>NC_073258.2:19650192-19959423 GCF_029289425.2 Pan paniscus
AAGTACTGGGATTACAGGCATAAGCCACCGCATCAGGCCAGTCATATTTATGTATTTTTTAAAATGGCTTCATACTGTATAAATGACTTTGTATGTTGATGAAATACTTTTTAAAAATTTAACAATATTTCACAAACATCTTTTAATATCATTCTTCAAAAACATGATTTTTAAAATGACTACCCAATATGCAGTTATATGGCTGTAGCATAATTTATATATCCATTTCTCCAAATTTAGACCTTTTGGGTAAATTCCAGTATTTTACTGTAATGACACTATGATGACATCCGTTTCTTCACACATTTTTGGGCAATCTATAATGATTTCCCTGGGATTAACTCCCAGGAATAGAACTATTCTTAAGATTTATGAAAAATTTTTTAAATTTCTCAGTATATCTTGGCAAACTGCTCAAGAAAAGTATATCAACTTGTAAAACAGTCAACTGTGTATAAATGAATGCATAGACAACTTGAAAAGAATAGTTGAGAGGCACCAACCAAAATGGATGGAAGAAAGAACATAGTCTTTTTCTACATAAAAACTGAAAATATTACTATTTAAATTAAAATTTTAATTGTCCAGAAAATAGTTTAAGAAAGGGTGAACAGCTATTCTAGTTTACCCAGGACTGAGGAATTTCCAAGGATGTGGAACTTTTCATTGCTAAAGCCAGACATTTCTGGGCAAATTGGGACAGTTGGCCCCTTTAGTTTGACATCAGAAAAGTCAGCCTCTTTTTGTATTGGGTTTTTGTCTAACATTTGAAATGTTTCTTGACTTTGGTGAAGAAGAAGAATGCTAAGATTATTTGAATCTACATTCCCTTTAGTGCACCTGGTAGACTAGAAGATCAATAGATAATTATATACTTTTAAAATTTTGACATAATTTCAGATTTACAAGAGTTGCAGGAATAGACAGGAAATCCCTGAATACATTTCAACCAGGTTTAACTACATTTGCTTTATCTTTCTCTCTTTTTCCCTCCTCTCTATTTTTAATCTCTATGTGTGTGTATGTATAACATATAATTATGTTGTAATGTATATTCTTATGTATATGTTATGTATATATATAAACATGTATATGTGTACATATATATAAAGTTTTGAATTGCTTAAGAGTAAATTACACATCATGCCACTTTAATCTAAAATACTTGAGTGTATATTTCTTGCAAACAAGGATTTACCTTATATAATCATAGTAAAATTATCAATACTACACACATGGTACTCTTCTCCAATCTCTAGACTTAGTGAGATTTTGTCAATTTTCCCAATAATATCCTTTATAACAAAAGAAAATCCAAGATGATACATTGAATTCAGTTGTAATGTCTTTCTAGTCTCCTTCCATCTGAAACAATCAAGAGGACAGACTATTATGTTGTACAATGTCCCTTGAATACCACAGAAGAGATGCTCAGTGTATCCTATTAGAAGGCACATGTTGACGATCCCCATAACTGGTAATGGTAGCTTTGATCATTTTGTTAAGGTGGTGTCTACCAGATTTTTTTATGTAAAGTTATTATTTTACCTTTCACATTTTAAAAAGTATCTCATCTAGCCCACCATAGTGAGAGAATCAGAAGTCAGTTTTTGTTTTTTTATTTTATAAATACAGACCAGGTCTCACTATATTGCCCAGGCTGGTCCCGAACTCCTGGGCTCAAGGAATCCTCCTGCCTCAGCCTCCCAAAATGTGTGAGCCACTGTGCCTGGAAAGAAGTCAGCTTTTTTTTTTTTTTTTAAATAATTTTAGGAAAAATAAAGACAGGGTCTCTCTCTGTTACCCAGGCTGGAGTACAGTGACGTGATCTTGGCTCACTGCAACCTCTGCCCCCATCCCCCTCAACCTGCCTGGGCTCAAGTGATCCTCCCACCTCAGCCTCCTGAGTAGCTGAGACCACAGGCATGCACCACCATGCCTGGATCTTTTTTTTGTGGTTTTAGTAGAGGCAGGATCTCGTCATGTTGACCAGGATGGTCTCAAACTCCTGAGCTCAAGCAATCTGCCTGCCTTGGCCTCCCAAAGTACTGGGATTACATATGTGAGTCACCGTGCCCAGACAGAAGTCAGCTTTAAAAAAAAAATACATTCAATATCATATCAAAAGTATTTTCACATAATATTTGTAAGCCTTATTTTAAAAGCTATGGAGGTATATAAACATTTTTTTAGGGTTTGACATTTAAATTATTTCATTTTTTACTGCTATTTTAAAAAGAAAATGCTGCTACAAATACATTTTTATATAAAGCTTTGTATGTGATTAGGGTTGTTTTATAGGGTAGATTCTCAATGTAGCATTACCAGGACCCAGGGAATATTTTTAAGGCTATTTTTAAGGCTTGAACATCCTGATATACTGAAAGTAAGGAAGTCCCTAAAGAATGATCCAGATATGTCACAAAGACACAAAAGCCAGTTTGAAGAAACTCTCACTGGCCAAATCTGGGACAATTTGAACGTGGAAATAATGATGATAAGGATTAGAGCTTATTGAATAAAACAAGAAGCCACGAGTCTACACTGATATAAGTAGAGGGAGAGAGAAGGGCGAATTCTTTTGCAAAATTGCTTTTCAAAAGACTTACGCCATTTATATTTCCACCATTAAAAACGTGTGCACTCTTTAAACATATCAGAGCTGGGCACGGTGGTGCCTACCTGTAGGCCCAGCTACTTAGGAGGCAGGAGGACCACTTGAGCCCAGGAGTTTGAGACCAGTCTGGGCAATGTAATGAGACCCTGTCTCTAAAAAGAAAAAAAAATTTTTTTTAAATACTTTGAGAATATGTGAATGTATTATTATTGATGTCCATTGATGATTCTAGCTAGAATTATTACTGTGATGGTTGACAAATGGAGATTTTCTAACCTGATCATCCCTTCTACATTTGTTAGTTGGCTTTCTACTGTAATGAAAAACTATTCCTTCCCCTCGACCTTCTACTTATATCAGTGTAGACTCATGGCTTCTTTTATTCAATAAGCTCTAATCTTTACCATCATTATTTCCATACTCAAATTGTCCCAGACTTGGCCAGTGAGAGTTTCTTCAGACTGGCTTTTGTGTCCTTCTGACATGTCTGAATCATTCTTTGGGGACTTCCTTACTTTTAGTATATCAGGATGTTCAAGGCTTACCTTATTCTTTCCCTGACCCAACCCAGAATGACCCATTTTTCTGAGAAGCCCTGCAGACCAAGATCTGGGCCCTGGATGTTCCCCTTGCTACTGTAGTGTCATTGCTTCCAAGGTCTTGTCAGATGACAGAGCTGGGGAATTAAAAGAATATGTATATAATATAGATGTGTATATGTACATATGTACACACATACATGCACACATACACACATATACCCACCTATATACATTAATATTCATTTCTACATATCTATCAATATATATTAAAACTCATGAATTTACACTGATATCTCCAGTTGCAATCCAACAACTCTCGATTTCCTTTTTTTCATTTTAATTTTTTAAAGTTCAGGGGTACATGTGCAGGTTTATTATATAGTTTATATATATATAAACTTGTGTCATGGGGTTTTGTTTTACAGATTATTTTATTACCCAGGTATTAAGCCCTCATACCCATTAGTTATTTTTCCTGATCCTTCTCCTCCTCCTGCCCTCTATCCTCCTATAGGCCCCAGTGTGTGTTGTTCCTCACTATGTGTCCATGTGTTCTCATCATTTACCTCCCACTTATAAGTGAGAACATGCAGTATTTGGTTTTCTGTTTCTGCATTAGTTTGCTAGAGATACTGGCCTCCAGCTTCATCCATGCTCCTGCAGGGGACATGATCTCGTTCTTTTTTATGGCTGCATAGTATTCCATGGTGTATATGTACCACATTTCTTTATCTACTCACTTAGGTTGGGCATTTAGGTTGATTCTATGTCTTTGCTATTGTGAATAGTGCTGCAATGAACATATGTGCCACAACTTTGATTTCAACTTAGCATTCTATCTTTTGCCATATTTCATGCAAAACCTAACTCCCTTTTCCTTAAAAATATTTCATTTATTCACTCAATCCTAGAATGTACAAGAAGTTTCAGAATACTAATCCATGCCTCTGTAAAATAAGAGTTTAAATTTTGTTTAGCTTTTGTTGTTGTTGGGGCCAGTGCAGTAGCTCATGCCTGTAATCTCAGCACTTTGGGAGGCCGAGGTGGGCCCATCACCTGATATCAGACCTGGCCAACATGGTGAAACCCTGTCTCTATTAAAAATACAAAAATTAGCTGGGAGCGGTGGTGCACTCCTGTAGTCCCAGCTGCTCAGGAGGCTGAGGCAGGAGAATCACTTGAACCTGGGAGACGGAGGTTGCAGTGAGTCGAGATTGCACCCCAGCACTCCAGCCTGGATGACAGAGCAAGACTCCGTCTCAAAAAACTAAAAAAGATTTTATTGTTATTTTTAAGGTGAGGGCATATTGTACAAATACTATGATCAAAAATTACTTGGGTTAGTTCATTTTTTTCCTCCTCGTTCTGTGGGTTATCTTACTCATTTAAAATAAAAGTACTATTTATTTACTTCTGTTTTTCTATTCAAGCTTTAGGATTTTCCTGTCTTGTGGATTTTAATTTTCTTGAGTATGTGAAACATTAACACATTTCCAGAAATTGAATCTGTACAAAGAAGGTGTATTCAGACAAGTTTTTTCTTTATTTTTTTTAATAAGTAAAATTTGTTGTGTGTGCATACATAGTATGTGTATATATTTATGGGGTACTTAGATATTTTGGTAGAGGCATGTGATGTGTAATAATCACATAATGGAAAATTGGGTATCCATCCCTCAACTGTTTATCCTTTGTGTTACAAACAATCCAATTATACTCTTTTAGTTATTTTCAAATGTACAATTAAATTATTATTGACTATAGTCCCCCTGTTGTACTATGAAATACTGGGTTTTATTCATTCTTTTTTTTTTTTTGGTACCCATTAACTATCCCCACCACTCCCCAACTCCACACTTTTCCTAGCCTCTGGTAACCATCCTTCTATTCTTTATCTCCATGAGTTCAATTGTTTTGATTTTTAGATCCCACAGATAAGTAGGAACATGTGATATTTGTCTTTCTGTGCCTAGCTTATTTCACTTAACATAATGACCTCCAGTTCCACCCATGGTGTTGCAAATGACAATCTCATTCTTTTTTTATGGCTGAAATAATACTCCATTGTGTATAAGTACCACATTTTCTTCATCCATTCATCTGTTGATGGATGCTTAGCTTGCTTCCAAATCTTAGCTATTGTGAACAGTACTACAACAAACATGGAAACACAGATATCTCTTTGATATACCAATTTGCTTTCTTTTGGGTTAAGATTGCATTAAGATTGCTGGGTCATATGTTAACTCTATTTTTAATTTTTTGAGGAACTTCCACACTGTTCTCCATAGTGGTTGTATTAATTTACATTCCTACCAACAGTGTACGAGGGTTCTTTTTTTTTCATATCCTTGCCAACATTTGTTATTGCCTGTCTTTTGGATAAAAGCCATTTTAACTGGGGTGAGATGGTATCTCATTGTAGTTTTGATTTGTGTTTCTCTGATGATCAGTGATGTTGAGCACTTTTTCATATGCCTGTTTGCCATTTTATGTCTTCTTTTGAGAAATGTCTACTCAAATCTTTTGACCATTTTTGTCAGATTATTAGATAATTCCCTATAGAGTTGTTTGAACCCCTTATATATTCTAGTTATTAATCCCTTGTCAGATGCATAGTTTGCAATTATTTTCTCTCATTCTGTGGGTTATCCCTTCACTTTGTTGATTTTTTGCTTTGCTCTGCAGAAGCTTTTTTACTTGATGTGATCTGATTTGTCTATTTTTGCTTTGGTTGTCTGTGCTTACGGGTATTACTCAAGAATTTTTTGTCCAGATCAATGTTCTGGAGAGTTTCCTCAATGTTTTCTTGTAGTAGTTTGATAGTTTGAGGTCTTAGAGTTAAGTCTTTAATCCATTTTGATTTGATTTTTGTATAAGGCAAGATATAGGTATCAAGCTTCATTCTTCTGCATATGGATGTTCAGTTTTCCAGCACCATTTATTGAAGAGATTGTATTTTCCCCAATGTATGTTGTTGGCACCTTTTTCAAAAATGAGTTTACAGTAGGTGTGTGGATTTGTTTCTGGGTTCTCTATTCTGTTCCATTGGGCCTGTATGTCTGTTTTTATGCCAGTACGATTGTGTTTTGGTGACTATAGTTCTGTAGGATAATTTGAAGTCAAATGATGTGATTCCTTCAGCTTTGTTCTTTTTGCTTTGGTTATTCTAGGTCTTTTGTAGTTTCACATACATTTTAGGATTGTTTTATCTATTTCTGTGAAAAATGTCATTGGGTATTTTGATATGGACGGCACTGAATTTGTAGATTGCTTTGGGGAGTATGGAGATTTTCACAACACAGATTATTTCAATCCTTGAACATGGAATATCTTTCCATTTTTTGATGTCCTCTTCAATTTCTTTCATCTGTGTTTTATAGTTTTCATTATAGAGATCTTAACTTCTTTGGTTAATTCCTAGGTATTTAATTTTATTTGTGGCTATTATAAATGGGATTACTTTTTAAATTTCTTTTTCAGATTGCTTATTGTTGGCATATAGAAATGCTGCTGATTTTTGTATGTTGATTTTGTATCCTGCAAATTTACTAAATTTATCGGTTCTAATAGTTTTTTTGTGTGTGGAGTCTTTAGGTTTTTCCCAAATATAAGATTATATCATCTGCAAACAAGGATAGTTTGACTTCTTCCATTCCAGTTTGGATGCCCTTTATATCTTTCTCTTGTCTTATTGATCTAGCTGGGACTTCCAGTACTACATTGAATAACAGTGGTGAAAGCGAGCATCCTTGTTGTGTTCCAGATCTAAGAGGAAACACTTTCCATTTTTCCCATTCGGTATGATATTAGCTGTGGGTCTGTCATATATGGCTTTTATTATATCAAGGTATGTTCCTTCTATACCCAATTTTTGAGGGTTTTCATCATGAAGGGATGTTGAATTTTTTCAAATTCTTTTTCAGCATCAGTTGAAATGATCATATGGTTTTTGTTCTCCGTTCTGTTGATATATCATATTGATTTGTGTATGTTGACCCATCCTTGCATCACAGGGATAAATCCCAGTTGGCCGTGATGTATGATCTTTTTAATGTATTGTTGAACTCAGTTTGCTATTATTTTGTTAAGTATTTTTGCATTAATATCCACCAGAGCTATTGGCTTGTAATTTTCTTTTTTCGATGTGACTTTGTCTGGTTTTGGTATCAGGGTAGTACGAGCCTTGTCAAATGAGTTTGGAAGTATTCCTTCCTCCTTTAGTTTTTGGAATAGTTTGAGTAGGATTGGCATCAGTTTTTCTTTAAAGGGTTGGTAGAATTCAGCAGTGAAGCCATTGGGTCCTGGGCATTTTTTTGCTGGGTGACTTTTTTTTATGGCCTTGATTTCATTACTTGTTACTGGTCTGTTCAGGTTTTGGATTTCTTCTGAATTCAATCTTGGTAGTTTGTATGTGTCTAGGAATTTGTCCATTTCTTGTAGATTTTCCAATTTATTGGCATATAGTTGCTCATAGTAGCCATTAAGGATCCATTGAATTTCTGCAGTACCAGTTGTAATGTCTCCTTTTTCATCTCTGATTTCATTTATTTGGGTTTTCTCTCTTTGTCTCTTAGTATGGCTAAAGGTTTGTCAATTTTGTTTAACTTCAAAAAACCAACTTTTTGTTTCATTGATCTTTTGTATCATTTCATATTCATTTATTTCTGCTCTGATCTTTATTTTTTCATTTCTTCTACTAATTTTGGAGTCAGTTTGCTCTTGCTTTTCCAGTTAAGATGCACTGTTAGGTTATTTATTTTGAGATTTTTCTTTTTTGATATAGACAGTTATAACTATAGTTTTCCCTCTTAGTACTGCATTTGCTTTATCCCACAGGTTTTGGTATGTTGTATTTCCATTATCATTTGTTTCAAGAAATGTTTCAATTTCCTTCTTAATTTTTTCATTGACCCACTGGTTATTCAGGAGCATATTGTTTAATTTCCATGTGTTTGTATAGTTTCAAAAATTCCTCTTATTATCGATTTGTAGTTTTATTCCATTGTGGTCAGAGAAGATGCTTGCTATTATTTCTATTTTTTGAATTTTTTTTTTTTGAGACAAAGTCTTGTTCTGTTGCCCAGGCTAGAGGGCAGTGGCACTATGTCAGCTCACTGCAACCTTTGCCTCTCAGGTTCAAGCAGTTCTTGTGCCTCAGCCTCCCAAGTAGCTGGAATTACAGGTGCATGCCACCACGCCCAGCTAACTTTTGTATTTTTAGTAGAGATGGGGTTTCACCATGTTGGCCAGGCTAGTCTTGACCTCCCAACCAAGTGATCCGCCCACCTTGGCTTCCCAAAGTGCTGGGATTACTGGCATGAGCCACCATGCTCAGCCAAATGTTATAAGACTTGTTTTGTGACCTAGCATATTGTCTAATTGTATATTTATTTATTTATTTATTTATTTATTTTTGAGACAGAGCCTCACTTTGTTGCCCAGGCTAGAGTGCAGTGGCACGATCTTGGCTCACTGCAACCTCCGCCTCCTGGGTTCAAGTGATTCTCCTGCCTCAGCCTCCTGAGTAGCTGGGATTACAGATGTGTGCCACAACGCCCGGCTAATTTTTGTATCTTTTTAGTAGAGATGGGGTTTACCATATTGGCCAGGCTGGTCTTGAACTCCTGACTTCAAGTTACCCACCCACTTCAGCCTTCCAAAGTGCTAGGATTACAGGCTTGGGCCACCGTGCCTGGCCTATATTGTCTATCTTTGAGAACGATCCATGTGCTAAGGAGAAAAATGTGTACTCTATAGCTGTTGGATGAAATACTTGTTAAGTATCTATTAGATCCATTTGATCTATAGTGTAGATTATGTCCAATGTTACTTTGTTGATTTTCTGTCTGGGAGATCTGTCTAATGCTGAAAGTGGGGTGTTGAAATCTTCAGCTATTATTGTATTGAGGCCTGTCTTTGTCTTTAGCTCTAATAATATTTGCTTAATATATCTGGGTGCTCTAGTGTTGGGTGCATATCTGTTTACAGTCATTCTATCTTCTTGCTGAATGGACCCATTTATCATTTTCTTTGTCTCTTCTTAGTTTTTGTCTTGACCTCTGTTTTGTCTGATGTAAGTACTGCTCCTGCTACTCCTGCTCTTTTTTGGTTTCCATTGGCAGGGAATATCTTTTTCCATCTCTTTATTTTCAGTCTGTATATCTTTATAGGTGAAGTGTGTTTCTTTTAGGCAACAGATCATTGGGTCTTGTTTCTTCATCTATTCAGATGCTCTATGTCTTGATTGAAAAGTTTAGTTGATTTACTTTCAAAGTTATTATTATTGATAAGTAGGGACTTACTCCTGCCATTTTGTTATTTTTCTGGATGTTTTGCTGTCTTCTTTTTCTTCCTTCCTGTCTTCCTTTTAGTGAAGCTAATTTTCTCTGGTGGCATGCTCTAATTTCTTGCTTTTTTTGTGTGTGTATCAATTGTATGTTTTTAGATTTGAGGTTACCATGAGGCCTGCAAATAATATTTTATAACCCATTATTTTAAATTGATGACAACACTGATTGCATAAACAAACATGCAAAAAGAAAATAAATACTTTACACTTTAACTTCATCCCCCTGCTTTTTAACTTTTTGTTGTTACTTTTTATTTTTTTTTTTTTTCGAGACAGTGTTTCACTCTTGTTGCTCAGGCTGGAGTGCAATGGCAAGATCTCGGCTCACCACAGCCTCCACTTCCTGGGTTCAAGTGATTCTCATGCCTCAGCCTCCCAAATAGCTGGGATTATAGTCATGCACCACCATGCCCAGCTAATTTTGTATTTATAATAGAGACAGGATTTCTCCATGTTGGTCAGTCTGGTCTCGAACTCCCAACCTAAGGTGATCTGCCCGCCTCAGCCTCCCAAAGTGCTGGGATTACAGGCGTGAGCCTCTGTGCCCGGCCTCATTGTTACCGTTTTTTTTTTTTTTTTTTTTGAGATGGAGTTTTGCTCTTGTTGCCCAGGCTGGAGTGTAATGGTGCAATCTCAGCTCACCGCAACCTCTGCCTCCTGGGTTCAAGCGATTCTCCTGCCTCCCCCTCCCGAGTAGCTGGGATTACAGGCATGTGCCACCACACGCGGCTAATTTTTTGTATTTTTAATAGAGACAGAGTTTCTCCATGTCGGTCAGGCTGGTCTGGAACTCCCAGCCTCAAGTGATCTGCCTGCCTCGGCCTCCCAAAGTGCTGGGATTACAGGCATGAGCCACCGCACCTGGCTGTACTTTTTATATCTTATTTTATTGCCTGCCTTGAAAAGTTGTAGTTATTATTTTATTTATTTTTAGTTATTTTTGATCGGTTCCTCGTTTGGTCTTTTACTTAAGTCAAGAGAAGTTTATATACGACAATTACAGTGTTATACTATTCTGTGTTTTTCTGTGTGCTTACTGTTACCAGTGAGTTTTGTACCTTCAGATGATTTCTTTGTTCTCATTAACATCCTTTTATTTCAGATTGAAGAACTACCTTTCACATTTCTTATAGGACAAGTCTGGTGTTGATGCAATCCCTCAGTTTTTGTTTATCTGAGAAGGTCTTTATTTCTCCTTCATGCTTAAAGGATATTTTCAGTGAATATACTATTCTAGGGTAAAAAATTTTTTTTTCTGTCAGTACTGCAAATATTTCATATCAGTCTCTCTTGGCCTATAAGATTTCCACTGAAAAATCTGCCACCTGAGACAGAGTCTTGCTCTGTTACCCAGACTGGAGTGCAGTGGCGTGATCTTGGCTCACTGCAACTTCTGCTTCTCAGGTTCAAGTGATTCTTGTGGTTTAGGCTCCCGAGCAGCTGGGATTACAGGTGTGTGCCACCACATCTGGCTGATTTTTATATTTTTAGGTGAGATGAGGTTTTTCCACGTTGGCCAGGCTGGTCTTGAAATCCTGGTCTCAAGTGATCTGCCCACCTCTGCCTCCCAAAGTGCTGAGATTACAGGTGTGAGCCACTGCGCCTCGCCAGGATCCTTTCTTTGTACTTGACCTCTGGTAGTTTGATTATTAAATGCCTTGAGGTAGTCTGACGTGAGTTAAATCTGCTTGGTGTTCTATAACCTTTTTGCACTTGAATGTTGAAATATTTTTGATATTATTCCTTTGAATAAACTTTCTACCCTTATCTCTTTCTCTGCCTCCTCTTTAAGGCCAATAAAACTCCTATATTTGCCGTTTTGAGGCTGTTTTCTAGATCTTGTAAGCATGCTTTCATTGTTTTTCATTCTCTCTCCTTTGTGTCCTCTGTATTTTCAAATAGCCTGTCTTCAAGCTCAGTAATTCTTTCTTCTGCTTGATCAGTTCTGCTATTAAGAGACTCTGATGCATTCTTCAGCGTGTCCGTTCCATTTTTTTAACTCTAGAATTTCTGCTTGATTCTTTCTAATTATTTTGATCTCTTTGTTAAATTTATCTGATGGAATTCTGAATTCCTTCTCTGTGTTACCTTGAATTTCTTTGAGTTTCCTCAACACAGCTATTTTGAATTCTGTATCTGAAAGGTCATATATCTCTGGTTCTCCAGGATTGGAACCTGGTGCCTTATTTAATTCATTTGGTTAGGTCATGTTTTCTTGGGTGGTGGTGATGTGTGTAGATGTTTGTTGGTATCAGAGCATTGAAGAGTTAGATACTTACTGTAATCTTCACACTCTGGGTTTGTTTGTGCATGTCCTTCTTTGGAAAGCTTTCCAGGTATTCCATGGGACTTGGGCCCAAAGTCCAGTAATTCTGTGATTTTTGCAGACTCTTAAAAGTACCACCTTGGTGGTCTTGGATAAGATCCGGAAGAATTCTCTAGATTACCAGGCAGAGACTCTTGTTCTTTTCCCTTACTTTCTTCCAAACAAATGGTCTCTCTCTCTGTGCTGAGCCACCTGGAACTGGAGGTGTGGTGATGCAAGTACCTTTATGGCCATCACCACGAACTGTGCTGGGTCAAGCCTGAAGCCAACATGGCACTGGGCCTTGCCCAAGGTCCTTTCCTTCATGGTGGTGAGTTCCCCCAGATCCTGGGTGTGTCCAGAGATGGTGTCTAGAAGCCAGGGAATGGAGTAAAAAACCCTAGCAATTTACCTGATGTTCAGTTTTACTGTGGCTAAGCTGACACTCAAATCACAATACAAAAGCCTTCCTGCTCTTCACTCCTCTCTCCACAGGCAGAGGACCCTCTCCCTGTGGCCATTACTGCCACCATCTCTGGTCCACATGGGGTTCTGCCAGCCACTGCTGATATTTACTGAAAGCCCAAGGGCTTTTCTGTCACCTTGCGGTAAATGCTGCCAGGCCTTTACCCTTCAGGGAAGTGGGCTCCCCTCTGGCCCAAGGCGAGTCCAGAAATGCTGTCCAAGAGCCAAGGCCTGGACTCAGGGACTCCAAAAGACTGCTGGTTGCTCTACCCCATTGTGGCTGAGCTGGTACCTAGGGTGCAAGACAAAAATCGCCATTACTTTCCCTCTGCTTTCCTCAAACAGGGGTCTCTCGCCATAGCCACTACAGCTGGGAATGTGCTGGGTCACCCCGAAGCCAGCATGTCTCAGTCCAAGACCCACAGCATACTCCATGGGTCTTGCCGCTGATTATTCAGGGCCCAGGGGCTCTTTACTCAGCAAGTGATGAAGCCTGCCAGGACTGCTCCCTTAAGGCAGCAGTTTCCTTTTGGGCCAGGGTATGTCTAGAAATGTCACCTGGGAGCTAGGGCCTGGAATCAGGGCCTCACAGCTCTGCCTGGTGTCCTATCCTACTATGGCTTAGCTGGTATCCAAGATGCAAAACAAAGCCCTCTTTACTTTTTCCTCTCCTTTCCTCAAGAAAGGAGTCACTTTCATAGCTACAAGCTGCACTGCCTGAGGTTGGGGGAGGGGTAGCACAAGCGTTCCCTTAGCCTCACCAGCTGGTATCTCCCCTGGTCACCTGCTACCCTAGTTCACTGGCTCTAAGCCCAGCCTAGCACTAGGAGTTGCCTAGGAATTACAGTCCTCCTTTCCTAGACTGCCTTTCAAGTTTACCTAGGACCCCAGAGCACTTCAGCCCGCATGGTGAGGCTTGCCAGGAAATTCAGTACCCATTGCTGGGATGGGTGATTCTCCTCTGGCTAGGGCTGGTTCAAATGCTCCTATGCATGGGCAGTGGTGGAGCCCAGCACAGCTTTATTCTCTGCTGTGACAGGGCAGCACTGAGTTCAATGTAAAGTCCCCCAGTCGCTATGCTCCCTCCCCAGAGGGCACAGACTCTCTGTGCTGCAGGTCTGCCACGAGGGGATGGGAGAGAGGTGGCATAGGTGATTCAAGACTGTCTCTTTTGCCCTTCTCAGTGTCTTTGTAGGTGATATGAAGTTGAAACCAGGTATTGTGAGTGCTCACCTGATGTTTGCTTCTTGTGCTTTTCTGTGTGCAGACAGCTGTTAAAATTTCGTGTTTCAGTGAGGGTTGGGGGGAATGACAAATTTTATTTCTCTTCCCACGTTCTCTTTGCCTCTTCTACCCAGTTCTCACTCTTTGCCTTCAGTTGTCAATCCCAGAAGAGAATCTCTTGAGTTTTTCTTCCTGTTTTTCCTTTTGTTCAAATGAGTACATAAATATATATTACTTATTTCCCCTTCCTTCTTACCTCCAAAGGCATAATCCTATAGATACTCTTTTATACTTTGCTAACCATAGAATTTTAAAGCTAAATCAGACTTTATTGTTGTAGTTTTGAGATTATTCTTTCCTCATTTTTTTTCTTTTAGACATTAGATCAGCAACAGTTCTTCACAGAGGAAGAACTAAAAGAATATGAAAATATTATTGCTTTACAAGAAAATGAACTTAAGAAGAAGGCAGATGAGCTTCAGAAACAAAAAGAAGAGCTACAACGTCAGCATGATCAACTGGAGGCTCAGAAGCTGGAATATCATCAGGTGGCATTTTGTCAAAAGATTATGGCATTAAAAAAGATTTTAGGTGCTTTGTTAAAAGCCTGTGTTTTTGTAACATATTTCATTGTACTATATAGTACACTGCTATAGCTATACTATAGTATTTTAAATTTTAATACTTTAAAACTGTTTTGTGGAATATTAATCTAAATTTTATTTTATTTCATTTTATTTTATTTTGAGACAGCCTGTCTCCCAGGCTGGAGTATAGTGCTGTGATCATAGCTCACTGCAGCCTCAAACTCCTGGGCTCAAGTGATCCTCCCACCTCAGCCTCCCCAGTAGCTAGGACTACAGGTGCATGCCAGTGTTCCTGGCTAATGTTAATATTTTTTGTAGAGACCAGGTCTCATTGTGTTGCCGAGGCTGGTCTCGAACTCCTGGCCTTAAGTGATCTTCCCACCTGGGCCTCTGAAATTGTTGGGACTATAGGCGTGAGTCACTGCACCTAGTCAAATCTAAATCTTATAGTTTGAATATCTTTGTTTTAGAAAACAATTTTCATTTACTTTGTTGTGCTTTGTCAAAGGTCACACATATGATAGAAAATCAAGTTATATTTTTAACTTTCATTTTCCATTCACCAGGTCATACAGCAGATGGAACAAAAAAAATTACAACAAGGAATTCCTCCATCAGGGCCAGCTGGAGAATTGAAGTTTGAGCCACGTGTGTAATTTTGTTTGATTATTTATTTAGGAAAATAAATTATTTTATCAATTGAAATCCACATTTATTACAAATATAATTTCAAATCGTTAAGATGGTATGTTATTTCTTGTGTATTTTTTGTGGTATTAGAGCAATTTAGATTATAGAAAAATGAAAATGCCTCCAAAAGTTTTATGTAGCAGCAAATTTTAAGTGCTGTATCATTTGTATAATTTGATAACCATATTTATGGTAAAATGATTTATTTCAACTTTATTTGTAATTCTTTCTAATTATATTAATCTTACCAGGGAATATGTTTTTTAAAATCGTGATCTATGATTAGCTAAGCATATTTTTTAAAACAAGTATATTTGTATATGAAGGAACATTTAGAATAAAGGAAGATACTTTTAAAATAAGAACTTTTTTCTTTTTTCCAACAGACATTTAAAGTCTGAAGTCCACCAGAACTTGGAAGAAAGCTGTTAACTCAACATCTATTTCATCTTTTTAGCTCCCTTCCTTTTTCTCTGCTCAATAAATATTTTAAAAGCATATTTGAAATAAAGGGAGATACTTTTTAAATGAAAACACTTTTTTTGGGACACAGATATTAAAGGATTGAAGTTTATCAGAACCAGGAAGAAAACAAACTCACTGTCTGCTCTCTGCTCTCACATTCACACGGCTCTTTTATTTATTTTTTTGTTCTCCTTTAATGATTTAATTAAGTGGCTTTATGCCATAATTTAGTGAAACTATTAGGAACTATTTAAGTGAGAAAACTCTGCCTCTGCTTTTAAATTAGATTGCTCTCACTTACTCGTAAACATAGGTATTCTTTTATGGGTGCTTATCATTCCTTCTTTCAGTAAATGTCTGTTTGATATTAACAATTCTGGAAAGGCCACAGTATTTCCCTGTGTTTCCTGGTAACGTTTTTCTATTTTTGGCAACCTCAACTGCTAGAAATTCTTCACCTGAATCACTTTTGCTACCACTTCAGGTCATTTTTCATTCTTTTTTATTTTGCTCTATACTTTATCATTTAAGATTAGGTTATGTTACATATAACAGAAAAAACAAAGATAACAGTGGTTTAAACTAAATAGGAGTTTTTCTTCTTACATAAGTCTAGAAGTAGGTGGTGTCCAGGTTCCTATCTTTCTGCTCTGCTATCCTCAGTGCATGATTTTTATCCTCAGATTACCTCACTCTCACTGTTCAAGTTTGCTCCTGGAGGCAGTGGGGAAGGCAAGAAAACTGGACTTTCTCTGCTTGAGTTAGCTTCCCTGAGGCCATTTTCCAGAACCAGCAGCACCTGAACTTATGTTTCGACCAGAACTGGGTCACACTGATGGCCACACCTAGCTGCTAGGGAGGCTGAGAAGTCCATGTGGCAATGTGACCAGCTAAAAGTTGAATTCTTTTACTAAGGAAGAAGGGAAGAGGGAATGTTTGGTAGGCAACTTTCGATTTTAACCTCAGCCAGCCTTGTTGGCTACCTAAATTCTGTGTACCTTCTTCTTCTGAGATAGAAAACACTCACCCCTCTCTCCCTGAAGAGAAACCACCAGAAATCCAGCCCATTATTGCATACTAGATGAAAGACCATGCTATCTGGAGACAGTCCCCTCCATCATGTTAGGGTGTGGCTCCTTGTGTTCTGGCCACCTACAAACTGAAAGACAAGTTTTCTGCCCTGAGAGCACCAGATGCATAATGCAAAGGTGCAGGAAAACTGACCTTTTAAATTTTTTAGAGACAGGGTCTTACTCTGTTGTCCAGTCTAGAGTACAGTGGTGTGATCATAGCTTACTGCAGCCTTGAACTTCTGGGCTCAAGTGATCCTTCCACCTCAGTCCCCCTAGTAGCTAGGACTACAGGCACATGCCACGAACGCCTGGCTAAACATTTTTTTTGTAGAGATGGAGTATTGCTATGTTGCTCAGGCTGGTCTTAAACTCCTGGTCTCAAGCAATCTTCTCACCTCAGCCTCCCAAAGCACTGCTGGGATCACTGGTGTGAGCCACCATGCCCAAGATCCCTAAAATTGACCTTTTAGAAAAAGGGAGAAATAGAAATATAGTGGCCACTGATCCATAGCAATTTGAAAGTACCACTTGGCAAAAATAATTAAATCTCTCTGCTATAGTTCATGAATATATTCCTTGGTTTGCCTATCAGGCAACCCCTGATTCACCTTTCTGAGAGGAATTCCTTTATCTAATGTCCTCAGGGGGCCTTGGTTTTACTTTCTGGGAGGTTTTTATTGTACATTAATTTTCAGACACAATCTGAATGGGCATTGGAAAGTATACCCTTCTTGGAGGCTGGGCAGCCTTAGCAGTTTACTTCCTATAATTGTGAGTCTGGGGGCAGGCTTGGGAATTAGAGTATAGATCCGTAACAGCTAGTCTATTGTAGGCCAGGTTTGGGTTTTTGTTGTTGTTTTGTTCTGTTTCTTGGCCAAGTGGATTCCTAAAACTTTAGTAAGTTTCTGGTCTGTTGTCTTCAGTCATTTCCATGGACAGTATTAACCAAGGTAAAATACATTGTTTTTAACAAAGAACCTCATCATTTACTTGCTGGCCTCTGTGTGCTCTCCATCCCCTTTGTTCTTACAGGAATGGTACCTCCTTGAGATCCTTTGAGACTGTAGGCTTGCATGGAATGGCAACAGTCTTAATCTGATCTCTTCCCCTAGGATGGCTCCTATTATTTGGCAGAAAATTCTTAAGGGAAGGTTCTTAAAAAAGGTTGAGAAAGTTTTAGTAGCTCCCTCAGAGCCTTTACTTATAAATGTTTCAGTTTGGAGTACAGTTTTCAATTCTTCAGGGCTCCAGATTTGGGACTTGGTCAATTTATATGGTAGACAAAGAGCAATTCTCTCAGCAAAGCTATTTTTCCCTTGCGTCACTGCAGACTTGTTAATCTTAGTCCAAGTCACATATCTCTTGTAGGGCTTTGCTGAAAAGAGGCAAGAAGCAGCCAACACATGCTAGCACTCTGAAGTTCTACCACCTTCGTCTCTGTGGCAGGAAGTCTCAACCTCACCTTGACTTCTGTTGGCAAGAAGTCTCACTGCCCAAAGCCCTACCTCCTCAACTAAGCCAACCCCAGATTTAGGGCCTTCGACTTGCTGCACTTTACTTCTAGCTGCCAAATTCTGTATAGGTCAAGATGCTTGGCTGTAGGCAATGAAATCTTCTTTAGCTATTAAACAGAAGGGAATTGATGAATAAGTATATATAGGTCACAGAATCAATGGGAGGGTTGAAGAAACAGATCTAGGCTGAGCTTCTAGGAATTATGTCACAAGAGTAGGCTGCTGAAAGAGCTGCTGCTTTTAGAACAATCAAGAAGCTGCCTGCTGGATTAGGAAGCTGCCTGCTGAACAGTTGCCAGTTCCAGAGCCACACCACCTCTGCCATGCTTTATGCCAGCAAAAATAGATACATCTCTTCCTGCCTCTGTCCCCACGTTACTTGGCTCTGAGTAAAAGTCTCAAGTGAGTGAATCTGATGGACTGGACCAATCATATCTGAAACCCTAGCTGCAAAGGAGGTTGGGAAATATAATGTTCAACTTTCCTACCTCTGTGTGACAGGAATGCATGTTAAAAGCTACCCTAGGCCGGGCATGGTGGCTCACGCCTATAATCCCAGCACTTTGGGAAGCCAAGGTGAGTGGATCACCTGAGGTTAGGAGTTCAAGACCAGCCTGGCCAACATGGTGAAACCCCATCTCTACTAAAAATACAAAAATTAGCTGGGTGTGATGGTGCACACCTATAGTCCTAGCTACTCAAGAGGCTGGGGCAGGAGAATTGCTTGAGCCTGGGAGGTGGAGGTTGCAGTGAGCTGAAATCATGCCACTGCAATCCAGCCTGAGCCACAGAGCAAGGCTCTATCTCAAAAAAAAAAAAAAGGCTACCCTAGCACCTCACAAGTTTACATTGTTTCACTTAATAATTTTTAAACTGTTAGTCCTTATTTTATAAATTTTTAGATGATCATTGCATATTCCTCCAAACATACTTAAATAATGGATCCCCAAATTAAATATAGCAGTTTAGAAAAGTTATATACAGCTTTAAAAAACCTACAAAAACCACTCAATGTAGTAATAGTGCTTGCTATTTTTTTTAAGAAATGGAATAGAATCTCTGTTGCTTAAATTATAAGCAATAGAATATCTCTATTGCTTAAATTATAAGCAATATGGAAAAATGGTTTGGAATATCCTTTTGTTGATGACTACTATCTGTGACATGAAACTGATAAGACATTCTTTTGGGTAAACGTTTTTAGATGGTAAACTGTGGTTAAATCAGGAATTAATTGGAAGACAGAGAGTAATTTCTTGAAATGCTTTTTTGGCTCAAGTAAATGATGGATATTAATGTAGAAATATTTCACAGTTTCCAGCAAACTAATGTAATTTATATTATTCAGAAAAGAATTACTACACCTGAAATTATGGATTAAGGAATTATAATTTTTTGAGTACTGGGCATTTATGAATGAATATTATTTCTTTTTTTTTTTGAGACAGAGTCTCACTCTGTCACCCAGGCTAGAGTGCAGTAGTGCGATCTCGGCTCACTGCAACATGTGCCGCCCAGGTTCAAGCGATTCTCCGGCCTTAGCCTCCCGAGTAGCTGGGATTACAGGCACCTGCCAACGTGCCTGGCTACTTTTTGTATTTTTAGTAGAGACGGGGTTTCACCATATTGGTCAGGCTGGCCTTGAACTCCTGACCTCGTGATCCACCCGCCTTGGCCTCCCAAAGTGCTGGGATTACAGGCGTGAGCCACCGCGCCCAGCCTATTATTCCTAAGAAAGTTGCAAACAGTATTCTTTTCAGTTGTGTTAGAAAGTATTGGTCTGTGTTTATACCATTCTTCTTCATATTTCTTTAGTTATTAAATGTCTTTGGTTTAGCTGACTTAGTGAAATTTATTACTAATTTGAAGTTTTGTTTCACATATGAATTTTCATGAAGCATGTACATTTTATAATATACTTAAGTAGAGGTTGAGCATTCCTTATCCACGGTGCTTGGGACCTGAAGTGTTTTGGATTTCGGATTTTTTTGTAGCTGGAATTAACAGGAGTGAGTCACCACACCCAGCTAATTTTTTTATTTTTAGTAGAGTCAGGGTTTCACTATGTTGGCCAGGCTGGTCTCAAACTCCTAACCTCAAGTGATCCCCCCACCTTGGCCTCCTAAAGTGCTGGGATTACAGGCGTGAGCCACCATGCCCAGCTTGCATTGTACTTTTATTGGTATAATGCAGGTATAATCCAAAATCTAAAAATTAGACATCTGAAATGAGCATTTTCTTTGAGCATCATGTTGGCACTCAAAAAGTTTTGGATTTTGGAGCATTTTGGGCTTCAGAATTTTGAATTTGAGAATCTTAAACTGTATATATAATTAAAATTAGATTCTGAAGTTAAATATTCTAGAATATTTAACTCTCACTAAAGACAATAACAATTTAGAACTATAATTAAAAAATACTCTGAGACATAGATATATGTTTTTTATGCCAAGATTTGTTTACAACAGCATTATTTTATGTACAATTGAACAGATTTGTATTATAATAAGATTAAATGCAAATCTTTCTCAGGAAAAATATAAAGAAAATTATAAAATTTTTTTGATAACATGATTTTTTTTTTCTTTTAGAGATGCGGTCTCTCTCTGTCATCCAGGCTGGAGTACAGTGGTGCCATCATAACTCACTATAGTCTCGAACTTCTGGGCTCAAGCAATCCTCCTGTCTCAGCTTCCTGAATAGCTGGGACTCCAGGTGTGTGCTTCCATGCCCGGCTAATTTTTAAATTTGTTGTAGAGATGGGGTCTTGCTATGTTGCCCAGGCTGGCTTCAAATTCCTGGCCTCAAGCAATCCTCCTGCCTCAGCCCCCTAAATTGCTGGGATTAGAAACATGAACCATTGTTCCTGGCTGTTAATGTGATTTTTAAGAGAGGGGTTAAAAAAATCTGTTAACTTAGAATAAAGTTTTGACAATCCCAGTTCTGGTTAGTGCATAAGTTTTCATCTTTGTTTTATAGCCATGAAGTACAATCAAGAAGAAATTGAAAAACAGTCAGAGTTAGATGATGAGCTTCATCGTTTGTCATGCAGGATTTTTATCCCCTGAAGAACCTGCTAGAGAAGTCCACCTTCACCCTTAACCACTGGTGCCTCAACTTAATACTTTTAAAATTCATTTGTTTCTGTTGGAATTGGGATACTAAGGTGTGTTAAGTAAAATACAATATTTACTTTTTCATTCCTTATGAGTGACAAAATGTCTGCTTTCCAGGTGTGAGATTTGAAGGAAATCAGACCTTTCCTTTATTTATTTATTTATTTTTTATTTTTGATACAGAGTTTCACTCTCGTTGCCCAGGCTAGAGTGCAATGGCTCACTGTAACCTCCACCTCCTACTTTCAAGTGATTCTCCTGCCTCAGCCTCCCAAATAGCTGAGATTACAGGTGCCTGCCACCACATCTGGCTAATTTTTTATATTTTTAGTAGAGATGGGGTTTCACTATGTTGGCTAATCTGGTCTCAAACTCTTGACCCCAGGTGATCTGCCCACCTCAGCCTCCCAAAGTGCTGGGATTACAGGCATGAGCCACTGCGCCTGGCCTTTTCCTTGATTTTTAAAAAGACATAATATCGTTAGTAGAATTCTAATCTTTCTCCACCTACTTTTTAATTTATTTAAAAAATGAGTTGTTAGCTATGAATTAGTAACCATTTCTTTAAAAGTCTAAGAACTCAGCCAGAAAAAGCAGCATCAGCAAGTGGTGAAGACACCAAATTGAAAAATGTGCATGTATTGTTTCTAGCATTGCCAACCTGTTTATTGAGACAAAAGCAAATCAAAACCAATCAAACTTTTGATTTAGTTTTAGGAATTTAGATTTTTTCAAATATTGCTCATCAAATTATGTAGACAAAATTATATTTCATGTTTATATATATATATAATTTTCACAGCAGAGCTTTTAGTTTATATTTTAATTGATGTCAGCCATGCTCTTGGTGATCCTGAATGCCATGTAGCAGTTTGATTGTCAGCCAGCCCTTGACAGTGCACTTCTCTCTCTCTGCTCCACCCTCTGGTTACCATCAAAGCTCTGCATGCCTGTGTCAACAAGTTTTGTTTTACTAATTGTTTATAATCAATTGCAGTTAATAGTTTAAGTTTTGCTGGGAAAATTTGCTTACCTCCTTTTATTATTTTATAATTAGTAATAAATATATTTCCCAAGCCTTTCCAGATTTATGAATATAGACCTCAGAATTAAAGTGTTACAATATTTATTTTACAATTCTTATAATTTTGGCTACTCTGTAGAATTTTTATTTTTATTTTATTTTATTTTTTTGAGAGAGTCTTGCCCTGTCACTCAGGCTGGAGTGCAGTGGCGTGATCTCGGCTCACTGTAACCTCCGCCTCCCAGGGTCAAGCAATTCTCCTGCCTCAGTCTCCCAAGTAGCGGGGACTATAGGCATATGCCACCACACCTGGCTAATTTTTGCATTTTTAGTAGAGATGGGGTTTCACCATGGTGGCCAGGCTGGTCTTGAACTCCTGACCTCAGGTGATCCACTGCCTCGGCCTCCCAAAGTGTTGGGATTACATGTGTGAGCCACCGTGCCTGGCCTATTTTTATTTTTTATTTAATTTAATTAATTTATTTATTTTTGAGATGGAGCCTCACTCTGTTGCCCAGGCTGGAGTGCAGTGGCGCAATCTTGCCTTACTGCAGCCTCTGCCTCCCGGGTTCAAGTGATTCTCCTGCCTCAGTCTCCTGAGTAGCTGGGACTCCAGGTGTGTGCCACCATACCCAGCTAATTTTTGTTTTTTCAGTAGAGATGGGGTTTTGCCATGTTGGTCAGGCTGGTCTGGAACTCCTGACCTCAGGCGATCCACCCGCCTCAGCCTCCCAAAGTGCTGGGATTACAGGTGTGAGCCACCGTGCCTGGCTAATGGAATTTTCAAATGAGTAATGATTTATTTTCCACATGATTTCAAAGTTATGACTAGTCCAAGTGATTTTTTTAAATTATACTTTAAGTTTTAGGGTACGTGTGCACAACGTGCAGGTTTGTTACATATGTATACATGTGCCATGTTGGTGTGCTGCACCCATTAACTCGTCATTTAACATTAGGTATATCTCCTAATGCTATCCCTCCCCCCTCCCCCCACCCCCACAACAGGCCCCGGTGTGTGATGTTCCCCTTCCTGTGTCCATGTATTCTCATTGTTCAGTTCCCACCTATGAGTGAGAACATGTGGTGTTTGGTTTTTTGTCCTTGCGATAGTTTGCTGAGAATGATGGTTTCCAGCTTCATCCATGTCCCTACAAAGGACATGAACTCATCATTTTTTATGGCTGCATAGTATTCCATGGTGTATATGTGTCACATTTTCTTAATCCAGTCTATCATTGTTGGACATTTGGGTTGGTTCCAAGTCTTTGCTGTTGTGAATAGTGCCACAATAAACATACGTGTGCATGTGTCTTTATAGCAGCATGTTTTATAATCCTTTGGGTATATACCCAGTAATGGGATGGCTGGGTCAAATGGTATTTCTAGTTCTAGATTCCTGAGGAATCGCCACACAGATTTCCACAATGGTTGAACTAGTTTACAGTCCCACCAACAGTGTAAAAGTGTTTCTATTTCTCCACATCCTCTCCAGCACCTGTTGTTTCCTGACTTTTTAATGATTGCCATTCTAACTCATGTGAGATGGTATCTCATTGTGGTTTTGATTTGCATTTCTCTGATGGCCAGTGATGATGAGCATTTTTTCATGTGTCTTTTGGCTGCATAAATGTCTTCTTTTGAGAAGTGTCTGTTCATATCCTTTGCTCACTTTTTGATGGGGTTGTTTTTTTCTTGCAAATTTGTTTGAGTTCATTGTAGATTCTGGATATTAGCCCTTTGTCAGATGAGTAGATTGCGAAAATTTTCTCCCATTCTGTAGGTTGCCTGTTCACTCTGATGGTAGTTTCTATTGCTGTGCAGAAGCTCTTTAGTTTAATTAGATCCCATTTGTCAATTTTGGCTTTTGTTGCCATTGCTTTTGGTGTTTTAGACATGACATCCTTGCCCATGCCTATGTCCTGAATGGTATTGCCTAGGTTTTCTTCTAGGGTTTTTATGGTTTTAGGTCTAACATTTAAGTCTTTAATCCATCTTGAATTAATTTTTGTATAAGGTGTAAGGAAGGGATCCAGTTTCAGCTTTCTACATATGGCTAGCCAGTTTTCCCAGCACCATTTATTAAATAGGGAATCCTTTCCCCATTTCTTGTTTTTGTCAGGTTTGACAAAGATCAGATAGTTGTAGATATGCGGCATTATTTCTGAGGGCTCTGTTCTTTTCCATTGGTCTATATCTGTGTTTTGGTACCAGTACCATGCTGTTTTGGTTACTGTAGCCTGATGCCTCCAGCTTTGTTCTTTTGGCTTAGGATTGACTTGGCAATGCGGGCTCCTTTTTGGTTCCATATGAACTTTAAAGTAGTTTTTTCCAATTCTGTGAAGAAAGTCATTGGTAGCTTGATGGGGATGGCGTTGAATCTATAAATTACCTTGGGCAGTATGGCCATTTTCACAATATTGATTCTTCCTACCCATGAGCATGGAATGTTCTTCCATTTGTTTGTATCCTCTTTTATTTCCTTGAGCAGTGGTTTGTAGTTCTCCTCGAAGAGGTCCTTCACGTCCCTTGTAAGTTGGATTCCTAGGTATTTTATTCTCTTTGAAGCAATTGTGAATGGCAGTTCACTCATGATTTGGCTCTCTGTCTGTTATTGGTGTATAAGAATGCTGGTGATTTTTGCACATTGATTTTGTGTCCTGAGAGTTTGCTGAAGTTGCCTATCAGCTTAAGGAGATTTTGGGCTGAGACAGTGGGGTTTTCTAGATATACAATCATGTCATCTGCAAACAGGGACAATTTGACTTCCTCTTTTCCTAATTGAATACCCTTTATTTCCTTCTCCTGCCTGATTGCCCTGGCCAGAACTTCCAACACTATGTTGAATAGGAGTGGTGAGAGAGGGCATCCCTGTCTTGTGCCAGTTTTCAAAGGGAATACTTCCAGTTTTTGCCCATTCAGTATGATATTGGCTGTGGGTTTGTCATAGATAGCTCTTATTATTTTGAGGTACGTCCCATCAGTACCTAATTTATTGAGAGTTTTTAGCATGAAGGGCTGTTGAATTTTGTCAAAGGCCTTTTCCGCATCTATTGAGATAATCATGTGGTTTTTTGTCGTTGGTTCTGTTTATATGCTGGATTATGTTTATTGATTTGCGTATGTTGAACCAGCCTTGCATCCCAGGGATGAAGCCCACCCTATCATGGTGGATAAGCTTTTTGATGTGCTGCTGGATTCAGTTTGCCAGTATTTTATTGAGGATTTTTGCATCGATGTTCATCAGGGATATTGGTCTAAAATTCTCTTTTTTTGTTGTGTCTCTGCCAGGCTTTGCTATCAGGATGATGCTGGGCTCATAAAATGAATTAGGGAGGATTCCCTCTTTTTCTATTGATTGGAATAGTTTCAGAAGGAATGGTACCAGCTCCTCCTTGTACCTCTGGTAGAATTCGGCTGTGAATCCATCTGGTCCTGGACTTTTTTTGGTTGGTAAGCTATTAATTATTGCCTCAATTTCAGAGCCTGTTATTGCTCTATTCAGAGATTCAACTTCTTCTGGGTTTAGTCTTGGGAGGGTGTATGCGTCGAGGAATTTATGCATTTCTTCTAGATTTTCTAGTTTATTTGCATAGAGGTGTTCACAGTATTCTCTGATGGTAGTTTGTATTTCTGTGGGATCGGTGATGATATCCCCTTTATCATTTTTTATTGCATCTATTTGATTCTTCTCTCTTTTCTTCTTTATTTGTCTTGCTAGTGGTCTATCAATTTTGTTGATCTTTTCAAAAAACCAGCTCCTGGATTCTTTGATTTTTTGAAGGGTTTTTTGTGTATCTCCTTCAGTTCTGCTCTGATCTTAGTTATTTCTTGCCTTCTGCTAGCTTTTGAATGTGTTTGCTCTTGCTTCTCTAGTTCTTTTAATTGTGATGTTAGGGTGTCAATTTTAGATCTTTCCTGCTTTCTCTTGTGGGCATTTAGTGCTATAAATTTCCCTCTACACACTGCTTTGAATGCGTCCCAGAGATTCTGGTATGCTGTGTCTTTGTTCTTGTTGGTTTCAAAGAACATCTTTATTTCTGCCTTCATTTCGTTATGTACCCAGTAGTCATTCAGGAGCAGGTTGTTCAGTTTCCATGTAGTTGAGTGGTTTTGAGTGAGATTCTTAATCCTGAGTTCTAGTTTGATTGCACTGTGGTCTGAGAGATAGTTTGTTATAATTTCTGTTCTTTTACATTTGCTGAGGAGAGCTTTACTTCCAAGTATGTGGTCAATTTTGGAATAGGTGTGGTGTGGTGCTGAAAAAAATGTATATTCTGTTGATTTGGGGTGGAGAGTTCTGTAGATGTCTATTAGGTCTGCTTGGTGCAGAGCTGAGTTCAATTCCTGGATATCCTTGTTAACTTTCTGTCTCGTTGATCTGTCTAATGTTGACAGTGGGGTGTTAAATTCTCCCATTATTATTGTGTAGGAGTCTTAAGTCTCTTTGTAGGTCTCTAAGGACTTGCTGTATGAATCTGGGTGCTCCTGTATTGGGTGCATATATATTTAGGATAGTTAGCTCTTCTTGTTGAATTGATCCCTTTATCATTATGTAATGGCCTTCTTTGTCTCTTGTGATCTTTGCTGGTTTAAAGTCTGTTTTATCAGAGACTAGGATTGCAACCCCTGCCTTTTTTTGTTTTCCATTTGCTTGGTAGATCTTCCTCCATCCCTTTATTTTGAGCCTATGTGTGTCTCTGCACATGAGATGGGTTTCCTGAATACAGCACACTGATGGGTCTTGACGCTTTATCCAATTTGCCAGTCTGTGTCTTTTAATTGATTTAACAGTGAGAGAGAAAAAAAATAAAATTGCATCTAGTTCTCTTTGCTATCTCCCATGAATCATTGCATTTAACATGTTATTTCTGCTCAATTTTAGTTCATTTTCAATGTGCATTTTTAGTGATGTCACAGTATGTGTCATTTAATTAAATCCCCGCCCTTGCTTTAGATTTTCTGTGCATGGGGTGTGAGGCACATATGCAGTCTGTGCCATGTTGTATTCGTTTTGTACCATGTTGCTTGGCCTATTTTGCTTCCATGCTGTCCTCCATTGTTAAGGTGATTTGGAGTTGTTTTACTTTTGAATTTTATCCTTTCTGTTCTTGGTGTGACAACTTTCTAAATATTTCCTTATTAAAGTAGTGATATATAGATGATTTCCTTTTTAAAGCATATTTACTATGTCCTTTAATGTTTTAAACAGTTTTATGGAGGTATTTATTGAAGTATTTTTATCAAACATGACTATTTAAAATCCCTATCAACTTTGTGTAGTGATTCTTTCTTGTTCTATGACACTTAGTAATATATCTTAGAATTTGCATCTTAATTTTTTTCTAACTCTCAGTCCTAATCCCATATCATTTTTTATTTCTTTTGATATGTGTGTGTATTTATTCCCTTTGATGTTCATAGTATGTTTCATTGAGGTTCAAGGTTGATTTTTTGGGGAAAAGAAAAAGCACCTTTGCAGAAAAGTCAGTTTTTCTAGAGCTAGTTAGGCAGGCCCTCATTCCTGGTTTGGTTTCAACTGCAAAGAGTTCTTGTATCTCTGCAGGGGAATTTCTGACTCATGGGGTGGGTCCCTGACTCCTTACTCCTCTCTGATAGAGTGAACCAGCATCTGGGACAAATACGTAGCAGTCAGATGCTCTGATGAATGTCCCTGTTCGGTTCTTTGACTTTTTTGTATCCTCCTTAAATAATAAATGGTTTTAAAGATAAGCAGAAGCCTATCTATAGTACTTTATAGATCTCAGCAGGCATTATTCATCTTACAGTTAATACAGGAAGAAACATCTTTGATACGGAAAGACTAGGGTGTGAATTCAGCAATCTCTGGTTAGGAGAAAAGTAGCCTAGTTTATTACTTCTTCACTACTTTTGCCTGGATGACCTGAATTTTAATCAAGAAGTTCTTTCCTCTCTATATGCGCTCCCCCATTTTCCCACTTTTGTATTGACTTTCCCACTATTGTATTTCTAATGCACCTTCTTAATCACTAGAGAAAGCTTTGAGGCATGTAAGAGGTCCTAGCACCATTTTCAGTCTTAAAGTTTCATAGCCACCAGCTTTATGGGACTCTATTATCAGGCCTTTCAAACAAATTCTTCCCTTCCCTCACAATCCCAAGCTATTGATCTTTTCTCTAAGGAAGCCTTTTGTATTACTAATTAAGACCAGGTGACTATATTAAAACAGGGTTATCTTCTAAAAGATTTATATAAATGATAAAACAGAGGCTAAGTATTTTTGTAAGGACAGCAATTTGAAGTCAGTTAATGCCTAGAGTGACTGTTTCATTCTTCTGCTATGGCTCTGGTGACTTCCTGATAATTCTGTCCGAGCCCCTGTGTCCAGTTCCAGGACCTAAGAATGGAAGAGCTCTGGAGGCTGAAGGTGGAAGATGGATCCCCCTTTCAGGGACAGTGAAAGGAGGGTTAATCTTTCCTGAAGCTGTTAGTCTGGTATCTATTAGCACACATGATAATTAGAAACCTTGCAACTTTAGAAATAGTATCTGTGTAGTAAATGCTGTCTGTGTACCAATTTGTATAGCTTTTAATAGAAATATCTTATTTTTGGATGGAAAATGTATGTAAGCTTGTGACTAAAATAGTTCTGGATGGAAGACCATTCAGTATCTTCTGAAAAAAAATTGTCTTCTGGAACTAAAACATGAAAAAAAAAAACCTATCCATTATTGCTTTTCTTTAAATAAAGAAAACCAGTGCTGTGTAATCCATATTTTACCAATATTAATTATGTCTTAAAACCATTTAAGAATGATGGTTTACATATCCTATTTTAAAGTCAAGATTTTAAAGAGCTTTTGTTATTACTAATTATTGGGAGAATATTGAAAAATTTTCAACTTAAATGTTGAATTAAAAATGTAACCTTTTTGGCTGGGTGCGGTGGCTCACGCCTGTAATCCCAGTACTTTGGGAGGCCAAGGTGGGTGAATCACGAGGTCAGGTGTTAAAGACCAGCCTGGCCAAGATGGTGAAACCCCATCTCTACTAAAAATACAAAAATTAGCCGGGCCTGGTGGTGGGCGCCTGTAATCCCAGCTACTCAGGAGGCTGAGGCAGGAGAATCACTTGAGGCCGGGAGGCGGAGGTTGCAGTGAGCCGATAACGCACCACTGCACTACAGCCTGGGTGGCAGAGCGACACTCCGTCTCAAAAAAAAGAAAAGTAACCTTTTATAAATATGGGGCTGAAAACGTTATTTTTAAATTTTGGAAAAAGTTCTACTAGCTTGAAGATTACTTAGATTTATTTTTTCTTGGCTTATTTAGATATTTGGCCTATTTTTAAAACTATAAATAAATAATTGGATTTTAATTTAATAGAGAATCAGAAAAACAGAGATTTTATATAATTTTTGTTACATTTGAATTCATTTTATAAATATATGTTGTAAAAATTCTTCCAGTGCAATATTTTTTGGAAAATATTGTTCTAGTCATTGTTTGTATAGGTTTATTTCTAATTATATTAAAAGTAAAATTAGAAAAATATGTAATATTTGTTGTAATTTTCTGGGAAAAAAGATTTGACAATGTTAATAGAATGGATTATTTGTAAAACACCAACATTAGAGAGTCATAGAGCCTGAGTAAGGGCCTTAGATACTATCTTCCAATGAAGGAACCCCTTCTCCAGCATGGCTAGTAAGTGGTTATCCACCTCCTGCTTCAAGTCTTCCAGTGATAGCATTGAAGTGGAAATCACAGTGGTTTCCAGGCTTGTCTGCATATTGGAATCACCTAAGAGATACAAAAAATACTGGTACCTGGGTCCCATCTCCAGGTGATTCTAATATGCAGACAAGTTTGGGAACCAGTGGTAAATCATGTGGAAAAGCACCTCACTCTTTTTCATCATTAGAGAATCCATAATGGAAAGGAAACCTGGCTGATGTTATGAAGAGTCTAATAAGCATTTAGATGTCATTGAGAGCATTTATAGCCACACTCCCTACCCTTCAGTGTTGTATGATAAATAAATATTTCCATTTAAATTCAAGAACCATTTAATAAGATAGCACACTGACAGAGTCCATGATGTTGGTATAGTGGAAAGTCCTGGACTGGGTGTTAGGACTTTCTAGCTGCCCAACTTTAAATAATTTTAGCCTTACAAAAAATTTGCAAAAATAGTATAAAGAATTCCCATATGCCCTTCATCTAGCTTCCTCAAATATCAACATGTTATATAACTACAGTAAAAGTATTACAATCAGGAAATTAACATTGATACAATTCTATAAACTAATCTGCAAATTTTGCCAGTTATCCTACTATAAATTTTTTCTGCGCTAAGATCCAATCTGGGATCACACATTGCATTTAGTTTTGTTATGTGTTTGTTATTTTGAAAAAAAATTAAATCATTGCAACGATAGTATAATGAATTTGTGAACCCCGAAAATTTGAGACAGGTCTCAGTTAGTTTAAAAAGTTTATTTTGCCAAGGTTGAGGACACAGCCATGACACAGCCTCAGAAAGTCCTGACGACATGTGCCCAAGGTGGTCGGGGCACAGCTTGGTTTTATACATTTAGGGAGACATGAGACATCAATCAATATATGTAAGAAGTACATTGGTTTGGCCTGGAAAGGCAGGACAACCTGAAGCAAAGGCAGGAAGGCTCTAAGTGCGGTGGGAGCTTCCAGGTCACAGGGGATACACAAAGGGTTACGTTCTTTTGAGTTTCCCATTTTGAGTTTCTACCTTTCCAAAGGAGGCAAGTCAGATATGCATCTATCTCCGTGAGCAGAGGAGTGACTGAATAGAAACAGGGCAACAGGAGACAGGTTTGCCCTAAGCAGTTTTTCATCTTGAGTTTTCCTTAGTGATTTTGGGGACCCAAAATATTTTCCTTTCACAAATTCTAGTATACCTTGCTTTCACTCTTTCTGTCCAATTCTTTGTTTGACTGAAGCGTTTCAGAATTAAGCCGCAAACATTGTGATCCCTTACCCTAAATATGTGAGCATCTCTTATGAACAAAGATTTTTAAATCATAACCATCATATAATTATCAAATTTGGGAAATTTAACATTGTTACAATACTATTAATCTAACACATAGTCCGTATTCAAATTTCACCAACTGTCTCAATACTGTCCTTTATAATAATTTTTTCATGATCCAGGATTTGTGTGTTGGATTTTGTTGTAAGGTCTCTTTAATTTCCTTTGATCTGGAATAGCTCCTCAGTTGTATTTTGTCTTTCATGACATTTACATTTTTTGAGAGTACAGGTCATTTGTTTTATAGAATGGCTCTCAATCTGCATTTGTCTAGACTGGTCTTTCTCACAGTGTGGTCTGTGACTGGTGCTGGTCTATGCCTGGCTGTTACCTAATGGTGAGAAGGCCAACCAACATTACTCATGCTGTTGGAAACTTTTATAGCAATTCAAAAATAATTTTATGTCTTTTGAATCTAAGAATAAAAATTGAGGACTTGGATTTTTATGTCTTTTTATTTCATTTCTCTAGTAATTCATTTTTATTTCACAAAATGACAGTTCTTCGTGGGTTGGACACTTATTTTTTATTTTTACTTTTATTTTTTAGAATTAAGAAAAAATAATAGAGACAGGATCTTGCGATGTTGGCCACTTGGTCTTGAACTGTTGCCCTCAAGCAGTCCTCCTGCCTCTGCCTCCCAAAGTGGACCATGCCTGGCCAGGTTGGACACTTTTAAAGAGTCCTTCAGCACAGCTACTTGGAACAACAATGGTCTAGAATGAGGTGTTTTTTGTTTGTTTTTGTGTTTTTTTTTTTTTTTTTTGGAGACAGAGTCTCACTCTGTCACCCAGGCTGGAGTGCAGTGGTGCAACCATGGCTCACTGCAGCCATGACCTCCTGGCCTTGAGCCATCCTCCCTCCCACCTCAGCCTCTCAAATAGCTGGGAATATAGGTGACACCACCACACCCAGCTAATATCTTGATTTTTTTTGTGGAGATGGGGTCTCACTATGTTGCCTAAGCTGATTCCAAACTCCTGAGCTCAAGTGATCCTCCTGTCTTGGCTTCCCAAAGTGCTGGGATTACAGGCATAAGCCACTACACCTGGCCTAGACAGATTTTTGAAGCTAAGGACTGTGCTTTAGCCATCTCTGAATTCGTCACTCCTAGATTGTGCCTGGCAGAGTTCAATAAATTGTTGCTGGGGGGCAACTTGAAATGTCCCATTCCTTTAATAGAAAAGCTTTCCTTTCCTTTTCTTTTTTTTTTGAGACAGAGTCTTATACTTGTCACTCAGGCTGGAGTGCAATGGCATTGATCTCGGCTCACTGCAACCTCCGCTTCCCGGGTTCAAGTGATTCTCCTGCTTCAGCCTCCCGAGTAGCTGGGATTACAGGCGTCTGCCACCACACCTGGCTAAGTTTTGTATTTTTGGTAGAGACAGGGTTTCACCATGTTGGCCAGGCTGGTCTCAAACTCCTGACCTCAGGTGATCCACCCGCCTCGGCCTCCCAAAGTGCTGGGATTACAGGTGTGAGCCACCGCGCCCAGCAGAAAGCTTTTCTTATACTGAGCCAAAATCTCTCTCCAACTTGCTTTTGCCTTCAAGAACATCACCTAACATGTGTACTCACATACACAGGTGTTAGCTTTTCAGAGACTTACAAGACTGGTACCACTTCTTAAACCCCCAGGCTACTCCAAACAAAATGGGCTCAGCTCCTTTACTCATTTGTAGTGATTAGGATTAGGTTCTGCTGAAAATGAGAACATTTTAAATAAGAGTAGCTTACTGACTTTGTTTCTTATGTTCCACAGGTCCAGAGGTGTCCTTCTAAAGCTGGTAGAGGTTTCACGAGTTATCAGGGACCCAGAACCCTTCTCTTTTGCTGTCCCTTTGTCCTAGTGCATGGTTTCCACACTGTGGTGCAAGATGTCTCCTCAAGCTCTAGGCATTACATCTGCTATCCTGCTGTCAGAAAGAAGGAAGGGGAAAAGAAGATCATTTCCTTCTCTTTAAGGACATTTCCCAGAAGTCACACAGAACATTTCCATTTATATTACTTTGGCCAGAACTTGGTCATACGGTCACATTTAGTTCCAGAATTATTAGGAAATGCAGTCTTTTATTGATCCCTGTGCCCAGGAAAATATTGGAGGCCTTTTTCAAGGAAAAAGGGGAAAACAGATATTGGTTGACAAATAGCAGTCTCTGCCATACTGTCCCTGGATACATGTCTTTGAGTGAATGTCCCTTATTTACCATTCTGATTACTTGTTGGATATTTTCAATATGTGTTACAATATGGTTCCAAAATTGTATGTGATATTCCAACAGCAAGTTGGATGCAATGTGTCATATAAATGACCTCAGTGTCAACCAGCATTTGAATACCGTGTCTCAATGCTGTGCACCAATAAAGAACACAGAAAGTCAGAGTTTTCCATAAATAATTCCTGAGAATATATGCTTATTTTGTTTGAGAAGCATCGTGAGGTATCTGCTGTGTGCTTTAGGGTTGAATGGAAAGTTGGCAAAAGTATTAAAAGACATGTTCAGGCCGGGTGTGGTGGCTCACGCCTGTGATCCCAGCACTCTGGGAGGCTGAGGTGGGCGGATCACTTGAGGTCAGGAGTTCAAGACCAGCCTGGCCAACATGGTGAAACTCTGTCTCTACTAAAAATACAAAAATTAGCTGGGTGTGGTGGCAGGCACCTGTAATCCCAGCTACTTGGGAGGATGAAGCTGAGGCACAATAATCTCTTGAACCTGGGAGGCAGAGGTTGCAGTGAGCTGAGATCACGCCACTGCACTCCAGCCTGGGCAACAGAACGAGACTCTGTCTCACAAAAAAAAAAAAAAAAAAAAAAAAAAAAAGACATGTTCAAATAGACGTGATATTGGTAAAAACGAAAACACAGGTAATGACTTTTCATTCTAATGAAATATAAATAGAGAAACCTGCCGGTTTTACCCTTTAGAGTGAAAAGGGTACCAAAAAATTACCAAAATAGTAAAAATTACCAAAAGAGTAATTTGATAATTTCTACAGGGTGATGTGTATGTGTCACAACTTTGTGAATCACTATTCTGGGCATGTATAAGCAGTCGTCATATACCTCCATTGGGAATGTTATTTAATGATGTCACTAATACCAGACAAGGATGTCTCCTCAGGTAAGGCTCCTTGGAGGAGGCAGAGGTTGAGAAGAGGTGTAATTTAGGTTTTAAAAATTCAATAGCTGGACTTAACCTTGCATATCTCTACCTGTTATAACGGTGGTCCGGAAGGCTGCGATCTGAAGGCCCCTCAGCTAGTTGCTGCCACTGTGGGCACTCTGCGCATCTTTCACTTCTGAGCTCTTTATGTATGCACTCTGTTCTGCAGATAAGTGAGAATGTGACTATTTGCTTAGTCAGTGACAGTGTCTCTAACCCTGCAAAGGAAGCTTTTACTCTCTCAGTTTTAGAGACATGTGAACAGGCTGGGGATATGAGGTCACTTACCCACTGTCATAATCAGCAGATGGCATGGCTGGCATTGGAGTTTAGGTCTGTCTGTGCTTTTCTGTACATTACATCCTTTTTAATGATGCGAAGGAAAAATGCAGTAGGGCCAATGAGACAAATGGAATGCAGGTTGCTGGGGAAAGAATGCAGGTTCTGCGTTATAAATGCACACACATTTACTGTGCCACTTGGGTTCTGAACTTTGCGGTTAAATTGATTTAAAAACTGGTCTAGAGGTGGTAAAACTTAATCACCGAATGAGAATATTTGGGTTTGCTTCAGGAGGTCGCAAGCCACTTCTTGGTTAGTAGAAATGGGAAATTAAGGGCCACCTTCAGGCGTTTAACTGAATTGTCCTGGGGATTTAATTTGCCTTTCGACTTAAGTAATGCTAAATTTTTGTTGTTTTTGGTTTTTAAAGTAATGTAAGTTTATCGCGCCAACGGTAAGATGTCGCTCTGGACGCGTGCACCTGCTCTCGCAATCACCGACTGCGGTCAGCATCTTCCTTAGAGCAGCGCCCCGGGCCACTTGGATCCCGGTCTCAATTTACTAAGCGAACCCAGAGGATGCCCCGAGTCCTGGACCGCAAAGCCGCTCGCGAGAGGCACCGGGGCTGTAACCGCGCAACCTCGTGCCGCGGGCGGAGGCGAGGGAGGATTCCCCGGCCGGTGCCCGCCCCCGGGCTAAAGTGCGGCGCGGGTGGGGCTTGTCACGCGCCTGGCTTCCTGCAGTGCGAACCTGGGAAATCCAGGCGACTTTGCAGTTGCCGAAGGGATCTGAAGAAGTGGGATGTGCAAAAGCGCCGGCTGGAAATCCCGGCTGTGTCTCCGTCAACTCTTTACGCAACAGAGGTCTCCCCCTGCCCTTGGTTTCTACCGGGCCGCCTGCTCCCACTCGGCGAAAAAAAAAACACAACAGCAGCTGCGGCGATGGCGTGGAGGGCTGCCGCCTCCACGTGCGCGGCGCTCCTGATTCTGCTGTGGGCGCTGACGACCGCAGGTAGGGGGCGGCTGGGGTGGGCTGGGGCGGGGGCTCCTGGCGCCAGAGGGTCCTCGTGGGTCGGCTCCCTAGCGTCCCGCCAGGGGACCTCAACTTCCTGGGGGCTGAGAGCTCTATTTTCTTTTCTATTTCTTCTTCTCCTTTTTTTTTTTTTTTGAGACGGAGTCTCGCTCTGTCTCCCAGGCTGGAGTGAAGTGGCGCGATCTCGGCTCACTGCAAGCTCCGCCTCTCAGGTTCACGCCATTCTCCTGCCTCAGACTCCCGAGTAGCTGGGACCACAGGCGCCCGCCACCATGCCCGGCTAATTTTTTGTACTTTTAGTAGAGACGGGGTTTCACAGTGTTAGCCAAGATGGTCTCCTTGACCTAGTGATCCACCCGCCTCGGCCTCCCAAAGTGCTGGGATTACAGGCGTGAGCCCCCGCGCCCGGCCTGGGGGCTCTATTTTCAAGCGTCCCTCCTTTGTGAGAAGCGGAGTCCCCGATGCAACAGGTTTATATTGAAGGCCTGCCCTGTGCAGGGTCGACACCTGTGAGAGCGGAAACGGTGCTTCCTTGGATGTCGCGCGTTTGGTGCCTCGGTATTTGGCGCCTCTCTCGCACCATCCGAGGGGCCGGAGGAGAGAAGAAAATCAGGGAATCGGTAAATTGGAAAAATCATTCATCCGCGTATCAGTGGGTCCTCCTGGCTTTGCTAAGTTAGGTCTTTACTGAGAGAGGGAGGGGAGTGTTTTGATCTTGTGGTGACCTTCAAACGTTCTCTTGCTTTTTTGGGAACTCGTATGGGCGTGTCCTGCGTTAACTTAAACAGGAGACTAAAAGGCTGAAACGCGTATGTAGAGATATTTAAACTCATTTCTAACTAGAAGAATGGCAATTAAACAACAAGATGCTGCTTGACCCTTACGAGGCTGGCCAAAATACGCTCCTGGGTGCCGGGTGGTGGAGGTGGAACGTAGGAATCCCGGAGGCGCGCTCTGGGCGCCCCGAGTCACTGCAGGTGGAGGAGAGCCGCGTGTGGACCTCACCGTGGAGACCTTGGCGGCAGCTTCACACCACGCCCTTGGTGCTTGCCGAGCAGCGTGAACGGATGTTGAAGGCGTAGAGCCAAGTAAACAGTGGACATACAATACAATACCATTTCCACAGTTTGAGAAACAGAAGATACAGCCTTAAAGAGAACAAAACTTACATGTTAAACACCTTAGAATGGCTGCCCGATGGGAGAGGGAAGTGGAAATAAAAACGAGTGAATAGTATTTCTATACATTTGCAATAAGCAATGTGAAAATAAGACAGTTCCGAGTGAAGTGTGGGCGGTGAAGTGGACAGCCAAAATTGCGCTTGTCTCCGCGCTGCGGACTTGAAACGCCTGTCACTGCGGTCTGGAAACTCCTGTCGCTGCGGTCTGGAAACGCCTCCGCGGTCTGGAAACGCCTCCGGGGTCTGGAAACGCCTCCGCGCTGCGGTCTGGAAGCGCCTCCGCGCTCTATCAGTCTGGGTCCCCTAGAGCTCGAAGTGGCGCCAGGGGGCTGCCGCCGCGCCCACCCGGTCCCATGCCCGTCTCGCGCCCCCTCCCGGGCCCGGCGCCCCCTCCTCAGGGGCCTTGGGTCCCCGCCACTTTCGTCCGGTCCGGTCCCCGCGGATGCTGGTGGTGGTGGAGAAGGGCCGCGAGTTCTCAGGGAAGCGGAGAGGGAGGAACGCCGTTTGGCTGTGCGGCGGCGCCCAGTGACGGCAGCAGCAGCAGCAGCAGCTCCTGGGGGAAGCTAGTTCCGGCTCGTCCAGCCACGAGGAGCGCGGCGGCGGCTGCATGAGGGTCGGACCCCAGAACCAGGCGTTGGTGCTGGACTTTGGCACCGGAAGAGACTGTGAAATGGAAAACCGTTTCGGAAGCTTTCGCTTAACAAATCATTTCCGCCTACAAGAAATCCCTACACCTTAGGATGGAGCATCTGTTTCCCTGGCTGCTATTCTGTGTGGAAGCAAATTTAAAGTGGTACAAGAAAAAAAAAAATCCAGTCATACAAAGGAATTCTTCAGATTTTAATGCAAGAGATTCTAGCCCGTCTTTGTATGAGACTGTCTTTAAAGGTTGTTGATATAGAAAATGTTTTAAAGGACGTTAGGTTTTATTTCAGAAATGAAGTTGAAAAGAGCAATTTGTAAAGCTGTAGTTAACAGTTCTCCCTAGGTGGAGAGCTCTAGAACTGGAGGTTCTCTATGTAGGTTATACCACTAGTTGATTTGAAAAGATAAATGCATAAATGCTTTTCCTTGGAAATAAGACTGCAGAAAATTCCAAGGATCTAGTCCTTGAAAAAGGCGAATGCTGTTAAGCTGTTAAGGTACTAAACTCTGTACCTTTAAATGAAAATACATGGAGGTCCTGGGTGAGCGCTTGGGCGCTCTGAAAATAGACGAGGTTTCCCAAATTTGCCTTCTAAATTTTGATTTGTTGATTTAAATCTTTTAAATTTATGTAGTCTGGCACTCAGGTTTGTATTCCTTTTAAGCACATGTTAGTGTTTTTGATATTTTCCCCTCTCCGACCCCCCAATTCTTCTTCTTCTTTTTTTTTTTTTGGTAGTCACTTTTCGTTTTTAAGAGTGACAATACAACTAGGTGGCCTGGCTGTTTCGTATCCTTGGTTTCTCCATTTCTTGGTTGGCCACCAGGGGGAAGCATACTGTTTTTTTGGTTACAGTTGACCCTATCTTCATTTTGTAGGTCAAGTCTGTTTTTGCTTTGATACATAGAACAGAAAGCTTGTCACCGCGTTTCCCTAATGTATTATTTTAAAAAATAGACTTGCACAAATCTTTGAGTAAGTTGGCAGGTTTTTGGATACATTTTTGTTAACATTAATTTTGAAAACTTTATTTAGATATGTTGGATGTGACTAATGAAAGGACATGTTTGATGGCAACAAGGGGAATTCGGTTTCTGACATTTATCTAAATATAGATGTCTAGCTCTACATTGTTAGTAATGAGTCTGACTTCTTTGGAGTTGTACTCTTCTTTGAAATAGCAAATGTAATATTTTGAACTGTCCTTGCACTTTTTGTTGGAATAGGTATAAGCGTAAACTTGCTAGCAACCTACTGTTCTAAAATGGAAAACATCTAGCCAGTCGCAGTGGCTCATACCTGTAATCCCAATACTTGAGGAGGCAATGAGAGGATTGCTTGAGCCCAGGAGTTAGAGACCAGTCTGGGCAACTTAGTAAGACTCCATCTCTACAAAAAATGAAAAAATTAGCTGAGCATGGTGGCATGTGCCTGTAGTCCCAACTACTTGGGAGGCTGAGACAGGAGGATCACTTGAGCCCAGGAGGTGGAGGCTGCAGTGAGCAGTGATAGCACCACTGCACTCCAGCCTGGGTGACACAGCGAGACCCTATCTCTAAATAAATAAATAGGAAAACATCAAAAAAAAGAGAAAATTCTCTTTACAATAGCATCAAAAGAATAAAATACTTATGAGTAAATTTAACGAAAGAAACAAAATATATACTCTGGAAACTGTAAAATATTGCTGAAAGAAATTTAAAATCTAAGTAAATGAAATGGAAAAATGTCCTGTCTTAGTCTTGCCAGGCTACCATAACAGATATATACTGTGTGGCTTAAACAGAAATTTATTTCTCATGATTCTGGAGGCTGGGAAGTCCAAGAGGAAAGTGTGGATGATCTGGTTTCTGGTGAGAGCCTCATTTCTAGTTTATAGAAGGATACCTTCTTGCTGTATCTTTACGTGGTGGAGAGAGACATATCTCTCTGTCATGTCTTTTCTTATTTATTTATTTATTTGTTTGTTTTTGAGACAGAGTCTCACTCTGTCACCCAGGCTAGAGTGCAATGGCATTATCACGGCTGACTGCAGCCTTGAACTTCTGGGCACAAGGGATCCTCTCACCTCAGCCTCCCAAGTAGCTGGGACTACAAGTGCTAACCACCATGCTGGGCTAATTTATTTTTATTTTTTTGTAGAAACAAGGTCCCATTATATTGCCTAGTCTGGTCTGGAACACCTGGGCTCAAGCGAGCCTCTGGCCTCAGACTCTGGGAGTGCTGGGATTATAGGTGTGAACCACCAGGCCCAGCTTCATGTCTTGTCTTTTTCTTTTCTTTTCTTTCTTTCTTTTTTTTTTTTTTTTGAGACAGAGTGTCACTCTGTCACCCAGGCTGGAGTGCAGTGGCATGATCTCGGCTCACTGCAACCCCTGCCTCCTGGGTTCAAGCAATTCTCCTGCCTTAACCTCCCGAGTAGCTGGGATTACAGGTGTGCACCACCATGCCTGGCTAATTTTTTGTATTTTTAGTAGAGATGGGGCTTCACCATGTTAGCCAGGATGGTCTCAATCTCCTGACCTCATGACCTGCCTGCCTCGGCCTCCCAAAGTGCTGGGATTACAGACATGAGCCACCGTGCCCGGCCTCATGTCTTTTCTTGTAAGGGCACTAATCCCATTCATGAGGACTCTCCTCTTATGACCTAATCGCTTCCCAAAGGCCCTGCCTCCAGATACCATCACACTGGGGGTCAGGCCTCCATATGAATTTTGGAGGACTCAAGCATTCAGTCCATAGCACATCTCAAAAAGATGTTCATACATTGGTAAACTGAACATTGTGTCCTCTTATTGCCACAGGTGATCTGAAAGTAGAGATGATGGCAGGGGGGACTCAGATCACACCCCTGAATGACAATGTCACCATATTCTGCAATATCTTTTATTCCCAACCCCTCAACATCACGTCTATGGGTATCACCTGGTTTTGGAAGAGTCTGACGTTTGACAAAGAAGTCAAAGTCTTTGAATTTTTTGGAGATCACCAAGAGGCATTCCGACCTGGAGCCATTGTGTCTCCATGGAGGCTGAAGAGTGGGGACGCCTCACTGCGGCTGCCTGGAATCCAGCTGGAGGAAGCAGGAGAGTACCGATGTGAGGTGGTGGTCACCCCTCTGAAGGCACAGGGAACAGTCCAGCTTGAAGTTGTGGGTGAGTGTCTCGGGGCAGTGCCCTACAGTTCCCATGGTGTTGGGGTTAACAACAACAAAACCCACACACCTCTTTGAGCTCCACTTTCCTGTATTATAAAATGGTCTGATAATACATGGATGAGCTTGGTGGCTGTATTAGTTTGCTAAGGCTGCCATAACAAAATACCATTGACTGGATGCCTTTAAACAACAGATGTTTATTTTTCACACTTTTGGAGGCTAGAAGTCTGAGATGAAGACATCAGCAGGATTGGTTTCTTCTGAGGCCTCTCTTCTCTGGCCATCTTCTCCCTGTGTCTTCACATGGTCTTTCCTTTGTGCCTATATCTGTGTCCTAATTTCCTCTTCTTATAAGGATACCAATCATATTGGATCAGAGCCCATCCTAATAACCCCATTTTTAACTTAATTACCTCTTTAAAGAACCTATCTCTAAATACAGTCACATTCAGAGATACTGGGAATTCTGGGAGGACATAAGAATTTTAGGAGGACATAATTCAGCCCAGCATGGGCCCTCCATAATTGTACATAAGACTTTGAATGTTTTGTCCATAGTAATTTTGGGAGTGAGAGGCATATTAATTAGGATTCACTTCCTCTGCAACTGACAGAGGAATAACAGTGACAGTGGCTATATATACGGCCAACTGACAGTGGCCGTATATATAGCCACTGTTCTTCCAGGCTTTATATATCTATATAAAGGGTCTACATAGGAGACAGGGTCTCCCTCTGTTGCCCAGGCTGGAGAGCATGGCACAATCATAGCTCACTGTAACCTCAAACTCCAGGGCTCAAGTGATCCCCCTGCCTCAGCCTCCTGAGTAGCTAGGACCTCGGTTGCATGCAACCATGCCTGGCGAATTTTTACATTTTTGTAGAGATGGGGCCTTGTGTTGCCCAGGCTGGTCTCCAACTTCTGGCCTCAAGAGATCCTTGTGCCCTGGCCTCTCAATGTGCTGGCATTACAGGGATGAACTACCATGCCTGGCCAACAGTGGCTTTTAAAGACATTAATAGACTTTTTTTAAGGACAGTTTTAGATTTACAGAAACATTGCAAAAATAGTATGAGAGTTCTCATATCACTCTCGCCCTGCATACCATTTCCCCTGTTATTAACATCTTGTATTCGTATGGTACCTTGATATAATTAATGAACCCATATTGACATTTTATTATAATGAAAGTCTGTAATTTATTCATATTTCCTTAGTTTTTACCTAATGTCCTTTTTCTGCTCCAGGATCCTGTCAGAATACCACATTGCATTTAATTGTTATATGTTCTTAGGCTCCTTTTTGCTGTGACAATTTCTTAGACCTTATTTTTGATGTCCTTGACAGTTTGGTGAGGGTATTGGTCAGGTATATTGCAGGATGTCACTAAGTTAGGATTTGTCTGCTGTTTTCCTCATAATTGGACTTGGGGTTATGGGTTTTTGGAGGAACATCGCAGAGGTAAACTGCCATTTTCATCACATCAAATCACATGACTTATGACTGTTGATGTTGACCTTGACCATCTAGTTGAAGTAGTGTTTGTCTGGTTTCTCTACTGAAAAGTTACTCTTCCTCCTATTTTCATACTGTACTCTTTGAAAGGAAGTCACTCTGTGCAGCCCACACTTAAGGTTGGGGGTTACTTATGTTCTTCCTCCTTGGAGGTGGAGTATCTACATAATTTTTTAAAGAATTCTTCTGCATGGGAGATATAAATCTTTTCTCCCATTTATGACTTTATTCAATCATTGATATCAATAAGAACTCAAGGATATTTATTTTATACTTTGTGTTATAATGCAATGCTACTTTATTTTTTCTCAAATTTTTCCAGCTTTGGCCACGGGGAGCTCATTCACTTGGCTCTTGTGTCACATTGACATACCCCAATCATTGTAAGATTTTGTTTTGTTTTATTATTTTATTTTTTGTTTTATTTAATTTTTGGCAAATCCATATCAAGAATTTTGTTTGATTTTAAGCACTTTTTACATTTTGGCACTATAAGATGCTCCAGACTCATCTTGTATATTTCCTCTCTTGTATATTTCCTGGTTCTAGTCCTAGAACCAACCAATACTCCAAGAAACCTTGGTTCCTTTTATTGGAAAATGATCTTAGAAACCAAGACCTGGACAGTAAGTGTACTTTTTGCTGCTGAGGTATCATTGATTCTAGACCCTCTCAGCCAACAGAGCAAAGAAATACATGTATGCGTACTAACCTCTGCATATACACATATCTACAAATATTTCTATGTGTAACCATCTGTACCTATATTACATTAAACATTTGTTCTTGCTGATGTCTCCAACTTTAGTCCATCACCACATAGATCATTCTAGTTTCCTTCTCTTGCTCATCTGTAAACTCCCACTCCAACAGTGAGAAACCTGTACCCACCATCCTCTGTTTATTGAATTAATTATTAACCTGTACTCCGATAAGAAACAACTTTATCTACTAGAGTACAGTGCTTTTTGGCAATTCCTTTTTTTTTTTTTTTGAGATTTTTTTTTTTTGAGACAGTCTTGCTCTGTTGCCCAGGCCAGAGTGCAGTGGTGTGACCTTGGCTTACTGCAACCTCCACCTCCCAGGTTTAAGCGATTCTCCTGCCTTAGCCTCCCAGGTAACTAGGATTACAGGTGCCTGCCACCACGCCTGGCTAATTTTTGTATTTTTACTAGAGATGGGGTCTCACCATGTTGGCCAGGCTGGTCTTGAACTCCTGACCTCAGATGATCTGCCCACCTCAGCTTCCCAAAGTACTGGGATTACAGGCATGAACCACCATACCCAGCCCAGATTTTAGCCATTTTAATAAGTATATAGTGGTATCTCATTTGTTGTTTTAATTAGCAGTTCCCTAATGACATAATGTTGGACATCTTTTCATATGCTTACTTGCCATTCGTATGTCTTCTTTTTTTGTGTGTTCATTGGTTGTCCAGGCTGGAGTGCAGTGGTGTGATTACAGCTCACTTCCCAGGCTCAGGTGATTCTCCCAGGCTTCAGCCTCCCAAGTAGCTAGGACTACAGGTGCACATCACCATGCCTGGCTAATTTTTGTATTTTTTGTAGAGATAGGGTTTTGCTGTGTTGCCCAGGCTGGTCTTGAACTCCTGGGCTCAAATGATCTGCGTGTCTCGGCCTCCCAAAGTACTGGGAATTGTATGTCTTCTTTGATGAGATGTTTGTTTAGATTGTTTGCCTATTTTTTAACTGGGCTCATTTTTTAAATTGTTGTGTTTTAAGAGTCCTTTGTACATTCTGGATACAAGCCTTTATCAGATAGATGTCTCACAGATATTTTCTCACAGTCTGTGGCTTGTCTTTTCATTCTCTTAACAATGTCTTTTGTAGAGCAGAAGTTCTTAATTTTAAAAAGTCGAACTTACTACATTTTTCTTTCATGGATCATGCTCTTAACATTGTGTCCTAAAGCTCATCACCAAACCCAAGGCTACCTAGATTTTCTCCTGTGTTATCATCTAGAAGGTTTATAGTTTTACCATTGACATTTAGGTCTATGATGCAGTTTACTTTAATTTTTGTGAAAAGTGTAAGGTTTGTGTCTATATTCTATATGTATTTTTTTTTTTTTGCATATGAACGCCTAATTGTTCCAGCATCATTTGTTGAAAAGACTGTCCTTTCTCCATTGAATTGCCTTTGCTTCTTTGTCAAAGATCAGTTGAATATATTTGTGTGGGTCCATTTCTGGGCTTTCTATTCAGTTTCTTTTCTTTTTCTTTTTTTCTTTTAATACAGGCTGGAGTACAGTGACACAATCTTGGCTCACTGCAGCCTCTGCCTCCTGGGCCCTGGCAATCCTACCATCTCAGCTTTCCGAGTAGCTTGTGCTACAGGCTTGCGCCACCGTTCCCAGCCAATTTTTGTATTTTTGTAGACATAGAGTTTCGCCGTGTAGCCCAGGCTGGTCTGGAACTTCTGAGCTCAAGTGATCTCCCCCGTCTCAGCCTCCCAAAGTGTTGGGATTATAGGCGTGAGCCACCACACCCTGCCCTATTCAGTTTAGTTTCATTGATCTCCCTCTTCTTTCCCCAGTACCACACTATCTTGATTATTGTATCTTAGTAGTAAGTCTGGAAGTCAGGTAGTGTTAGTCCCTCATTTTTGTTGCCTTTCTTCAGTATAGTGTTAGCTATCTGGGTTTTTTCTTTCCATACAAATTTGAGAATCTGTTGATATCTGCAAAATGGCTTTCTGGGATTTTGACTGGGATTGCATTGAATCTAGAGATCAAGTTGGGAAAAATTGACATTTTTTTTTTTTTTTGAGACAGAGTCTCGCTGTGTTGCCCAGGCTGGAGTGCAGTGGTACAATCTCAGCTCATTGCAACCTCTGCCTCCTGGGTTCAAGCAATTCTCCTACCTCAGCCTCCTGAGTAGCTGGGATTACGGGCATGCGCCACCACGCCTGGCTAATTTTTGTATTTTTAGTAGAGACAGGTCACCAAGTTGGCCAGGCTGGTCTCAAACACCTGACCTCAAATGATCCACCAGCTTCGGCCTCCCAAAGTGCTGGGATTACAGATGTGAGCCACCACACCTGGCCAATGGTATTATATTTTTAATTTCAAATTCCAGTTGCTCAATTGTTCATTCCTGTCAAGTAATTGATTTTTGCTTATTAACTTTGTATCCTGCAACTTGCTTTAATCACTTATTCATTCTAGGGATTTTTTTGTTTTTGTTTTTGTTTTTGGCCAACTCTTGAGATTTTTCTACATAAATCAGGCTGTCTGTTAAAAATACAGTTTTATTTCTTCCATTATTTTATTTTATTTTTTATAGAGGTGAGGTCTCACTATGTTGCCCAGGCTGGTTTTGAACTCCTGAGCTCAAGTGATCCCCCTGCCTTGGCCTCCCAAAGTGCTGGGATTACATTGTGTGAGCCACTGTACCAGGCCTCATATTTCTTCCATTCTAACTTTATACCTTTTATTTCCTTTTCTTGTCCTGTTATGCTAGCTTAGACTTCCATTACAATGTTGCACAGGAGTGGTTAGAAGGGACATCTTGCCCATTTCTGATTTTACTTTCTAACCATGAAATATGATATTAGCTATTTTTTGGTAGATATTCTTTAGCAAGTTGAGGAAGTTTCCCTTTTATTCCTAGTTTGCTAAGAGTTTTTCATATGAATCAGTGTTGGGTTTTGTCAAATACTTTTTCTGCATTATTGGTATGATCATATAATTTTTTCTTTAGCCTGTTGATATGATGACTTACATTAACCAATTTTTGAATGATAAGCCAGCCTTGCATATGTGTAATACGCCTCTCTTGGTTATGGTATGTAATTTTTTCTGTATTGTTGGATTATATTTGCTAATATTTTCTTGAGGATTTTGTATCTTCTTTAATGAGTGATATTGATCTGTAGTTATCTTTTCTGGTAATGTCTTTATGTGGTTTTGGCAGTAGGATAATATTGGGCTTGTAGAATAAGGTAGAATGTGTTCCCTCTGTCTACTTCTACTTTCTGGAAGAAATTGTAAAAAACTGGCATTATTTATTCCTTAAATGTTTAGTAGGATTAACCAGTGAAACCATCCGAACCTGGTGCTTTCCTTTTTGGAAGGTGATTTTTTTCTTCTTCTTCTTTTTTTTTTTTTTTTTTTTTACTAGTTATTGACTCAATTTCTCTTTCTTTCTTCCTTTCTTTCTTTCTCTTTTCTTTCTTTCCTTCCTTCCTTCTTTCCTTTCTCTCTCTCTCTTTTCCTTCTTTCTTTCTTTTTCTTTCTTTCTTTCTTCCTTTCTTCATTTCTTTCCTTTCTTTCTCCCCTCCCCTCCCCTCCCCTCCCTTCCCTTCCCTTCTCTTCCCTTTCTTCCTGCAATGTCTCACTTTGTTGTCCAGGCTGGAGTGCAGTGGTGCGATCATGGCTCACTGCAGCCTTGACCTCCTGGGCACTAGCGATACTCCCACCTCGGCCTCTGGAATAGCTGGGACCACAGGCGTGCACCACCATGCCCTGCTAATTTAATTTAATTTTTTTTTTTTTTTAAGAGATGGAGTCTATGTTGCCCAGACTCGTCTTGAAGTCCCTCGGCTCAAGTGATCCTCCCACCTTGGTCTCCCAAAGTGCTGGGATTACAGGCATGAGCCACCATGCCTGGCCCACTAAAGCATTTCTTTTTATGTTTCTCGCACAGCAGGTCTATTGGTGAAAGGTTTGTCTGAGAAAGTCTTTATTTATACTTCACCTTTGAAGGAAAATTTTTCTGGATATAAGATTCCATGTTGGTGTTTTTCTCTTTTTTAAGTTTCAATGCTTTAAATATTTCACTTCACTCTCTCCTTGCTTGCATTGTTTCTGACAAGAAGTCCAGTGTTGTTCTTGTTCTTCTATATGTAAGGTGTGTTTTTTTTCCTGTGACTCTTTTCTGTCTTTCTTTTCCCTCCCTCCCTCCCTCCCTCCCTCCCTCCCTCCCTCCCTCCCTCCCTCCCTCCCTCCCTCCCTCCCTTCCTTCCTCTTTCTCTCTTTTCTTTTCTTTTCTTTTCTTTTCTTTCTTCTTTTGAGATGGGGTCCCACTCTGTTTCCCAGGTTGGAGTGCAGTGGTGTGATCATGGCTCATTGCAGCTTCAACCTACTGGGCTCAAGCCCAAGTGATCCTCCCACCTCCACCTTCCAAGTAGCTGGGGCCACACACGGGTGCCATTAAGCATGGCTAATTTTTGTATTTTTTGTAGAGATCGTGTTTCATCATGTTGCCCAGGCTGGCCTCGAACTCCTGAGCTCAAGTGATCCACCTGCCTTGGTCTCTGAAAGTGCTGGGATTATAGGAGTGAGCTACCATGCTTGGCCATCTTTGTCTTTCTAAAGTTGAAATATGATATGGCTAGACGTGGATAGGCATATTTGGATATTTATCATGCCTGGTATTCTCTAAGCTTCCTGGGTCTTTAGTTTGGTGTCTATCATTAATTTTGGAAAATTCTCAGCCATTATTTCTTCAAATTATTTCTTCTGCTCCTTTCTCTTTTCTTCTTCTTGTATTCCCATTATATATCTGTTACACCTTTTGCAGTATCCCACAGTTCTTGGCTATTCTGGGGTTTTTTAAAAATTCTTTTTTCTCCTTGTATTTCAGTTTGGGAAGTTTCTTTTTTAAAAATTTTTTGTGATAGGGTCTTGTTCTGTATCCCAGGCTGGAGTGCAATGGCGGGATCTTGGCTCAACGCAACCTCTGCTTCCCAGGTTCAAGCAATTCTTGTGCCTCAGCCTCCTGAGTAGCTGGGACTACAGGTGTGCACAACCATGCTGGCTAATTTTTGTTTTTTAAGTAGAGACGGGGTTTTGCCATGTTGGACAGGGTGGTCGCCAACTCCTGACCTCAAGCAATCTGCCCACCTTGGCCTCCCAAAGTGCTTGGATTATAGGTGTGAGCCACCACACCGTGCCCAGTTTGGGAAGTTTCTATTAACATCTTCAAGCTCACTGATTCTTTCCTTGTCAGTTTCTTTTTTTTTTTGAGACGGAGTTTTGCTCTTGTTGCCCAGTCTGGAGTGCAGTGGCACGATCTCAGGTCACTGCAACCTCCGCCTCCTGGGTTCAAGTGATTATCCTGCCTCAGCCTCCCAAGTAGCTGGGATTACAGGCATGTGCCACCACCCCCGGCTAATTTTGTATTTTTAGTAGAAATGGGGTTTCTCCATATTGGTCAGGCTGGTCTCGAACTCCTGACCTCAGGTGATCCACCCACCTCAGCCTCCCAAAGTGCTGGGATTATAGGTATGAGCCATTGCATTCAGCCTCCTTGTCAGTTTCAGGTCTACTGTTGAACCCACTGAAGGCATTCTTCATTTCTTTAATGGTATTTTGAGCTCTAGCATTCACTTTTGGTTCGTTCTTAGCATTTCCATCACTCTGCTTATATTATCCATCTGTTTGTGCATGTTATCTGCTCTTTCTGTTAGTGCTCTTAACATTTTAATTATAGTTTTTTAAAATTCCCTATATGATAATTCTAAAATCTGTGTCATACCTGAGTCTGGGTCTGATGTTTGCTTTGTTTTTATGTATTTTTTAGCCTTGTAATTTTTTAGTTGAAAGAGAGATATTATATATCAGGTAATAGGCTTTTATTATGCAGCTTTATGTTAATTTGGCTAGGAGCTGGGTTGTGTTTAATGCTTATTGTAGCTATAGGTGCCAGAGACTTCAGTTTCTCTAGTGTTTTTTTCTCTCCTTTCCTATTGTCTTTGGGTTTCCTTATGAACTCCTTAAATAGGTTCTGTGCCTTGTAGCTCTCTCACTTATAATCTTCTGTTATTATACTGGAGCCCTGTTGATGTGGTAGTAAAGTGTTGGAGGAGAATCTGTTTATACTTTTATGATTAAATCTTATTCTTTTAGTGGCCTGAGCCTCTGGACTGTGGCCTTCAGAAGTGTTTCTTAGCCTTTTCTCTTTCTCTCTTCTTAAGTAATACAGAAAGGCTATAGACAGCTGGAGTTGGCTAATTTTCTTCTCTCAGGTCAGATAAGGCTCTGACATCCTCCCTTGAGATGGAGGGAATAATCTAGGTGTATTTTAAAATGATTACTTCTTTCCATCCCCCAGAAAGAGGAGGAGATTTTTCTTGGCTCTTTACTGTGAGAATCTGGTGGGGTTCCTGGAAGTAAAACTCATGACAGTGTGATAGCATCCCCAAGACTGGGTCCCGAGGATGAAAACCCATGAAAGTGTGGTAAGCATCCCTAAGACCAGGACCTGAGGAGGTTTTTATTCTCAAGCTAGTCCACACTCATCCTTTAGCAGTTTGTCGGAGTTACTGCTTAAGTACTTCTACTGGTTTATGACTCCAGCAGCTTCTGCATGAGGTAATTTGATCTTAACTGTAATTTTCTTAATCTCCTTCTTTCTCCAGTTTTCTGAGTGGCAGTTTGCCCTGTCACTTCAATTCTCTGAGGAATCTAAGAAAAGTTGTTGATTTTCAATTTGTTCAGCTTTTGTTCTTATTATAGGGTGGGAGTGATGACCTCTCATGTGAGAGGGAAACCTGGAAGTCAATAGTGGCTTTGGAAATGGCAGTTTATTTTTCTTTCACACTAATGTAGCCAGCCCAGGGCAGATATGGCAGCTAGCTCTGTGATCATCTGGGACCCATGATCCTTTTATCTTGTCACTCTGCCATCTTCAGTATGTATCGTCCACCTTGTGTTTGGAAATGGCTTATCCATCTCCAGTCATCACATAGTATTCCAAACATTCTGCAGGAAATAAGGAGAGAGAGAGAAAGAGACAGTCTTTTAAGACATCCTTTTAGTTTAAGGATACTTCCTAGAAGTTGCTCTTGCCACTTTTGCGTAAATCCAGGCCTACTAGACCCCTGAGTTTGCATGGCCAAACATACCTGCAGTGGAGGTTGGGTGATACAGGTTTAATCTGGATATGTCATGGCCAGCTAAAAATGCACAGAATGGAAATTGAAGAGCAATTAGCAGTCTCTACCACAACAGTGTTCCAAGGCTTTCCTCAGATTATGAAAGGTGTCTGTTTCACAACACAGCTTAAGAAAACTCTCCTTTACAAAATTGCTGTGAGAGTTGTGGTCACAGCATGTCAGTACCCGGTTGGCACTGGCACCAACATACCCAGAATATTTAGCCCAAGCTGACTTGCATTCAGTCACTCACATGTCCTGAAGGCTTACCATGGCTCAGATGTCAGGCTGATAATAAGCTAATCCCTCCCTACCCTTAAGGAGTGCCCAGTCTGGTATTGTAAATCTCCAGCTCATTGCTGGACATGGTTGCAGCATTTTTAAAGAGTAGGCATCCTGTGTTTTTTGTCTTATCTGGCTACAGGAGCAGTGATGCATAGCTGTGAGGGTATGGTAGAAGCCAGTTAGCATAAAGTGTGGCGGGGATAAAAGGGTGCTGGGCCCAACTCTGTATGATTTTTTTTTTCCCTGACAGCTTCCCCAGCCAGCAGATTGTTTCTGGATCAAGTGGGCGTGAAAGAGAATGAAGGCAAATATATGTGTGAGTCAAGTGGGTTCTACCCAGAGGCTATTAATATAACATGGGAGAAGCAGACCCAGAAGTTTCCCCATCCCATAGAGATTTCTGAGGATGTCATCACTGGTCCCACCATCAAGAATATGGATGGCACATTTAATGTCACTAGCTGCTTGAAGCTGAACTCCTCTCAGGAAGACCCTGGGACTGTCTACCAGTGTGTGGTACGGCATGCGTCCTTGCATACCCCCTTGAGGAGCAACTTTACCCTGACTGCTGCTCGGCACAGTCTTTCTGGTAAGGGTCTTTCTGGACATTTCTTCTCTTCCTTGCCTTGAGGGACTATAACATAAGACTTATTCCCACACAGCCCAGGGTCTTAGCTGGGGACTGAAGGGGAAACAGAGAAAGCTTGGACTGGAAGCACCAAGCTGGAGTCTGGCCTAGCTCAGCCCCAGAGTCAGCAGTCCAGCCTAGGTCCCTACACCTGGGCAGATGATGGTCTAGTAGGTGGAGAGTGGTGACTGTAGTCATCAGGTGGAGCAGGGCTATTTGTCAGCTCATGGCAGCTTCAGGGTTTTGGATGGTCCATATGGCTTGAAATAGGAAACCTGCCAGTTGCTAGGGGAATGGGGACAGTATCCTACCCATGTTCCCTGAGGATAAGGGGCTATCAGGGGCCAGGGACCAGTCCTGCTAGCAGCCCTTCTAATAAGGCTCTAGGTCCACTGTAAACTGTTGGCTGGTAGAGGCTGACTCAGTAGTCTTTTTTTTTTTTTTTGAGATGGAGTTTCGCTCTTGTTGCCCAGGCTGGAGTGTAATGGCGTGATCTCAGCTCACCACAACCTCTGCCTCCCGTGTTCAAGCGATTCTCCTGCCTCAGCCTCCTGAGTAGCTGGGACTACAGGCATGCACCACCACGCACGGCTAATTTTGTATTTTTAGTAGAGATGGGGTTTCTCTATGTTGGTCAGACTGGTCTCGAACTCCTGACCTCAGGTGATCCGCCCGCCTCGGCCTCCCAAAGTGCTGGGATTACAGGTATGAGCCACAGCACCCGGCCAGTAGTCTTGTCTTATGGGCTGTGTCCCAAGATGGGGAGGGCTACAGTAGAGTGGTTCTGCAAATGCTCAGTGCCTTCCCCAGGCACACTGGATCCTTAAAACACAGTTCACGGCAGACCCACTCCTGCTGGTGGGCTGGGGCTTTTTGAGCTCATATGCCTTGGTCATAGCTCTGGTCTTGGGTATGGGTGGCTCTGCTGGTAAAATGCATCTCCCTGGGGCTGAGAAGAGTAAGGAAGGCAGGGAGTGACTGGGGGCACTGAGGAATGTGGTCAGGCAATGCCAGATGGGGCCCAGGATGATCCTGGGGAGAGAGGAATTATTCTTGGAAGTTAGGGCTAGGTGTGTGTGTGGATGGCATGTGCAGGGATGCAGGGAGGGTATGTGTGTCCATGGGGAGTATGAAATGGAAATATACCTTGCATGTATGGTACGAGGGGTTGTCTATGTGGTATGCACATAGGGATAGAAGATGGTGTCGTATTACACAAGGTTTGAAGATGAGGGTAGCACAATTATGTGGTATGTGGTGTTCATCTTCCATATTTTTGGCAAGCGCTACATACACTGTTTGATGTATGGAGGTGTATGTGATAGGAATGGAGATGCTGAGACATGTGGCAGAGGGCTGGTGGTTAAATCTCTGACAAGGAGGATGACACAACCACACAGTTCCCAGCAGCAGTTGTGTGGTTTCTCTGGCCCTTGCCAGTAGGTTTCCTGCTAATGTTTTCCTTCTCTCTCTGCAGAAACTGAGAAGACAGATAACTTTTCCATTCATTGGTGGCCTATTTCATTCACTGGTGTTGGACTGGTTTTATTAATTGTTTTAATTCCTTGGAAAAAGGTAAGGGGCTCCAAAGCAAAGTTCAGCCCTGTGTCTTGGGCTAGTAAAAAGCTTTTAGAGCAGCTGCTGCCAACCTTACAAGCCTCAAGGGACAGGCCTGCTGGAAAGGACTTTGTCAGTCCCCCTTCACCATCAGGTGTTGGGAATGTTGGCTGTGTTCCAATCCAGTTTCCTATCACAGAGGACCTAGCTGTCACATGCCATCTGACCTCTGTATGGTGGTTTGTGACTCTGGGGTGATGTGTCGTAAAGCCTCCCTCTGTTTCTCCATACTAAACAAGTATTATATCTCTGTGAATGAACCAGACTTTAGTGTTCAGGCCAGGCCCTGAACTATGTGTGGGCTGCTTGTTTTTCTCACACATTTAGAAACTATGGCTTAGAGAGGGGAATTCCTCATATTTTATCTGATCAATAACTGACCACCAGATCTCACTAGTTTGACTAAGAATTTCTAACCCTCACTAGGTATTTCTAAACTAAAACATGTTTCTAAACATTTTTATCCCTGACTATGGCCCAAATAGTAAATAAAACAGCTCAAGCTTTAGAGGCCCAAGAGACCTATGTAAATGTGTTGGTTAAAATAGTTTTAGATAATAAAAGGGCCCTCAATTATTTATGGGCCTGTCAAGGCAAAATCTGCACAACAGCTAGTACATCTCATTATAAATAATTTAGGAGAAGTGGAATAATCAGTCAATTAAGAAAAATGGCCCTTTATCTAAAGTTGGCCATTTAGATTCACGGGACTTATTCCTGTTGGATCTAGGCCATGAGAAAACTGGATAAAAAGTGGTTTTCAAATGTTTCTTGTGGTATTTGTGACTGTTGTCATATTTCTTGCCTTTCTCTGGTTCTGATATTCAGGTGCTATTGAGAGAGGAGGAAGGAAGAAACTAGTCAGGCAGGCAGTTAGGGTGGGCCCTCAGTCAAATTCCTTCAAACAAAAGAACAGCCTGAAAAATCAAACTGCAGATAAGGGAACTTGTACAGGGGGGCTTGCCTAAAACATGCCCACAGCCACATACATTAAAACAAGGCTACACAGGAGACTTGCCTAGACATGCCCACAATAGAAAATTCCATCCCCTGACACATGCACAGTAAGGGGAACAAAGCCACATGGAGTAACTCAAGCTAAGGGCTTGCATGCACACTACGAGGATGGGGTGGAGCTACCAGAAATGTGTGCCTTATGCCTTTGTATTCAGCTGTGAAATGGCAACCCTCTTTTGGGCCCCCTCTCTGCAGTGGAGTGCTTTCTTCTTTTGCTTATTAAACTTTCACTTCAACTTCATCTTTGGGGTCTGCGCTCCTTAATTTTCTTGGTCGTGAGACAAAGAACTTCAGGTGATACCTTGGGCAACGAGAGACTGCTACATTGTGGTGCATTGACGAGACTAACATTTTGGTGCATTGGCCAGGAAACATTGGAAGGGTGAGTAGGAGCGGACCTCCAAACTCTTTACTTTCATTTCAGAGGCTTCTTATCCTCAGATTTTTTCCTGAAGACTGAACAAAACACTGGGCCAGTTAAAAGCTTTTAGAGCGGCTGCCAACCTTATGAGACTTAAGATACAGGCTTGCTGGAGAGGACTTTGTCAGTCCCCCTTCACCCTCAGGTGTTGGGAATGTTGGCTCTGTTCTAATCCAGTTTCCTTTCACAGAGGACTTAGCTGTCACATGGGCTAGAAGGAGGTCCTGGGGCAACTGAAGGTTTCTGTTTGAGGCTACTCCTCAGTGTTACCTGAAGGTCCCTGGACCAACTCCAGCCCCTGACAGCCCATCAGAATGTTGGCACCAGGACTTCCAGACTTTTCTATTGCATTTTCTTCCTTGCTTTTCACAGCTACTATGTCTCCTATTCCTTCTTTGTATGCAATGTTGTGGGTGTCTTTATAGCCTGGGGAGATAATCCTGTTAAGCAAAGTCAGCAAGTGCCTTAGTAACGAGGAATGTAACTCAAATAATTGTCGTTTTTGTGATTTCCTTGAGACAGGGGGACTTCAAGATTTCAGCCTAAACTTTCACTTAGGGCCTTTTTGTCCCCCCAGTGATAGACATTCATGGCACTCTATAGGGGGATGTTTCACCCCAAGTGAATACCCTTTTCTCCATCAGGTTGTTTTTCCTTCATGTAAGAGCTCAGCATTGCCCAATGAATTTAAGCATTCCCTCTATGAGACAAACTAGTTTTTTTCTACTGGACAGCGTATTATGGGGACAGCCTATTAAGCCCCAAACCTCCCTTTCTGACCTCTGCTTGGAAAGAATTTGTAGTCAGAGTTTTTTCCTAACATTTCAAACCCTATAGTGCTACCTAGTGGGATGGGATTTTTCTCTGTGAGAAGCCTTGTCAGCCCTTTGCCCAAAACCTCTAGTTCCCTGATTCCTTTCTCTCTTATGTCCCTCTTTCAGTGATCAGGCCCCATGCCCTATTTGTAAGCAGAAAAACTCCTCTTTCAACAGCCGGGAGGAAGCTACCCTGGGAAGACAGATTTTAGCCTCAGTGTTATCCCCATTGGAGGGAGAACAGCCATTCAAGTTTTACATTCTTTTGAGGCATCTGTTCTGTACACAGCTACACTGGCATCTAAGTGAGAAAGGGATCTTGTGTTTAGAAATCAATCGGTCTCATTCTCTAGGAATTCATAACTTTGCCGGGGTGGTAGTAAGAGGATGTAAGGATAGAGTTAAGATGTTCCCTTCCTTAAAGGGTCTTGCCCCAATCCAACTACTGCACAATCTCTCCCAGGGTTCTAGGGAATCTCAGGAGCCTTATGGGCCAAGTAGGTCTAGGAAACCTACACAGCAGGGCAGAGAGCTAGGACCTTGTGCAGGTGAGCACAAACTAGCTCCTCCGGATTCATGGGTGAAGGTCATGCTTTGATCCATGGGCAGCACCTATAATGGTCACCAGGAACCTGAGGAAATGGGAGGGAAGAGGAGAAGGGGGATGCCCGTTCCATTTTTCTCTCTGCTGTCAGTCACTCCAGAAGGACAAAGGAGACTAAGGGATGCCTTTTCTCTCCTCTTTTTCTAGATATGTAACAAATCGTCTTGAGCCTATACTCCTCTCAAGTGCATTCTGAAACACTGGAACTCCTTTGACACTCAGACTCTGAAGAAAGAGCACCTCATATTCTTTTGCACTCGGGCATGGCCGTCTTACCAGCTGCAGGATGGGGAGGCCTGGCCTCCTGAGGGAAGTGTTAATATTAATACCATTCAACAACTAGATGTTTTCTGCAGACAGGAGGGCAAATGGTCTGAGGTTCCTTATGTGCAAGCCTTCTTTGCCTTGCAAGACAACCCAGATCTTTGTCAGTGTTGTAGAATTGACCCTGCTCTCCTAACAGTTACATCAGGCAAGTCCATAGATGATAATTCTGCAAAGTCTGAGAAACAAACCCCCAGGGAACACTCGGATGCAGTTCCGGATGCCCCAATCCTTCCTGTCTCCCCTATCTGGGAACCTCCTCCAGCCACAACATCAACAACTCCAGTTCTATCCTCCCAACCCCCAACTTTACTGTTACCCCTACAGTAAATGCCTGATGGACGTGGTGCCACTAGGGTCCAAGTTCCCTTTTCATTACAGGACCTTGGGCAAATAAAAGGGGACCTGGGCAAGTTCTCTGATGACCTGATAGATATATAGAGGCTTTCCAAAACCTAACTCAGGTGTTTGACCTTACTTGGGGTGATGTTATGTTGCTCTTAAACTCTTAACTACTACAGAAAAACAGGTAGCCCTGCAGGCAGCAGAAAAATTCAGAGATGAACAACATGTCTTCTATAGCCACTCAATAAGGAAAGAAGGTGAGAAAGAACCAGCATTCACATACCCAATAGGAAGCGAGGCAGTGCCCCTTGAACAACATAATTCAGACCCCAGTGGTACCTTAGATGAGTGGCAAAGAAAACATTTTCAAATGTGCTTATTAGAGGGCCTACAGAGGACCAGAGCCAAGCCTCTTAATTACCCCAAACTCTCCATGATAGATCAAAAACTAGATGAAAATTCCTCAGCCTTTTTGGAAAGGCTGAGAGAGGCTGTAGTGAAACACACTTCCTTGTCTCCTGTGAGGTATGTTTATACCTCACATAAATAATTCAATTGAGGGACAGCTAATTTTGAAAGACAAGTTTATTACTCAGACAGCCCCTGATATCAGAAGGAAGCTAGAGAAACAGGCCATGGGATTAGATAGCACCTTACAAAACCTCCTGAATGTAGCCACCTTGGTCTTTTATAATAGGGACCAGGAGGAGGCCCAGGGGAAGGAGAGGAAACACAAGAAAAAGGCAGAGACTCTGGTGGCCACTTTGTATAAAACCCAGTATCCCCAAGGTGCACCTGCTAGTTGCTACCAATGTGGCAAACTAGGGCACTTCAAAAGGGACTGCCCAGGCAGCAAGAAGAAGCCACCTCAACCCTGTCCAGTATACAATGGGGACCACTGGAAGGCAGACTGTCCTGGGAAGCATAGGTCACTGAGTCCAGAGCCAGTCTCACAAATGGTCCAGCAGGACTGATGGGTCCTGGGGCTCAACTCCCTGGCTACAGTGGCTCAGACTGCTGTTACTACCCAGGAGCACCAGGTGATTCTGGAGTTCGAAGGGAGGAAGGTAGACTTCTTTCTGGACACTGGAGCCAGGCTTCTGTTTTCCTCTCCAATTCAGGCCTTCGTTCCTCCCATAGCACAACCATGATGGGCATCTCAGGAAAGACTTTAACTTGATATTTTTCTCAACCTATTAGTTGCAGTCAGAGGGACCTACTGTTTACACAGGCCTTTTTAGTCATGCCTGAAAGTCCCACTCCTTTATTAGATAGAGATATTCCAGCACGTATGGGGGCCACCATCCTTATGGCTCCAGGACAAACTCCGCCTCCCCTTAGTGGAAACCAGCATTAACCCAGAGGTTTGGGCAACTCAGGGAAGAAGTGGCCGGACTATAACCACTATACCAGTCTGGATCCACCTCAAGGATCCCACTTTTTTTCCTAACCAGAGACAATACCCCCTGAAGCCAGAAAATAGAAAAGGGCTAGATGCCAGCATTGATAACCTAAAGGCACAAGGCCTCCTTAGGCCTTGCAGTAGCCCTTGAAACACCCCAATATTAGGGGTGCAAAAATCCAATGGGGAAGGGAGACTAGTTCAGGACCTCTGCCTTATTCATGAGGCTGTGATTACGATTCATCCAGTAGATCCCAGTCCCTATACTTTGCTAACTCAAATACCCAAGGGAACTAAATGGTTCACAGTTCTGGGCCTAAAGGATGCCTTTTTCTGTATACCTTTATACCCTGACTCCCAATACTTGTTTACCTTTGAAGACCCCTCCAATCAAACCACCCAGTTAACCTGGACTGTACTGCCTCAGGGATTTAGAGATAGCCCCCACCTATTTGGGCAAGTATTGTCAAGAGATCTCTTCGAATTCTTCCATTCTCAGGTTAAAGTTTTACAATATGTAGATGACATTCTCCTCTGTGCCCCGACTGAGGAAGTTTCTTGAGACGGCACTGAGGCTCTCCTTAATTTCCTAGCTGGAAAGGGATATAAGGCTTCAAAATCTAAGGCTCAGCTCTATCAGACTTTGGTAAAGTACCTAGGTCTGGTCTTGTCAGAAGGGAACAAGAGCACTAGGTGAGGAGAGGATTAATCCCATTTCCTCCCTTCCTCTCCCCAGAACCCTCAAGCAGCTGAGGGATGCTTGGGCATTACAGGTTTTTGTAGGTTATAGATACCCAGGTATGATAAAATAGGTTGCCCTTTATATCACCTTATAAAAGAAATTCAAGTGGCTAAAACTCACTTCCTGACCTGGGAACCTGAAGGTCAAAAGGCCATTAATCAGTTAAAACAAGCCTTGCTTAAAGCACCAGCCCCCAGTCTTTCTGTAGGGAAGTCCTTTAAAGTTTATGATTCATAAAGGAAAGGAATGGCCCTGGGAGTTTTAATTCAAGTTCAAGGCCCAGCTCAACAGCCAGTAAGTTACTTAAGTAGAGAGCTTGACTTGGAGGCTAAAGGATGGCCAGCTTGCCTCTGAGCAGTTACAGTAGTGGCCCTGCTAGTCCCAGAGACCACCAAGTTAACCCTGGGGAATAACCTGTTTATGCCTCACATAAATAATGTGGCAGTCTTGCTGTCCTCTAAAGCGAGTCTCTGGCTAACAGACAGCTGCCTCCTCAAGTATCAGGCTTTGCTGCTAGAGGAATCTGCAGTCCAGTTAAAAACCTGAGCTTGCCTGATCCCAGACACTTTCCTCCCAGAGGAAACTGGAGAAACTGAACATAATTGTGAACAGACTGTAGTACAACCTATGCCGCTAGGGAGGATCTCAAAGAAATTCCCCTAGAAAATCCAGACTGGACCCACTTTATGGATGGGAGCTCTTTTGTAGGACAGGGAGTCTGAAAAGTGGGATATGCAGTAGTCACCCTAAATAACATTGAAAATGTGCCTCTCTCACCAGGCACACACTCTCAATCAGTTGAGCTGATCCCTCTCACAAGAGCACTTGAACTAAGCAAAGGAAAGACAGCTAACATTTATACTGACTCCAAGTGTACCTTTCTAGTTCTCCTTGCCCATGCTGCCATCTGAAAGGAAAGGCACTTCCTCACTGCTAATGGGTCTTGCATTAAATACCATCAAGACATCAACAGGCTATTATCCTCAGTGTTCCTCCCATGAGAATTAGTGGTCAGACATTGCAGAGGGCATCAGAAGCGGGTAGATGAAATAGCCAAAGGAAACAGGCTAGCAGACCAAAGAGCTAAGTCAGCAGTAAGAAGGCCCCAAGGTCCCAATACACTTGAGACCCCTCTGATTTGGGAGGGCTACATAAGGGAAATAAAGCCTCAGTATTCCCCTACAGAGATAGAATGGGCCACCTCTCGAGGTATACTTTTCAACCCTCAGGATGGTTACAATCAGAAGATTGCAAAGTACGCTTGCCAGCCTCCAGCCAATGGAAGATTCTTAAAATCCTCCACTGAGCCTTTCACTTAGGAAAGCATAAGACATCAGTGCATCCAAAGATTGTTCTCAGGAGAAAATCTACTAAAAATGGTCAAATAGGTTGTTAATACTCGTGAAACCCTCTTAAAAATAATCCCTTTAACAGATGACTTCTTCCCCACCGCACTCAAAGGATGGGAAGTTACTCAGGGGAGGACTGGCAGATAGACTTCACCCATATGCCCAAAATAAATGGCATTCAATGTCTTTTGGTGTGGGTGCATACCTTCATTAACTGGGTAGAGGCATTCCTATGCCCAACAGAAAAGGCCTCTGAGGTGGTGAGAATACTAATTAGTTAAATAATTCCTCACTTTGGGCTCCCTAAGTACTTCCAAAACAACAATGGTCCCTCATTTAAAGAAGCTCTACCCAGTAGGGCCGAGTCTGCTAGGACTTTTTATTGGGTTTGGTAATACGTCACACCCTTTAGCCTGTACTGTATCAGCCATGTCCCATTTATACAAGACAAATTGCTGGGTCTGTCCTGAGCGGTTTGCTCAGTTCAGTAACACTAAGGAACCTCTTGATGACTTGGTATTTACTGTCTTAGGATTCCCTTTGTTAGCTTTACTTTTAGCCATTAAAGACTTGTCAGGCATAAATGGAACATGGTATGGGAACACTTTCAACTGAGTAACTAACTCCTCCCAGGAAAGCATTTCCTCCCTGGTGCCAGAAAACACTTTCCCCAAAGATAAGCCTCACACCCTCAGGCTAGGAAAAGTTGGCCGGGTAATAGCAAATGCCTCCTCCTGTTTTAAAAGCAGAGGAAAAGGACCATACCTGGGAGATCTCAAATATTATAACACCATACTTGTAATTGCTGAAAGCTCGGAAGTTTGGAGAAAAAGACATAAGAAGGATGATCTAAGAAAATTGGAAGCCATATGGAGGGGAGGCTTTCAGAATTCAGCGTCTCCTCCTGGTTGGAAGTCCTGCTGGGAATGGCAGGCTCTGGGTAACCACCCTGACACATGGCACTATAATGTAAAAAACAACACATAGGCCTTCCCAGACATGCACTCTCATGGGATTCCAGACCCCCTGTATGATGCTTAGTAGTAGTGGCCTACAAATCTGTGGGTGAACAGAACAGGAGACTTCTGGACTGACAGCCCCTGTCACAAGGGGGCATTATCTGAGATATTGGCCAGGACATATCGTGTCCCTGGTCTTTTGAAACTCCATTTGTCGGCCAGGTGTGGTGGCTTACGCCTGTAATCCCAGCACTTTGGGAGGCTGAGGCGGGTAGATGATGAGGTCAGGAGTTCAAGACTAGCCTGGACAATATGGTGAAACCCCGTCTGTACTAATAATACAAAAAAAAAAAAAAAAAAAGCCAGGCGTGGTGGTACATGCCTGTAGTCCCAGCTACTCGGGAGGCTGAGGCAGGAGAATTGCGTGAACCCGGGAAGCAGAAGTTGCAGAAAGCCAAGATTGTGCCACTGCACTCCAGCCTGGGCGACAGAGTAAGTCTCTATCTCAAAAAACAAACAAACAAACAAAACTCAATTTATCAGGTGGACCCTTCTCATTTAGCATGTAAAATTCCAAATGGCATCGTGAGTGACTATCCTGAGTATAGATATCCCCATCCCAAAGATGTTCCTATTACATGCAGGAGGGGGAAGCTTCTAAGATATGAGAAAGATCTGCCTGTGTCTCTCACAAGCTACAACTTAGAACTGGCCCTTCAGGGGACAGGGCTTTATTTCCTTTGTGGCTCCTGGCTATACTTAATCCTCCCTAGGCACTGGAAGGGAACCTGCACTATCGTGGCAGTGGTTCCTGACCTGTTATCTTTAAATTCCACTGATATGGCAGCATCATCTGGGGACATCCCTAGCCTAGCGTCTTTTCTAGTGAGTGTGCTATCTCAGATGCACTGAACAAAGAGGTCTATCATTTCCATGCCCTCATATGGAGACTTAACTGAAAGAGAAGATTGGGTAGGACCTGCACATGACAATCCTATCTCAGAAAAACCATGGATAGGGGATTCTATAGTCAGAGGCCTATTCTGGTTTGCTGGTATTCCTCTCCTTGAAAAATCAGTACTTAATATTTCTATTATGATGCCACAAGGGTAGAAGCTAACAGTAGGAGCCATAGAAGCACAACAACAATTCATAAACTCTTTAGCCTCGGTAGTTATGCAAAATAGATAGGCCCTAGATATCCTTATGGCCAAAGTAGGGGGTACCTGTGCACTTTTAAAAAGAAGCATGTCACTTCTAGATCAATACCTCTAGTCAAGTAGAGAATGTACAGGTGCCTAAAGATCAAATTAGAACATTGACAGATTAAGAGAGAATGCGGGCTCCAGTCCCAGTTGGCTACAATCCCTCTTAAATGGATTCCAGTCTTCTTTGTGGAACTGCTTAGCTCCTTTATTAGGCCCCCTTTTGCTGGTGTGTTTTGTACTAATGTTTGGACTTTGTATATTCAATACTGTAACTCAAATTGTTTCCTCTCACTTAGAGGCTATTAAACTCCAAAAGGTGCTGCAGATAGAACCACATTTCTATGGTTAGATAGAACCATAGACACGCCATTCTTCTGGGGACCCTTAGACCAATCTCAGGAGGAGCCCTAACTGCTGTAACCCCAACGACGCCCCCTTCCAGCAGGAAGCAGCCAGGAGTGGTCATCGTCCACTTTCCCCAACAGCAGTTGGGGTCTCCACTCCTGAAGCAGGGAATGAGAGAGGAGGAAGGAAGAAAGACAGGCAGTTAGGGTGGGTCCTCGGTAAAATTCTTCCAAACAAAAGAACAGCTTGAAAAACCAAACTGCAGGCACAGAGAAGAGAACTTGTACAGGGAGGCTTGCCTTAGACATGTCCACAGCTGCCTAGGTAAGAAAGACTACACAGGAGACTTGCCCAGAGATGCCCACAATGGAAAATTCCATTCCCTGAGACATGCGCAGTAAGGGGAACAAAGCCATATGGAGTAACTCAAGCTAAGGGCCTGCATGCACACTGGGAGGATAGGGTAGAACTACCAGAAATTCATGCTTTATGCAAATGAGATGCCCAGCACTCATCAATTTCTTACAAAAGCCTCTGTATTCAACTGTGAAATGGCGACACTCTTTTGGGCCCCCTCTTGGCAGTGGGGAGCTTTCTTTTTTCACTTTTTAAACTTTTGCTCCAACCTCACCTTTGGGGTCCATGCTCCTTAATTTTCTTGGTTATGAGACAAAGAACTTCAGGTGATACCTTGGGCAATGAGAGACTGCTACATTGTGGTGCATTGGTGAGACTGTAAAACTATCAGTTTATTGCTGATAACCCCAACATCAGCAATGATGCTTATGGAAAAAGAAAACAAATCCTTTATGATCAGCTGGATCGTTTAGTTGTTTGCAAAGATGACTCCAATCCTACACCCTTCCCTGCATCCATGTCCATTGCTGTGTAACTTTGTAGTGCCTCTAACTGTGTGACCTCTTTCAGCCAACTTAAGAAGACAGCAGTGAAGGCGTGCCAGTTCCAAGTGTAAGCCCCAAGAGGCCTTGTGTGTCTTCATTTGCTTCCTCATGTGCTTCTAATGGTGCTGGGAGAAGAACAGGTCCAGACTAGCCTGCTGGAGGATGAGAGATGCTGGCTACCACATCCTTGTTGCTCCAGTGGAGGCCAGGCTAGATTAGATGACAGCCACCTGACTCCATGTGAGCAAATCTGAGATCAGCAGAGCTGGCAGAGCCAACTCTCAAATACTTGGAAAATACTTTTAATATGTAAAACATTTTAAATATTACATTAATATTTAAAATGTTTTTTAAAGCCACTGTTTTATACTGGCTTTGTTACACAGCATAAGCTAAGTGCTACAACTCCTCAGGAAGCTGAGCTTTGACCAAAAGAAGTGTGGTAGCCACAGAGATGTGTCTGAGACCCCCTTCGAGAGAGAGCCTGTGTGAGGAGTGCAGTCAGCTGATGGGCTCCAGCTACAGATCTCAGGGATCTGCTTCAGTATTCCAGCTGGCACCATGCTCTCCCCAGACTGCTTCTGCCACTGACTGAGCAAGGCAGGAGCTCCATGTTGGGAGCTGATGCTGGAATACTGAACTATATCCCGAGATCTCCAGCTGCTGATCTCGGGGATCTGGGGTGGCCAAGACTTTCTCAGAGTGTATATTAGGTGCTAGAATAACATCATTTTATTTGATGTCATTTTGTTATCACATTGATGAAAAAAATTCAGTTCCCAACCTGAGCCACTGTCTGTGTGGAGTTTGCATGTTCTGCATGGGTTTTCATCAGGTACTCTGGTTTCCTCCCACATCGCAAAAATGAGCACTTTCAGTAAATTGGGGTGTCTAGATGGTGCCACAGTGAGTGAGGGTGTGTGTATGTGAGCATGCCCTACAGCCAGATACCATCCTCTCCAGGGTTGATGCCCACTTAGTGCTCTGAGCCACTGGGATAGGCTCTGGCCACCCACAACTCTGAACTGGAATCATTGGGTGAGTAATTATTATTTGTTTTTAGTAATTTTTTTTGAGACAAAGTCTCACTCTGTCACCCAGGCCAGAGTGCAGTGGCACAATCTTGGCTTACTGCAACCTCCACCTCCTGGGCTCAAGCGATACTCCCACCTCAGTTTCCTGAGTAGCTGGGACTACAGGCGCATGTCACCATGCCTGTCTAATTTTTTGTTGTTGTTGTTGTTGCGATAAGGTCTCGCTATATTGTCCAGGCTGGTCTCAAACTCCTGAGCTCAAGCTATCCTCCTGCCTTGGGCTCCCAAAGTGCTAGGATTACAGGCATGAGCCACCGTGCCTGGCCTAGTATTGGTCATTAGTATTAGTAATCATTCCTAAATGTGTATGTAAACATTTATTTCAGTGTTAAATATTGAAGTGTTTGGTCTTTATTTAGAAGTTTGATGTTGTGTTTTATGACCAGAAATATGCTGTGAACTTAATTCTTTCTTATAGCAGTTAGCCTATGGGAAAATTGGTTTTGTTCTACATTATTTTATTTAAAGTCATAATTTCCAAGATCCTATCAACTCCATTAAGTGAGGAATTACTGTACTGTAGCCTGAGGCTCATCTTAGTCTTCCCTCATCCGCCCTGCCTTTCCTTCACAGTCAGCCTGCACGGTGGTCTGAGGCCTTCCCCCCTACAGCCTCTCCCCTTTATCTTTCACGGTAATCACCCCTCATTACTCACTTGTACTTCTAACTCCATCTTGAAAGCTGCTTTCTGGAAGATCCAAATGGACACAAGGAGGGACTGAAGGATTAGAATGAGGGAAGTAACCCATTCACTGCTTATTTGAGATGGGGAACCGAAGGACTTTGGCAGTTCCTACACAGAGACAGATGGCAGAGATGACAAGGTTTCTCAGAGAATGCATGAGTAACTGGAACGGCTTTTCCTGATGACCCAGACAGCCTGCTCAAGAGCACACTGTTGCAGCTGCCCTCCTTGGATGGAACTATGGAATGATTTTTATTCTTCTACTTCCCAGGTGAATGGGAAACCAAGGACACAGTCAGCATTTAACAAAAAGGAATCTGCATCTCAGTCAGAACTGTATTGCATTTGCTTCTCTCTGGATTACCTTGAAGTTACTCCCCTTCCCTCAATAATAATGGCATTATGAAAAAAATTGGAATTGATCAAATGAAGTAAAGAGTAAACAGAGGAAAGACTACCCAAAGTCTATTTTGCTTCAGTTCGGGGCTGATGATCTGGGGAGGAGGAGGTTGGGACATATTTGTGCTGCAAGGAACAATATCGTTTCATGCAGGGGAGGTGCATGACTAACAAAAGGGTTAACTGGATCCTATAAGCTATAGACAGCTTCTAGGCAGTGCCAACCTGTGCTGCATACCTGAACATTGTTGCTTCCCCCACTGAAAGTAATAAGCTGTGGAGCTGCACAGGCATTTTGTATTACTCATTTCACTCATTGGCCTTGGTGCCTGCCAGAAATTGAGGTCGGGGGAAAGGCAGAAGTTCACACTCCTGGACCCAGTTTGGCCAGTCCAGGCAGCCTGCTCTTCACGTCACTCCAGAGTTGGACCTGCCCAGAGTGGAACTAGAATAGGGTGTGGGTAGCACCTGCTTCCCCTCCCATAGATCAGTGCCCTAGACGGGTAGCTCTGGCAGAGGGGCTGCCAATAATCCAGAATCCAGCACAACAAAAGGCACTTCTGGCCCAGCTCTGACTAACCCCACTGTTCTTCCTTTCCCCAGCTTCTTTCAAGCTGGAATCAATCTGTTGTTCTTCGGACCTGAGGTCAACATGACTTTGATGAACGGAACTCATGTCTTCTTTCTAAAGTTATCTGGACACTTGGTACAACACAGAGTGTCTGATATCTGGGCCTGGGAAGACCTCAGAGGCCCTGGGGAGCCCAGAGACTTGTGGAGTGTCAGGGCAGCTCTCCTGCTGTGAATGCAAGCTCCCTGGGAAAGTTCTCCCTAGAAAAAGATGTAGGGGAGGAGCTCAGGTGAAAGACAGAGCCTCCTGCCCGTGGAGAGAAAGTGGGCCCTGGAGAAGCTGCGTGAGTCCTCTCCAGCAGAAGGGCCAGAGGTGCACATTAGTGGGGCTCGGGTGGGTCTCATGGTGACATTGGCTGGAGATGCCAAATCCACAGGTGTTAGGCCTGGGCAGGTTCTAGTGTGCGAGTGGGCTAGTTTTTCTAGGCTAGCACACAGGAAGAGGGTGGCCTGGTTTGCCTTCCCTCTGAAGCTCAGGACTGAGGCCCAGGACATGTCTCACACCATTGATATGAGTTGGGGACAGATGGGCGGCAGATGTGCCCAATCAGGCTGCGTTGACACCTGACTGGCTGGAAGAAGAGCCTGGAAAGCAAAGAGCCCAGTCTTCCTGTAAGAAGGAAGAAGATGGAGGGCTCATCATGCACGTGGGCCAGAAAAAGTGCCAGTGAGGTTGTTCTGACTCCATAGGTGTTCTGGACATAATCTAGGCTGTCACAAAACAGCCAAGCCTGCTGCCAGTTTCCAATCTGGGATCTCAGGGAGGCCCAGGGGCTTGCTGAGTTCCACCTTCCCTCTTTCCCTTGGTTTGGAGACAACTTTCTCCCTGTGGTGAATGTGACACTTAGAACAAGGTGCAGCCCTACTAAAAGCTGGAGCTTAGGTCACTGGGACTGTGTGCTAGGGGAAAGAGGGGGAGGGAAGAGCAGAGCTGTGGCATTAGATAGACTTTGGCTGAAATCTTGGACCTGCCTCCTACTAGCTGTGAGATCTTAGCAAATTACTTCCTGCTATAGGCTAAATGTCTGTGTCCCTCTAAAATGCACATGTTAAATCCTAATGCCCAAGGTGATGGTATTTGGAAGCGGGGCCTTTGGGAGGTGATGAGGGTGGAATCCTCATGAATGGGATTAGTACCCTTATGTAACAAGGCCCCAGAGAGCTCCCTCACACTTTCCACCATGTAAGATTACAGGGGAAAGACAGGCCCTTCAGCAGACACTGAATCCACTGGCACCTTGATCTTGGACTTCCCAGCCTCCAGACTGTGAGTAATAAATGTCTATTGTTTATAAGCCACCCAGTCTATGGTATTTTGTTATAGAAGCCTGAATGGTCTAAGACGCCACCCTTTCTGACCCTGTTTCCTCATCTACAAACTCAAAGAAGAATGGTGCTTCTCTCAGTCCTGCTGGGCCACAGTGACACATGGTACTTCCCTTCTCCTTTTCAGGGGCCCTGGAGTTGAGACAGCTCTGCACATAGCGTGTGGATGGGCCAGACTGCTTCCTCTGCTGTCACATGATGACTGAGGGATGCAATCCTGGAGGCAGAATATCACAAACAAAATTATCACAGAAGTTCCTGCTGGGCTGAGTAGCGCTCAGGTGAACTTCTTTGTCCAGTTGAGGCCAGTGCCATAGAGAAAGGGTGCCCCCAGATGGAGGTAGCACCATCAGTGGGCAAGAACACCTTCGTGGAGGAGGGAGGCTTGGTTGAACTGCCTCTCTATGCCTGGAGCTTTCCAGCCCCTCCCTGGGTTATGCCTTAAGGCTGGGGGTCTCCCTCAGAGTTGGTGGAAAACCTAGGACCAGTGGTCCTGATTTTCTCTGCTGAAGTAAGTCTTCTCTGTGGCCAGCAGGTGGCGCTAAGCCCTCAGTTCTGTGGGCTTCACACTCACCAGCAGCTTAAGGTCCCTGAGGGGTGGAGGAAGGTTACTCTGGTTTGGGCTCCAAGGATGGTACTGCCAGCAGGTCCTTAGTGAGTCTGGCCCTTCTCCTTGGCCTTAATGGCAGCCAAGCTGAGTCGCTAGAGCCAGCCTCCTAGGATGCTGGGCTGACTCTGAGTAGCTTTCACCCCTTCACCGTCAAAACCAGAAATGGGTCAGCTCTGCAAGGAAGGGAATCAGCGCTGGGAACTGCATGGGTGCTGGGAGAGGGCAGCTTAGAGCTCAGACCAGCAGCGGCAACTTCCTGGCCCCTTGGCCCTGCGTCTGGAGCCGCCTGAGACAGACCCTCACTGATGCCCTGTCTGCAGGCCTCACACTGTAGCAATAACCCTGGCTTTTTGTCCTGTACGCCATCCATCCGTTATTCATTCATTCATTTGTTCATTCATGTAGCACCTACTCCGTGTAAGCCAGCCACAGTGCTGAGTCACAGTCCCTGACCTCAGGAAGCCATGGACTTGGGGATGGGGAGACAGACCCCTAAACGTAGGCAAAAGGAGAATGCCCACAGCACAGCAGAGGGAAGGGACCTTCCTTTTCCAGAGAAATCAGGGAAGGTTTCGAGGAGGCATCACTCAGCCTGGATTTTTATGGATTTCAACAGACAGAGATGAGGCCTGGGCAGTCCAGGCCAAGGGAGTAACATAAGCAAGGTCTGGGAGGTAGGAAGCTCAACATTATGTGTCAGGAGGGATAGGACAGCGAGGTACCTAGGGAAGTGGGTGGGCAAGTGCAGACTGCTGGCAAGAAAACAGTGGGCCATAAGGCCGGAGAGGCAGTCACAGCCTGAAATGGCTGCTAAGAAGCTAGCCTTGACCCAGAGGTGATGGGGAACTACCGAAGGTATTTCATGATGAGGGTGGGGGGTGACCCACCCTTCTAAGACCACCCTGGAGGCTGCGTGGCAGATGGACTACAGTGGGTGAGATGGAGACAAGGGGACCAGGTCACAGGCATTGCCACAGCCCCTAAAATCGTGGTCTCAGCTAGGAGGGGACACCGTGTGGAAAGAAAGACCTGGCAAAGAAACATGACCAAGGGCAAAATAAAAGCACCGTCTCTCTTTAACACTTGTTTGGCCGTTTCCTCATCATGTAGCTGATTCAGCAGCAATCACAATAGTTAACATTTATTGAGCACTTACTGTAGACCAGGCACTTCAGCATTTTACATATTTTTCATTTACTTCCAAAACAATTCTATGAGGTAGGTACTATTAGCATCCATGTTATAGAAGAGGCAACTGAGACACAGAGAGGCTAAGTTACTTGACAAAAGTCATACAGCTAGAGCCAGGATTCGAACCCAGGCAGTTGGCTTGAGAGTTAGTGCTCCAATTACTACACTAATGCCTATGACACCTCTACACCTCTCCCTGGGCACTCCAGCCTTCCAGCAGGTCCCTGGGAGTAGAGACAGAGCCCAGGGCTGCAAAGCCTGGTGAGTGCCCAAAGGCTGAGTTGGCCAGACAGGCTGACAGGGCTGGGCCACCTGAGGCAGGAGAGGGGAAAGTCCCCCTGAACTGGTGGAAGAGGTGCCAGCCTTCCGTCCCTCCCCTGCCCTCCCTGCTAGGGTCTATGGCGCCTCTTGAAGGGGGTGGCAGCTGCCAGTCCCTGCCTCCCTTCCCACCAGCATGCTTGCTGCCTCCCCAGCAAGAAAAGCCCAGAGTTTAGGTCATGAGGGGGAGGCTTTATTGACAACGGAGAAGGCTGAGTTCTAGGCAAGTTCACACAACACTGCTCCAAGGGTCCAGGCACGGGTCAAACCCGTCAGGACCAAGGGCCTCTTCACCTCAGGGACCTCACTCCCTCCCACCATCCTGAACCTTCCCACACCTTTTCCAGCAACCCAAAGACACCCACCCCCAAGCCACCTTCTGGACAAAGTGAATGGCAGCCACTGTCGCGGAGCCAGGACCAGAGCTGGGTCTGAGGCCTAATCATGTGTGGTGGGCACAGTACCCCCTCTCCTCAGCCTCTGGGGACAGGCAGGAGGTAGGCAGGGGCAGCAGCCCCAGCCCACAGAGCCCTCACTGCAGGAGGCCGATGTGGCAAAAGGCAGGAGCCCTGGCATCTCCTCCTCCCTGTGCCTGAGCGGGGCTCTACAAAGCCGAGCCTCCTCAGGTCACCTTCCCCTGCTTCCTCCCCTTCCAGACCTGAAACTGGCCCTCAGAGGGGAGCCCTGTCAGCCCCAGGCTGTCGCTGCCGGTGTAGGCTCCACAGCACCAACCCTCCAGCGGGAACACGCTCTCTCATCAACTGCCCTCCCTGCTGGCCAGGCCCAGCCCTTAGCCGGGTCCTTTTTCAGGGACCAAGGAGAGCTGGGGCCTGACCACAGGCACTTCTTGGAGCCACAGACGCAAAGCAGCAGCCCTCAGGGGATTGTTCTTCCCCAGCCACCGGCCCAGAGTGTGGCTGGTCAATCGTGGGGACCCAGGACTGGCTGGACACACAGCTCTAGGGCCCAGTACCTCCCACAGCCTCTGCAGCCTTGGGCGGGCGAGAGGGGTGAGCCAGTCCTGAATTGGGTTGGGAGGAGCAGGGACAAAAATAACCCAGTACAGGTTCCTGCTGAGGCCAGAAATAGCATAGTGACAAGTGCCTTGTAACACCCTGGATGAGCAGCAGGGGGAGGCTGAGCTGAGGCTGGCCCAGCCTCACACCAGGCCCTGGCTGGGCTACATACCATACCACACGGTCCGTGTGTACACACGCGTGTGGGGGGCCCGAGAGACCATGGCTCAGGACAGGGAATCTGGAGAGATGCTGAACTTGGGCTTGGCCTTGGCCATGGGCACGCTGCGCTTGCGCAGGGGCCCGCGGGCTGAGGCGAGGGTCAGAGCTTCCAGTAGGCTGCGGTCCTCATCAAGCTGGCGGGCCGTGCAGAGTGGTGTGGGCACTTTGATGGTGTTGCCAAACTTGGAGTAGTCCACAGAGTAGCGTCCGTCCTCCTCAGCTACAATGGGCACAAAGCGCTGGCCCCACAGGATCTCATCGGCCAGGTAGGAGGTGCGGGCCTGGGTGGTGATGCCCGTGGTTTCCACCACGCCTTCCAGGATGACGATGATCTCGAGGTCCTGGTGGTGGTGCAGGTCGCTGGGTGCCAGGTCGTAGAGTGGGCTGTTGGCATCGATGACATGGTAGATGATCAGCGGGGCCACCAGAAAGATGCTGTTGCCACCCACGCCGTTCTCCATGGGGATGTCCACCTGGTGGAGGGGCACCACCTCGCCCTCGGGGCTGGTGGTCTTGCGTACCACCTGCATGTGGATGGTGGCGCTGATGATCATGCTCTTGCGGAGGTCACCCACACGCAGCATGAAGCAGAGGCGGCCGTGGCGCAGGGCGATCACCGCATGCTTGCTGAAGATGAGGGTCTCAGCCCTGCGGTGGGCTTGGGCAGTCTTCATGAAGATGCAGCCAAGCATGATGGCGTTGATCATGAGCCCCACGATGTTCTGCACGATGAGGATCAGGATGGCCAGCGGGCACTCCTCAGTCACCATGCGCCCCCCAAAGCCAATAGTCACTTGGACCTCAATGGAGAAAAGGAAGGCAGATGAAAAGGAGTGGATGCTGGTGACACAGGGCTCAGCAGTGCCCTTGCTGGGGGCCAGGTCACCGTGGGCGAAGGCGATGAGCCACCAGGCCATGGCGAAGAGCAGCCAGCTGCACAGGAAGGACATGGTGAAGATGAGCAATGTGTGTGGCCACTTGAGGTCCACCAGCGTGGTGAACACGTCCTGCAGGAAGCGGCCCTGCTCCCGGATATTCTTGTGGGCCACGTTGCAGTTGCCTTTCTTGGACACAAAGCGGGCCCTCCGCTGGCGGGCACGGTACCTGGGCTCGGCAGGGTCCTCTGCCAGGCGTGTCAGCACGTACTCCTCGGGGATGATGCCCTTGCGGGACAGCATGGCTCCGGTGACCCCGAGGGAGGGGCTTCCCCCATCGGAGGCACCCCTCGGACGTGGCCTAGGGCCTCACTGCAGCGTCCTCTTGGTGGGCACCTTCTCACCCTGGGGCTGCACTCAGCCTGTGCTGGCCTCACTTCTGAGATAACTCCCCACCAGACTCTTCCTTACCTCCACCTGGGTCCCACTTCACTTCTTAATACCAGCCTCAGGCCGGGCGCGGTGGCTCACGCCTGTAATCCCAGTACGTTGGGAGGCTGAGGAGGGCAGATCACTAGGTCAGGAGTTCGAGACCAGCCTGACCAACATGGTGAAACCCCATCTCTACTAAAAATACAAAAGTTAGGTGGGCATGGTGGTGCGCACCTGTAATCCCAGCTACTCAGGAAGCTGAGGCAGGAGAATCGCTTGAACCCGAGAGGCGGAGGTTGCAGTGAGCCGAGATCACGCCACTGCACTCCAGCCTGGGTGACTCTGTCTCAAAAACAAAAAACAAAACAAAAAACAGCCTCACCCTTGAGCCCACCTGCCTGTCGCCTAGGGAGCCCCCAACCCTGCCGGCTCTCCACCTGGCCCTGCGTCCTCCCCCAGCTTCCCCCACCTGCTGACCACCCCTGGGCCTCCCGCTGAGAGCCCTTCTCCCTGCCCAGCCTGCCTTCCCAGCCCAGCTCAGAACTTAACACCTCCGGATTTCTCCCACTAACCGGACCTCACCCCCACCTCCGGGTCTCCCGCCTCACCTGTCTGGCCTTCGGGCTCCCAGGCTCCAGCTCAGGTCCTGGCCACCCCCGCCCCGTCTCCCCTCCAGATGCGCCCCCTGTGTCCTACTCCACCCCTCCCGGAGCGCCCCCGCCGCTCTCCGGATCCCCCTCCAGCTCTCGTCCTCTCTGTCTCCTTGGGATCCTGCGTTCTCTGGAGTCACCACCCCACCCGGCTCAACTCCGGCTCCCCGGCCCCGCGCGCGACCCGGCGGGGCTGACTCCGAGTCGCGGCCTCCCGGTCCCTGCCGCCCGCCCGCGCCGCGGCCCCCGCTCCGCGCCGGGTCCCGGCCCCGCCCGCCGCCGCCGCTGCACCTGCTCCTGCTCCTCACGCCACGGCCGTCGCCTCCCCGCCCCCTCCCGCCGCCCGGGCGCTCGCGGCTGGCCGTCCTCCCGTCTGTCTGTCCGTCCGTGGGTCCGCGGAGACCGACCTGGGCTAGGCAGGGGTCTAGGACGGCGGGAGGGGGGCGCACGAGGAGAGGAACGGGGCCGCGGACCGCCAGGGGGAGCCCGACCTGCACCGGAGCGCAGGGGGCGGGGCCGGAGCAAGCCCCCGCCCCTCCCGCGCCCCTCCCCGCCCCCGCCCTCCACCTCCCCTCCCGGGACTCTCAACCTGGCCTTTGGAGTTTTTCTGATCCTCGGAACCCAGAGGTTCCTCCTGCCCACGCTCTACCTAAGTGGGGGGCTGGGAGGGATCTGTGACCCGCCCTCCCAGTCTGGGGCCGCCGCCCTGTCGCCCTGGCTCCCCTCCCCCAATATCCCCATCCGTATTTGGGTCAGTAATCCGCCTCTCGGCCGCGCCAGGTTTGCAGGTTCCCCGGGAAAGGAGGCGCTGAGAGGCGGAGCCACCAATCCCAGGGCTGGCGGAAATTAGGCGGTCCGAGGACCTCTCAACCTGCAGCTGCTTCTCTTTGGGGGATGCTCTTAATCTTAGTCTTGAATCCTTTGACAATCTGATGGAAGCTCAGGCTCCCTCTCATAAAAAAAAAAAAAAAAAAAAAAGGCCTCGGCAGGAAAGGAGCACAGTTTAACACCTGCTACTGCTGTGGGGCAGCCTGGGCGGCTCCATCTTCTCAACCATTCCGGCCCTACTTTAAAGAAGGTTTGAGCCGAGGCCACTTGCTTTACACTTTCTCACACCTGTCACCTGACTTCTTCCACGTTAGGTCATAGGTGGTATTTAGGCCTGAACAGTGTGTTAGGGCTGCCTCGGGCACTGGGGGACCCAGGCTCTTGGTCCCGGCATGGTAGTGTTTCTGTTCAGGCATTAGCCTGAGGCTGCCCTGTGGCATGGACCCGGGTTCTCAGCTGGGAGGCAAAGCCTGCTAGATCTCTGTTGTTGGAACAGTAACGGCTTTACCGCTGTCTGTGGCTCAGATCCTTATGGAAGAACCCCTGACCATCTGTGGCCATTTTGTTGGAGTGGGGGCTTGAGACAGGGTCTGGAAAGGGCAGTGTGGCTGTGGGCCACAGTGGGGGCAAGATATGCATTTTATATTGGATTTTCCTTTCTCTCCCTACCCACCTGCAGGCAGAGCGAACACCGCTACAAAGGATGGGTGTGATCATGGGCTATACTAACAAAGATGCATTGTCTAGGAAGGGGAGGGTAAAATGAGATGAGCAGAGTGGGAAGCTCAAGGAGACAGGGTTACATGGGGAAATCTCTGAGGCAACTACAACTGTCCAGCCATCAGAAAAGGAAAGTCCCCCAGGGATTTGGGCACCATTGCAGAAACACCTGGCCTTGAAGGAGGATGAACTAGTAGTTTTTTGTGGCCCAAAGAGTAGAACCAGGACACTAAGTGGAACAGAGGCAGGCTTTGGTTTCACATATGCAAGAGTCAGTTCTAATAACAATAACCAGAGATGAGCCACATCTGTGGGGTACCCAAATCAAGTCGGTGGGCCATGAGGGATGTTATACAGGGATTTTGGGCCAGGATGACCTTGGGCATCCGTGCAACACCTCACTGTGGGCCCAGCCCTGCCCCTGCTACTTCCCTTCAATCTGTCGAGGTGGGGTGGCTTTGGAGCAGTGGTAGGCTTGTGGAGTCCTCTTTCAGTTCCCCGGTCTGCTCTTGGGAGATCTCACAGTGGAGGAAGCTGCTGGGCCCCTGGGGAAATCTCAGAGCTGGAAAGGCTGGGTTCTGCCTCCCGGTGCAGCCTTGAGGCCTCACCTCCCTCCCTGCTGCTCACCCTTCTGAGAGGCTGAGTCTCCCACCTGAAAGGCTCAGCCTCCCCTTTTGCTCCATCCTGCACTTGCTTATAGTCATCTCCACCAAATACTGAACTTGTCAAGTCCCTTTCTTGCTCAAAACCCTTCTCCCTTTTTGTCCATGGGCATACCCCACACTCCTTGCTCTGGCATTCAGGGCTCTCTGATATGATGCCCTCCCCACTGCTGTAATCTCTCTCCCACCTCCCTGATCAACCAACACTCTTAACACACTTCCACCATCACTCCTTAGCTCCTGCTGTCCCTACCTGCCACCCCAACCCTTTCTCTGACTTTCTGCCTAACCAATCCCTATCCCCCACAATGTTTAACTCAAATTTTGTCTTTTCCAGGCAGGCTGCCAGGCTTTACAGAGCTCTTCCTTTCCGAGCTTCTCTGGCTCCTGGAACATCCACAGGGGTCTGCACTGGACCTGCCTCCAATAACTGGTGGGCTTTTCTTATGTTGTGCCTCTATGATCCCCTTGCAGCCAAGAGGATGCAGGTTCAAGACTCTTAGGTCTGCACCTCAGGGCTTGGTGCAGCCAGTACTGCAGATGATATGCAAATGATCATAAAATGAGATGTAAATGAGCACCTGCCATTTCTTGGCCAAGGGCAGGTGTGCATTCTTGTTTTGTGATGCAGAGGAAGTCAGGACAGCTGCTGTTTTAGTCTCCCTGGTGTCTGGGCTCCAGCGTCTCCCAGACACCACCTGGCTGACCTGTGACTCATGCACTGTGCTTTCCCTCTGAAGGACCACCTTTCCACTTCTGAATGCCCCTGCTTGAGGGATGGAGATGGAGACATGATCCAGGCCTAGCCAGCCAGTGTATGCCACCCCTCTGATCACAGTGGGGTGGGGATGGGAATGGGATCCAAGTTGGTGCATTGAGATTTGCTCCCAAGCTTTTGCTGGAACTATTGGGAAGGAGTATCTGTTTTGCCTCTTGGGTTGCCTTGGGGCAGGATGTAAGCTGGACCTGCTAGTGGCCATCTGTCATAATGAAAGGGGAGGAAAATGGAACCCAGAAAGGAAGACACATCCCGGTTGGATGTCAAACACCTGGGTCCAGCCATGCTTGAAATAGTATACCTCTTAGCCTTGTCAGTCACATATTCAATAAATTCAGTTTCTGCTTAGGTTACTTTGAATTGGGTTCCTGTCATTTGCAATTGAAATAGTGTTAATCCAGATTTTAATTCAAGAATGAAAGTGAGAAGAAAGGAGACCAAGCTGTATGGAGATCTGTTACCTTATCTGATAAGCTCATTGCAGAAATGCTATCACCCTTGCTATGGACATAATTGTGTCCTGCCAAATTCACAGGTTGAAGCCTAATCCTACAATGTAACTGTATTTGGAAATAGGGCCTGTGAGGAGATAATTAAGGTTTAATGAGGTAATAGGGGTGGGGCCCTAATCCAATATGACTGGTGTCCTTTTAAGACACAGAGAGAAAGCAGGGATGCATGTGCACAGAGTAAAGGCCATGTGAGCACACAGCCAGAAGGCAGCCCTCTGCAAGCCAAGGAGAGAGGCCTCAGGAGAAACCAAACCTGCCAACACCTTGATCCCAGACTTCAGCCTCCAGAACTGTGAGAAAAAAAGTCTGTTTTAAAGCCACCCAGTCTGTGATATGTTGTTGTGGCAGCCTGGCTGACTAATAGAGGCCTCATTTCACAGGTAAGGAAGCAGGCTTTTGCTCACACAGCTTCTGCCTGATGTCAGAGCCAGGCTGGTTCTACTGAACCCACCATCCACCGCCAGCCCCTGCCCACCAGACTTAGGGCCTCTAGTAGGAAATAATCAAATCTATTTATTTACAAGTGATTTACAGTTAGAAAACCCAGGCAGGGGTATGGGCAGGGTCCGAGTGTGGGATGGCACTTGGGCTCTGGCAGGTCACTTGTCTGCACGGACGAAGGAGGCGAAGACGCTGTCCTTCCGGCTGAGCAGCTTCTCTGGCTTATCGAACTCAAGGATGGCACCCCGCTTCAGGACGATCACCAGGTCTGCACTCAGGATGGTGTGCACTCGATGCTGGGCAGGGCAGGAGGGGGCGGGTCAGGATGGTGGGAACACCACCCGCGGTGGGGGCCACAGCTGAGGGTGGCCCTCCTGCAGCTTGGAGGAGGAGGATGAGGCATGTGGCCAGAATGTCCTGTCACTGTGGGGACTGCACTTTCCTGGGGTGGATGTGACTACAAGCTCTCCATCTGCTAATACCACCCTTCTCTCCTCTCCAAGTCCCAACTCTACCCCACCTCCAGGCTTCAAGGCTCAGAGACCCTCCACAACCCGCCCCCCCCAACTTCCTATGGAGAAGTAATGCCAGCCTAACATACAAGGCCTTGGGACAGGGCCAGGCCTTGGAACCTGGAGAAGGACAGGGGAGGTCTGAGGGAAGCACAGGGGCAAAACCCCCCACCCCAAATCCTGCAACCCAGGCTCCCTGCATGCCCTCCAGACCCCTTGCCCTGAACTACCTGCTTCAGGGTTCTTTCTTGATTACTGGGACCAGGCAAGCCCAGGGGCTGTGCACTGATGACAGCCACAAGAGGCCAGTCCTGTCCCTGGGTGTCCCTCTGCACCCCATCAATGGGCCCCTTACCGCGATGGTGACCACAGTGCGGTCTGCGAAGGCTGTCATCACCACCTTTTGGAGGATGTTTTCCTGCCAAGTGGGGGCAACAGCTGTTGGCTCACCTGCTCAGTGGATGGGGTCTGGCCTGGCTTGGGGGATGTGGAGCCCAGGTCTGTGGCTCAGCTCCCATCTGACCCCGATCCTAGTCCCACCCCCACCCCACAGGACTGAACAGGTTCCCAGCACTCAGGGACTGGACTCAGCCTGTTGGGAGCTCAGCTCTGTGTGTGTATGTAGGTTGTGGTTGTGGCTGTGTGTGTGCTGTTGTGATAGGTGACAGTGTGAAGTCTGTGTGGGTCTGTGTGTGCAGCTTATGTGTGTGTTTGCATAGTGTTTTTGTGTGTGCGTGTGTGTGTGTAACATTCCCTAAGACTAGACAGAGTCAGGGTCCCCCCAGCTCTTTTCATTTTCTGCAACACATAGCATTTGATGTTAAAGGCAACTTGAGCCTCAGGACTACTTCGTGCAAATTTCTCCCTAGCATCCCACTAAACCCTTTCCAAGACCATGGTCCCATGGAGGTGCCCAGGACCAACCGTGGCCATGTCAATGGAAGCCGTGGCCTCGTCCATGATGAAGATGCTGGTCTTCCTCACGAAGGCCCGAGCCAGGCAGAACAGCTGCCTCTGCCCCTGGCTGAAATTCTCCCCGCCTTCTGTGATGATGGCATCTGAAAACAGCCCGGGGAGATGAAGTAGGACTGAGTTAATCTTGTGCTGTGAGTGGAGCAGATGGGATGGCTTGGGGGGCTGTTGGAAAATGTGTGTATGGGGGCAAATAGATGGGTGTGTGTCCAAGAGCACAGGCGTGTGCAGGGCTGGTGCACCTGACACAACAATGTGGAGGCCGTCTGCAAGGACTGCAACGAGAAGGGCACCCCTGGAGGTGTGTGCTGCTGTGGCCCTGGGCAGTTCTGGGAGGGGGCGTGCGCACTGAGGGGTGCACTGAGCGTGTATGTAGTGTGGGTCTTGGGAGGGTGATTCATTGAAACCAAGGCTTGGCCACCCCCAATGCTCCAGGAGCTGCAGCAAATATACCAAGGCTTTGCCAATCACCGGTGGCCTTGATGAGTGACCTGTGTCTATGATTGCCCAGTCCATCTTCTCCTCCCCTAAGGCAGAACTGGGCATGCAGGTGGATGGGGCAGGGCAGGGCTGAAGATGCCCCCTTGGCATGGGGGACTCGCAATCTCTGTCTCACAAGGATCCCTGACTGTACCCGCTGTACCCTGCAGGAGGAGCCAGACCCTGAACTGACCAGTTGTGTGACCTGGGGCAAGACACCTGACCTCTCTGGGCCCCCGTATAGTGAGAAGTAGGACTAAATGGTCCTGCCAGGCTTCAGACTCCAAACTTGGGGCAAACCTGAGACACGGGCTTCTGTCTGCCATCCTTACAGGGTCCTTGAGTGCCCAACCAACCCAGCTGCATAGCCAGGAGTAGTTACCGAGGCCTCCTGGCAGTGCCTTCACCACCAGCTTCAGCTGGGCGATTTCCAGGGCCTCCCACAGTGTGCTATCTGAGCACTTCCTCTCAGGGTCCAGGTTAAATCTGGAAGTGGCACAGACAGCCCCAGTAGGGTGGGAGCAGGGTCCTGCCTGCATCCCCAGGCGGCAAAGAGGGCAGTGAGCGAGAGCGGACTGAGTTGGAGGTCTGGCTGGGAGAAGCACCGTGGTGGTGGCAGTGGGTGGGGGACAGCATCTTAGACCCATGGGTGGGGGATCCCCTTCCAGAGGCTGCCTGGGCCTGATGGGATGGAGAAGGGCATGAGCAGGAAACACCTCTGGGATCCTGGTCTCCCCCAACCCCCTCCTCTTTGTGCTCCAGATCTGAGGGAACTGAGCCGGCCTGGGGCTAGGTGGGCCTGAGGGGTGGTGGGACTCACCGGATGGTGCCGCTGAAGAGGACGGGGTCCTGCAGGATGATGGAGAGGCGTGAGCGCAGGGTGTGCAGCGGCAGTTTGGCGATGTCGATGCCATCAATGATGATGTGCCCTGCATGGGTCCCAGTGAGGGTGCAGGGGAAGGTGGTGACTGCTGGGCCTCCTGTCATGTCTGACCACGTGCCAGGGCTGAGGCCTCATCTGGTGGCTGTGGGTACACGTGGGGTGCCCGCCTTACAACTCACCTTCGAACGTGTCCACCATGCGGAAGAAGGCAAGAGAGAAGGAGGACTTCCCACTGCCGGTGCGGCCGCAGATCCCGATCTGGAAAGAGAGAAGCAGGCACCGCCGCTGGGACTCTGGGGCTGCTGGGAGTAGCCTCTATGCTAGCTCTGGGTGTGTGTGCAGGTGTGGGAGGTCACAGGGTATCTTTTTGACCTGGTTTTCTGACTAGTTTCTCTTTGGACACCACAGGTTTGGGTTTGTTTCCTGCAGTGGGTCCAGAGAGGGCTCACACAGGGACCGGCACGCAAGTGCAGGCATGGATGTCCATTTGCCTGGGCCTTGGTGTGGGTCTGGGTGTGCCGGGTACTTGGCTGAAGGAGAGCTGGGGGGCAGTGGTGTGTCTCTATGGGCATGGATGTGGCAGGAGGACACAGGGGCAGCTGAGAGTGGTATGCATGGATGTGTATGTGTGCCCCACCCTACAATGGAGCCACCTCTGATCCCGTTGCTTCCTGGCACTTGGGTACCAACAGAAATTACAATACAGAGACAGATAGTGACATAGAAGGATGAGAGAGGCAGGGACAGAGGTACATCCCAAGGTCAGAGAATGACATGGACAGCCACAGCAAAGTGAGACAGAGACAAAGAGACAGAGGGGGAAATGAGAGGAGAGCTGGGCCAGGGCCATAGGCAGGGGCTCACCCTCAATACAAGGGTGGCCTCGCTGTCTGCCCCCAGGTCCCTGCCCTGAAGCTCGGGGCAGTGCCCCAGGGAAAGCCCCTGACCATTCGCAGAGAGGGAGGCCCTGACAAAGCCCGTGTGAGCTGGGGGAGTCCAGAGTGTCGGTCTCCTTGGTGGATGAGTGAGAAGACAAGGCCTGAGGGCAGCACTGGGGGAAGGCAATAGAAGGAGAGGAAAGATGGGCCCCCACAGGCCCAGGGCAGGAGACTGCGATGTCTGAATAGTGAGAGGCCTCGGCCCTGGAGGGCCACGAGGTGACTGCGAAGCCGTCCAGCTCCGTGCATGCCCCATCCCCTGCTCACGCCTGTCCTGCAGCACTGGGTTGGGCCCGTGCTCTGACCTTCTGTCCAGGGGAGATGAGGGCGTTGACGTGCTTCAGCACCGGCTTCAGGGAGCTGTCGTAGCGCACGCTCAGGTTCTGGATCTGGATCTTCCCTTGGTCTGGCCAGTTCTTTGGGATCAGCGATGGTGCTGGGGGCCGGGCTGGGCTCAGCCACCAGGCATGGGCCACAGCTAGTATCCGAAAGTGCCACCCCATCCCCAGGCTCCCTTGTGGCCCCCAACCCAGACACACTCCTCCTTGGACTCTTCCCCACCCCTCTCCCTGAGCCTCTCACCCAGGAGCCCCTCGTAGCTCTCTGCCTCGGTTTTCAGGAGCCCATGGATGCGCTTCACAGCCCCCAGCTGGAGCTCCATGTCTGCGAGGTTCCTCACCATCCAGTTGAGGTAGTTGGAGACCTGTGGGGAGCAAGCCAGTGGTGCACACTCCATGGTCGCTTAGTTCTGTCCTCAGCCACCAGAATGGCTCTTCTTAAGGCTGGAGAGGAGCCAGGGCCCCAGATTCCTTTTGCTGCCATCCACTGCCTGCTCACAGCAGCCCTCCCTGGAGGCACAGGGAGGGTCAGTCATGTGGCTCCCCAACCTCCGCCTGTCTGGGGCCTGGGCCCTGGGGCCTGCTGGTCAGCCTTCCTGACCGCACTGTCCCTCTGGCATCAGATGCAAATGAACTTGAGGTAAGGCCTGGGAGTGTCTCATGTCTCCAGTGACGAAGGTGCTCCAGGAGTGCTGGTGTCTGACCCCTCCTCTGCCCTAGCCCACTGCCACTCACCATTAGGGCGTAGGTGAGGCCCAGACCCACCAGGCCAGCAGAGAGCTCCCTGTGCAGGGAGTTGGAGATGGAGGTCACCGCTGCGATGAGCACCACACATGCACCAATGTACTCCTGGGGAGGGAGAGGAGCTGACCTGGGCGCTCAGGGGTTAGAGCCACAGGCCCCTGTTCTACCTCACTCCTTTTCGGGGCAGAGAGCAGCTCAGCCAGGCCTCCACTCCAGCCCTGCAACTCACGCACACATCACCAGACACACACAAGGGCTGCGAAGGCTGGAGCCCCAGGAGCCAACATGTCCCACAAGCTCATGCTCCCCTACCCCCTAGCCCCTGCACACCCTTTAACATGCACGCCTCAGCTGGCCCACAAACACACACAATGTGGGTGTCATATGACCCACTGCAGATACACATTCACCACAACTATTCTTGCCACTGGCACACACCTCAGATACACAAGCCTCCAGGCAGTGATATGGGGAAAAGGAGCGCAGGCTAGACACTAGGAGGACCACCAGGGCTGGGGGAAGCAGGAAGGCTTGGTGTCCACACGATCTGGTATCCTATCCTCTCTTTCATCCCCAGGTACCTGTGTGCTCTTGCTCTGGCCCCACCCTCCTATCAGAGGCCAGGGTAGGGGGGAATAGCACTTGCCATTCGGACTTCCAGCCATCTGTTGGCAGCTGTGAGGAAGAGGGAAGCAATGTTGTTGGAGTCTGTGTATTCGAGAAGCTTCTGCTGGAACCGGGCCTCATACCTGGAGGGAGGATGAGAAGCTCCTAAGGGAACGGTGTTGGTCCACATAGCTCCTAGGAGTCTCCCTACCTGCAGAGGGAGCCTCCAGGGCCTCTCCAGTCCCCAGACATGCCACCGTGGCCACTTCATGTAAGCTATCCCTCTCTGGAATGTCCACCTCACTCCTTTCTGCTTATTCAAACCTGTCCAGAATCCCCACCTCCTCCAAACTCTTGTTTTCACCCCAAGACCCATTTTCTCTAGGTCTTTCCCATTATAATAAGGGGCACCTCCCTTTACCCAGTTTCTCACCCAGGAATCACCTGGATTCACATTCAGCCCCTTGGCAAGTCCTCTTATGTCTATCTCTAAAAGAGTCCTTGCCTCCCTCCCCCTCTATCCTGCTTCCTGCCCACCACAAACTCTCACCTGGACTACTGCATCAGCTTCCTGAATACGTCTACCTGCTGTCTCCCTACAGTCCATGCTCCACACAGTGGCTGGCTTAATCTATTTAAATCGCAAACTGTGTCCTCTCCCCCACTGTTTAGAATATTAATGATCTCCAGCCGGATGCGGTGACTCACCCCTGTAATCCCAGCACTTTGGGAGGCTGAGGCGGGCGGATCACCTGAGGTCAAGAGTTCAAGACCAGCCTGGCCAACATGGTGAAATTCTGTCTCTACTAATAATACAAAAATTAGCTGGGCGTGGTGGTGCACACCTGTAATCCCAGCTACTTGGGAGGCTGAGGGAGGCAGGAGAATTGCTTGAACCCGGGAAGTGGAGGTTGCAGTGAGCCAAGATCACCTCACTGCACTCCAGCCTGGGTGACGAAGTGAGACTCTGCCTCAAAAAACAAACAAACAAACAAACAAAAAAGAATATTAATGACCTTCCACTGCTTATAGGATGAAGAACCCCCTCCTGCCAACCTAATTCCTGCCACAAACACCCCACACACTATGCTGCAGCCACTCAGCTTTTTAAAAGGTCTGTGACAATACTAAAGTCTTCCCTACCCCAGGGCCTTTGCACACACTATTCCCTTTTCCTGGAAGGCTTTTGCCCTTGCTCTTCATAAGGCTGGCTCAACTCAACCTTCAGGGCTTACCTTAAATGCTGCCTCCTCAGAGAGGCTCTTCCTGGCTACTACCTTACTATAAAGTAGGTTTCCCCTATTATTGTCTGCAACCTGTTTGCTCCACAGTATCTACTGTACATGCATTTCTCTAGCTATTTATAATCATCTCCCTCAACAGACTGCAAATTCCATGAAGATGTTTTATTCACCAATATACCCCATCACCTGGCACTATCAATAAATATTTGTTGGATGAATGCATGGCACTCCCCTGACCCTCTGAAATTGATGGAATCTCTCTGCACAGGGAACTCTGGAGCCTTCTTTCTCATCCTTAGGTCCTCATCATGTTTTCCCTGAGTTACTGCGCATGGACCTGCCTCCTTTCTCTGATCAACCTGGGCTGCCATCATCACTCTCCTTGGCCGCTTCCCTCAGACCTTGCTGACGTAGGCCCGGCCCAGAGGAGATGCAGGAGAACTTGTTTGATGATGGAGGAAGGAACGAAAGAAAAGCTGCCTCATCATCGCTGGTTTGATAGAACCAAACTCAGGGGACACGGAGGCACCCAAGACGTACCTTACTGGGCATTTGCTTTTCACCCTGGAAGGTGTTAGTTCAGCTTTGATTGTCTCTGGGTGGAGAGAGGGCATGTGTCTGAGGGGACTGAAGGGAGGTTCTGAGGTGGGAGAGAGCATGCTACTGCACACCCCCAGGGTGGAGATGTGTGGGAGGGTGACGTGTCTGCAGTGAGTGTGAAACCATGCCTGAAGGGTAGAGTAAGTGCGTGTTGAAGATGTGTGTGCATCAGGGCATGTGCGCGTTATAGGAGTGTGAGGCGCTCAGCGTATGTGGGTCTCAGGACTGTGTGAGTTGAGGGTCGGCAAGTGTGAGATGGGAGCTTCTGCCACAGGCGTGCGACAGTGTGTCTGAGGACTAGAAAAGAGCCCCAGCCTCGGAGCCATGTAAACCCAGGTTGGAGCCTGAACATCACAACTTCCTGGCTGTGTATCAGGACTGAGACCCAGTTTTCTCATGAAAAAAATGGGGAAGTGATAGTTCCTACATAAACGAAAACAACCTCCGAGCCCGCCACTGAGCCCAGTGCTGGGCACTCTTGAAACTCTTTTGGGAAAAAAATAAGATCTCTTAGGAAAGCCCAGAAGGTCAGGCAAACCTGGGTTCCAAGCTCAGCGCCAGCCCCCGCAGTCTGTGTGACCTTGGATTGATTACCCAGCCTCTCTGGGTCTCGCTTCTGCATCTGGAGAATGTGGCGATTCGTACCTATGTCATGCGGTCCTTGTGAGGATTAAATGTAATAATGCACATACAACACTTAGCACGGTGCCTGGCATGCAGTAAGTGGGCAATCAATAAATGCTAATAGCTCTCAACAGGCTGCTGGGTTAAAGCCAATGCATTAAATGTGTATGGGGTTGATTAAAAAGCCTTTCATTCAAATTTAAAAATCATTCACCGTGTCAGTAGGGTGTGGAAGACCTCACTGGGTAGCAGTGGCTCTGGCTGACCACAGGTTTGGCCTGATTTGAGGCTGCTTACAGGAAGCTGGGATCTGCACACAAGGGGCTGTGGCCCACTCTAGAAGAGTCACTATCTCTCTACCCCAGGGCCCTCTGAGACACCAATTGAGAGAGGGAAATCACCAAAACTTAGAGCAAAGGCTAGGCTCAGTAATGTCGAGGGACCTGGAAATTGAAGGAACGGGAGAAGTTCAGGCTTGAGAAGAGGAGGCTGGGAGGAGACTCTAGAGTCATAATCCAGTCCCCAGCAAACTTTTTTGTGGCAGACACTGCATAGGCTTGTCCAGGGGCAAGGGATGTCCAGGGAGCAGCGCCAAGGCCAGGGCAGAGCTTTGCTCTGCTCTTCTTTACTTAGACAAGATCCCTAAGAGGTGGATTTCCACTGGCCCTAGGTGCTCCAGGGTGGGCAGAGGGGCCTGGGTACCTCTCCAGGGCTGAAGCTGGACTTCTCAGATGTAAGCCTCTCTGGCCCTTGGCTGGTCCTTGTGCCCTATGGTTACTCCTGGACACAGTGCTTGGTGTCTCATGGTTACTGTCATACTTCGTGCAGCTGTGCCACCCTAAAAATAACCTATTATCACTCTCTGGATGAAGATGAGAAAAGAGCCCAACTATGTGTGTCAGGGGTCTCTGGCCTGCCTGACTGGAAGACAGATGCCTCTGGAGATCAGACAGACTCTTGGGGAGTGGGAAACAACAGCTTCCCTCATTCCCCAGGCAACCTCAGATGCTCCTGTCCACCCCAACATCACCACTTAGGGTAGTGAGACGATGGCAGGGGCACTGAAGTTTTCAGGAATTCCTCAGCCTGGTGAACTCCTGCCCCTCCTTTGAGTCCTAGTTCTGATGACACCTCTGGTACAAAAACCTTCCCGGACTGTCTCTCTTCTATGCTCCCACAGCCCTTGAATCCGCTTTTTTCAGAATACTTGTCACATGGATTTATCCTGGCCTGCTCAAAGTCTGGGCTGTAAACGCCTGCAGGGCAGCGGCTTATTTGACTCATCTTTTTAGTGCCTGGCATGGGGCTTAGCACATAGTCGGGGCTTAGTAAATGTTTGTTGCATGAACAAATAGGTTCAAGTCCGGGCTTTGTGGCATCTTACACAGAGAGGTTATAGAACACCTCTGTGCCTCAGTTTCCTTGTCTGTGCAATGGAAATGACCATTCTCAGCACCGAGGGTTGCAGTGCAGAATGAGTGGGATTGGCCTGTACAGTACTCAGCATAGTGTTTGGCACACAGGGGCTCCTTAATAAAAGAAGGGCTAGGGTGGCCCGCACCTAAGGCCCTTTCTAGCGTTGATACATGAAGACTTGTCCCAGCTTTGTCTCTTTTCATGCTCTGCCTCACAGAGGTCCTGGGCTTGTCTACAGAGCTGGACTTTTCCTCTCTAGAACATTCAGTGGGAGCCCACCTGGCCTGTCCCTGCTGGTGGATATCCCTTGGGCCTTGGGGCCTGAGGCAGCTTGAGAGAGAACGTGTCCTCGGCCTTCCCAAGTGGAGTCCTGAGAATCAAATCTCATGGCCTGTGCCCCCTGGCCCCACCCCTGTTCCCCTCCTACCTTGGCGGAATGTGGACTCGTACCTGAAGGCCCGGATGGTGGTGAGCCCTTCCACGGTTTCGGCAAAGTGTGAGAGAAGTGGAAGCTGGGTGGTGTCATCCAGCTGCTGCAGGTCCCTGTGGCGGGGAACAGAGTGGAACAGTTAAGAGGGCAGGCTCAGGGCTCGGCCTGGGCCTGAAGCCTAGCTCCACCTGCTACCACTGTGTGGGTGAATGGCCTTACCTCTCTAGGCCTCAGCTTCTTACCCCGTGAAGGGGGAAGACAATGCCACCAGCCCATTGAGCTTTTGTGAGCACTGAATGAGATCGTTTATGTACAATGCTTAGACACAGCCTGACGTGGGGCACAGTTACTGCTGTCCTGGGCATGGTCGACCCCAGGTCGCCATCTGTCCCTGTACTTCTGCTGCACAGCCTGGAGCTGAGCTAAGGCTGGGCAGGCAGTGCTAGTTCCATTTTACAGGTGAACAATCTGAACCTTGAGACAGCTGGCCAAAGGAACAGAAGACCAGACTCAAAGCGTTCAACCCCGTCTTCCGCTTACCCCGTCAAGGAGCTCTTTAGACCCTGGCCAGTGATGTGCTGAAATGATAGGTTTCGTCTCGGGGTAAGGCCAGAGGTTTCCATGGCAACAGAATTGCCTCCTGCTCCCCAGAGCTGCACCTCGACAAGCACATCAGTGCCAGGGAGGCCAGTTTGGGATGCAGGAAGTTGATTTCCCTGATAAACCATCTCCAGGGTCAGACTGGGTGCCACAGAGACTGGGCTGTTTCTCTGGCAGAAGAAATGAACTTTGTAGAACAGCTTGTGCAGCCCTTTGAATTTTTTGAGTGTCAAAAAGCTATGTTGTTCGTGTGGGTGTCGGGCCATTCTGGATCATCCAAGCAAAAAGCCATTTATACAAATGTTGATCCTTTGGGGCAGGTAATTGCGTCCAAAATGCATCTAAATTTTATTATTGCTAATAAGTATCTCAACTCTAGTTTCTAGCCAACTATGTGCACTTGGGAAAGGTACTTAACCTTTCTGACCACAACCTGCAGTCAGAAATATATTTTATCTCACAAATCAGTACTCACACACCTACATGACCAAAACAAAGGTTTCATGAAGCAAAGCTTGCTTTACTCTATGAATACAGTCTGATGTTTTTTTCATTTTTAAAAAAATGCTGGTTGTGATCCATGTTATTGATTTCATGACCCACTGATGGGCTGTAATTGGCAGTTTGAGAAACACTGGCCTAGACGTTCTTTAAATTTTTTCCTACAATTCTTTGAATCTATGAGTTTAGCAGAATCACTCCCAGAAAGAACTCCCTAGAGAACATTCTTAGAAAATTTTGAGGAGGAAAGAGGCATGCATGGATCCAAAGCTCATGAGGGCAAATGTGACCCATGAGAATGGCCGTGAGAGGCTCCCTCAAGTCAAGGCTTACAGCTACACTCTGGACTCACGTGGGCTGGGAGGTGTTATTATAACACTGCTTGAATCAGGTGCCCTCCGATTTCATGCATCAGCAATCAGCCTGACCACTAGAATGATGCAATCCTCCTGGGAAGCATGTTGGCAAAATGAATGAAGGGCATAAAATGTGCATTTATCATGACCTAGCAATTCCAGTCCTGACCATATCGCCCAAGGAAATAATTCAGATGTCAACCTCAGTGTGTGCGTGTGTTGGCAGACTATTATATTAGGGCGGTGGAATAAGATGTGGATATTTCTATTTCCTTCATTTCTGTTTTTTGTTTTTATTTTTTGGAGGGAACATGACCCTATTACTCTCATAACGATGAGTCTAGCAAGTACACCAAACTGCACATTGCAAAGCACCTCCCACCCCTCACCCCTGAGGCCATCACCTGGACGCCACCCGGAAGTACTTCTGGATGAAGTAGCACACGATGGCCAGGGGCAAGAGGGCCACGAGGAACACAGGTGTGACATAGGAGATGACGGCCAGGGCTGAGACACAGAGCAGGGTGGAGCGGCTCAGGCACTCCAGTGTGGATGGGATGTGCTGAGGGAGACGAGGGGGAGAGAGTGAGGTGAATTTTGGTATTGACTGTGTTTAGAGTGCTACTGGCCGCCATGTTTTGCTCTCACTTTATTTTTTGATCCTTTATTTTTTTGAGACTGAGTCTCACTGTTGCCCAGACTTGAGTGCAGCAGCGTAATCTCGGTTCACGGCAGCCTCTGCCCCTTGGGTTCAAATGATTCTCCTGCCTCAGCTTCCCAAGTAGTTGGGATTACAGGCACCTGCCACCACACCTGGCTAATTTTTGTATTTTTAATAGAGAAGGGGTTTCATCATGTTGGCCATCAGGCTGGTCTTGAACACCTGGCCTCAAGTGATCCGCCTGCCTCCGCCTCCCAAAGTGCTGGGGTTACAGGAGTGAGCCACTGAGCCCGGCCTTGCTCTCCCTTTATTATAGGCACGTATCTCATCTCTCCAGCTACAAGGTAAACTCCCTGAGGTAGGAATCGAGATTTTGTTTTCACACCATCTGGTACAATGGTAAATAAAGAACACAGGCTGAATCAAAATGAATATTCTCCATACAATCAGCCACCTTGGTTCAGAATATGCTGGAACTTTACTAGAGAAAGCCAGTGGGATCTCAGGTGGAAGCTAAAGGGATCTGGTTTCCCTCAGCCTTACTGTGAGGCTCCTACGAGGGAGGCCCCAGCCCTGAAGCAGCATTATAATCGGATTGGGGACACTGGCTTCTTCCCAGAGGGCTGTGATCACCTGATCTGGGGAACCCAGCCTCAGACAGGAGAAGCCCCCAGGGGTCCGAGGTGTCTCTGGAAGGGGGGATAGTGTGGCACGGTCCTCTGTACCTGGTCGATGGTGTTACAGTCGGATGAAAATCTGTTCAGGATGCTCCCAAGGGGCGTGGTCTCAAAAAACCTAAGAGGCAGCCAGAGGAAGAGTTACTCATTTGTCCATTGATTTAATTCCTGTTTACTGAATGAGATAGTTACTTATTTCATGTAAGTGTCTCTGGAGTCATTCATGGGTCTGGCATCCTCTGCCAATTTGTAGACATCTGGCCTGTATCCCCGTGAATTCCTGCAGCTGCCCAAAGGGGCGCTGGCCTTTCGTTAGCCTTTCAGTTTCTCAAGCCCATCCGACCACTGCCGCCTTTCTCAGCTGCCGGCTCGGCCTGACTCAGCAGCTGTCCTCCTGGGACACAGAGTCCTCTCCAGAGGGACAACCTGCCAAGAGGAACAGGGCCCTGGGGACAGCCTGCCGGCTGGCTGACCCAGAGTCAGCCCAACCCCAACCAGGGAGTTTCAGAACTACAGAGCTGGGGCAAATAGAGAGTAAAAGTAAATAAACTTGGAGGCCATATCTGTGGGCCACAGAAAACTCATGAGGCTGGTAAGTAAAAAGTGCAGTTAGATTGTGAGGTCTAGCCTCGACAAGGGGCCAGAAAATCTGTTTGCCTGTTGTGTTTTTAAACCAAGTTGGCCAACCAACTGGGCAGGGACAACTTTAAACCTCTTTGACATCAAGTGGCCTTTGAGATTTTTATCCATCCCATTACAGGAAATTATTAATAGAACAGCTACCTGTTCCCCCAGTGTCAAAACCTGAGGCTGGCTGAGGGAGAGAGAGGGAGGGGAGGGCAGGGAGCTGAACTCACGGGTGGGGATGGGCAAATTACACCTGCTTAGGGAGGAGAAACCAATCTTTACTTGGACGTGCAGACGCTCACTTTAAAGGGCCATGGTGACAATTAGATGAGCTAACCACACACAATGCCTATCACAGTATCTGGCTGAGTAAATGCCAGTTTCTCCCTGCTTCTTGCACAAGGAGGGCACTTTTACACACACTGTCTCCTTGAGTCACCCCCACAAGCTTGTGACAGGTTGTTGTATATCCCCATTTTATAGATGGGAAGACTAAGGCTCAGAGAACAGTGACTTGCTCACAGTCCCAGCCTGGCCAGGGGAGACAGGTACCTCATGGGGGCTAGGATGATACGGTTTAGCAGGCTGCGGTGCAGTCTCTTGGCCACCTTCAGCCCTGTCCACTCCACAGTGACAGACGTGACGAGGCACAGCACAATGCCCAGGCTGCAGAGCACCGTGAACACCATGGCATAGACAGTCTGGTCGAGGGTGCACTCCTTCACAGGCAGAGAGTGATTTGGAGTTCCGGGGTGCCCATGGGCTCAGCCCTTCCCCCATCCCCACTCCCAGCCTCTGCCATGGGCCGCCAGTCACACCTGGCTGAGGGAGCAGTTCCTGGCTGCAGGGGTCAGGGTCAGGGCGCTGTCGGTCCACTTGGCCAGCCAGTAGTCGATGGCCACCAGGACCATGTGCTTGAGCAGCTGTGAGAAGACCAGCAACGACAGGAGCAGGATGCCGGCAGAGGATAGGTACTTGGCGCAGGCTCGCCATGGGATCTCAGCACGCTGGTGCAGCACGGACGACAGGTTGTCATCCTCCTCGCTCTCAGCTGCCTCCTCTGCAGGCCGCAAGAACCCACTCTGTGGCTACATATTTCCATCCCTCTGAGGGTGAATCAGGGGGCATTTTATCCCCACTTACTGAGGGGACAATGGGGGCACACAGAGGGAAGCCATTTAATCAAAGGCACACTACTGCACCACACCCAGAACCCCAAACCTTAGCCTCTCTGTGGCTGATCAGACCTCAGGCCATAATTTCACTCCCAGTCCCATTGCCTGTACCTTCCTCCTCTTCCTCATCCTGCAGAAGGCCATCCCTCGAGGACATGGCACGAGATAGGCCTTTGGGTGGCTCTGTGGCTTTTCTCTCTGTGACAGTCTCCTAAAAGACAGATGTGGCCTGGGCAATGTCTTCAGGATATATGGTTGGTGGGGGAAGGGGAAGTTAAGGGGTAACTACTCTGGTGATGACCAATGTCAGATTTCTACGTTGTCCCTGCCTGAGGGAGGGGCAGACAGACACACATTCATCTTGCCAGGATTTAGTCCTTCCCCTTCATCAGATAATAGCACCCCCATATCCCTGTGGGGAACCACTCTTCCCCTGTTTTTAGTCTCTGTGATTCAGGTTGATCTGGCTCCCAAAGTGGCACATGACCCAGGACAGGCCAATCCTCACATTCCACACCGCTGGCCACAGTGATTTGTTCAGGAGTGGGCACATGACCAAACTGGACCAATGAGACTCAGCCCTGGGACTTTTGCTGAACTATGGGGAAAGAGGCACTTTTTTTCTGGCAGAGTTGTTGAGCTGGGAGAATGTAAACCTAAGACTGCTGGTGGCCCTCACTGATACCATGAGAATGGAGCCAATTTGAGGGGAGCTGAGCCAATTTGAGGGGAGCAGAGCCAAGAGATGGGAGAAACAGATTTCTGATGGCACCGACTACCTGGATCCAGCATATTTAAAGCTATGACACACCTGGACTTTTTGGTTTCATGGGTCAATAAATCCTTAATTCCCTCTTGTTTTCTTTGCTTAGTTTTCTTTGCCAGTTTGAGTTGATTTTCTGAAACTTTGCAACTAAATAGTATCTGACTACCTCAGGATAAGGTGAAGGTGCCCACCTGATTCTGCCCTGGGCACCTGGCACAGGTACTGTCTCTCCTCTGGTAGGAGCCAGTTCATGCCCAGCTCCCACATCTGCCCTTTAGGGGGCTTCCTGGGGCAGTAAGGACAGGAAGACCTTTATGAGTTCAGGTTCTAGCAGAATCTTTGCATCCAGGGATGGCTGCTTGGCCACCCCTGGATATACCCACCTTCTCCAGCTCTTGGTCCTGTCGGTTCATGAGGGTCTTCCAGTGCTCAAAGAGCTGGCATTCAGACCTCTGGAAGTCCTTGAGGGTACCCTCCCTCTGGATGGTGCCATCCTTCATGGCAATGATCTGGAAAGGCAGCAACAAACCTGGTTTGGGGGCTGGCTGGGGAGGAATGGTGGTCACATCCCTCAATTGTGGAGTCTGAGATGGAGGTTGACACATCCCTTTCCTCACTACAAATGGCCACCAGCTCATCCACTGCAAGTGGGCTGGTATTGATAACCTACCCCAACCAACGTACTCCTAGGACCTAGAGTTCGGTACATCTGAGGCGTATTTCTCAATGGCTGGGTTTGCAGAGCAAATTAGTGCATCCTGCTCAAGCTGGCTGGTTACTCACAAGGACTCCACCCATGGCAGCGGCCATCATACACTAAGTGGGCTCATTGTATACTACCCTTAGCTCCTCTTGACGGCGGGTCTGGCAGCCTCCATCAGGGCTTAGCAAAGCACCTGCTGGTCTAAGTGTGTGTGGCCATGCCTCTTTGGAATCAATAAATTTTTTTTTTTTGAGACAGGGTCTCACTCTGTTGCCTAGGCTGGGGTGCAATGGCACCATCTCAGCTCACTGCAATCTCTGCTTCCTGGCTCAAGCCATCCTCCTGCCTCAGCCTCCTGAGTAGCTGGGACCACAGGTGCACGCCACCATACCTGGCTAATTTTTTGATTTTTTTTTTTTTTATAGAGATAGGGTTTCACCACGTTGCCCCAAGCTGGTCTCGAACTCCTGGGCTCAAGCAATCCACCCGCCTTGGCCTCCCAAGGTGCTGGGATTACAGGCATTAGCCACCGCGCCCGGCTCAATAAAACTTTTTATCTGGAACACTTGATGACACCATCACATAGACCTCACATTAATTCAGACACCCACCCCTGCTGCCCTCACCCCCTCTCACCCTATGCTGGGGTTCAAGGGGCTCGAGAGTCCTGGTCACTGATTCCTCAAGGAACCCAGCACTTCTGTGTTCCTCAGGATTGTCCTGAACTACAAGGTATTGACAAGGTCACTACAGAAACTCAGAAACAAACCTTCTGTATCTGTATATATATTTAAATCTTTAGGTCTTTGGGTCTTATCTTTGGGCCTTTTTTCTTTGGATGATTTTCTTTGGGTCTTTTTTATACTGGAGGGGGTCTCGTCATACATGGAAGGAAGATTTATTGTGGGGAAAATAAGCAGAGCCATTTGGCACCGGCCTGAAGCTCAGAGAGGGCCTCAATTTTGGCTGTTGTTTAGAGGAGAATTTATATAGGAGTAGGCAAGACCTAGAGTTCAAAAGTTACATGATCTCCATCTTAAAAATTAAGTGCTTTCTAATGAATCAAAAAGTAATTATTTTCTACCTACTGAAGAGTATGGAAATTTAGTTAATGAGGGGTTTCACAACATTGGACTCTACTGATAATATTGAAGTTTCTTCCTTTCTTTCTTTCCTTTTTCAAATTTTCAGAGACAAGGCTCTGTCGCCCAGGCTGCAGTGGAGTGCAGTGGCATGATCATGGTTCACAGCAGCCTTAAACTTCTGGGCTCAAGTGATCCTCTTGTCCTGGCCTCCCAAAGTGCTGGGATTACAGGTGTGAGCCACTGCACCCAGCCTGAAGTTTCTATTACTACTGCTATTGTTTGGTTCCATATTTCCCATATGATTCCCGGGGTGGTGCATCCATCCACCCCGGGAAGGTCATAGGGTGGGAAGATGGCTTTTCCATCCAAATGGGCACTCCCCATGACTGGGGGGATGGGTAATCAAAAGGGCAGGAATCAGAAGGTGAGAAGTGAGCACTTGATTATTCCTGAGACTTCTTGGTGCCAGCCTTGAGTGTACCATGGGGGGCCCAGGCCAGGATGGGGAGTGTCTGTGGGTCTAGGTGATACCAAACCCCTGGCCTGTACAGGGGCTCCCTGAAATGCCCAGCATGCATAAAGCCATCCAGTGCTGGTCTCTTATGCTTTGTGGCCCTCAGCAGTTGCTACCAAGACAACGGATTGGTTCCTGCCAAGATGCCTGACAGCCTCCCCAGCCCTGCCCCCTATAGCCTGACCCCCTTGTTCCCCCTCACCCAGTCTGCATGGGGCAGGTACTGTAGCTTGTGGGTCACTAAGACCACTGTCCTCTTGTCGTCCCGGAGCAGCTCAAGGATGCCGGCCTGCATTAAGTGGTCACTCAGATGGATATCCAGAGCTGAGAAGGGGTCATCCTGGGCAGAAGGGAGAGGAGGAGAGTAGAGGGTAGGGAAAGGCATGGCGGGGAGGGATGACAATGAGTATAAAACCCATTAGAGTTCTATCAACTCTGCTCTAGGGACTGAAGCTAGTTAGCTGTGTGGCTTTGGACAACTCACCCAACCTCTCTGGGCCTTGGTTACCTCATTTAAAATGGGGCAGTTGTCAGATATCACTCTCAAACAGATCTAATCACTTCACTGCCTGACTCCTGGACCTTCAACGGCTCCCCATCATCTCTAAAGTCAAACCCTGTGGGCTGGTGTTCCAGGTGCTTTATAACCTCTCACTTTCCTTTCTAGACTCATGCTTCATCTGTGCTTTCCCAGCACTCCGCATTCCAGGTTCCCAGGAAGCCTGCCGTCTGGGCCTTCTCCTGAGCTGTTCCTCCGCCTGGAGTGCTGTTGTGCCTTCTGTCTGCCTTGTGAACTCCTACCCATCCTTCGCTCACCTAAGCACCAGTTCCTCCTGCATCCTGTCCTGACCCCCACGCCTACCCTTCCTTCTCCCTATTCCCGTGACACTGGCGCAAAGCCAGATCTGATCATTGTTTGTCCATTCCTGATTATGGCACTCCCAAGAACTGAGACTTCTTGTGCCTGTGCCTGGCACAGAGTAGACGCTTCATAAACGTTTAGTGCCTGGCACAGGGTAGACGCTTCATAAATGTTTACTGAAATAAAATGTCCACTTCACTTTTCTCTAGCAGGGTTGTTTAAATCTCATGAGAGATCGCGAATGCACCAATGCTTTGTAAAACGCTGTGTGTGTGTCAGACGGTAACGGAGACTATGAATCTTCCCACTGTGAAGTGTCTTTAGTAAAGGAGTGCTTGTGCGTGTGGTGTAGGGAGAGGGGAGGGAATAAAGCTGGAATCAAGAGACTTGAGCTTCCTTCTTCCAACTCACTGTGCAAATGGCCTCCCTCTTTCCTTCTGTTTAATTGACTCTCCCTTTGAGGCTCTCCTCCAGGAAGCCCTCCCTGATTACTCCAGCCCTCACAGTTGTCTCCCTGGACAAGGCCCCCTCATAGTTTATGCCGCACAGTTTGGATTTGAACTGGGCTGGGCCTCTTGAACTGGGTGAGCTCTGTCTCCCTAATCAGATTCTAAATCTTTGAGGCCAAGGACTGGGTCTTAGAATTCTTCAGTGTCAGTCAAGGCACCTGACACAACAGAACTTGACATGAAGTAGTGTAAGGATTGCGAATAAGTTCTTTTTTTTTTTTTTTTTGAGACAAAGTCTCGGTTTGTCCCCAGGCTGGAGTGCAGTGGTGTGATCTCAGCTCGCTGCAACCTCCGCCTCCCGGGTTCACGCCATTCTCCTGCCTCAGCCTCCCGAGTAGCTGGGACTACAGGCGCCTGTCACCACACCCGGCTAATTTTTTGTATTTTTAGTAGAGCTGGGGTTTCACCGTGTTAGCCAGGATGGTCTCGATCTCCCGACCTCGTGATCCGCCCGCCTCGGCCTCCCAAAGTGCTGGAATAACAGGCGTGAGCCACCGCGCCTGGCCTAGTTTTATCTCATGTTTGATGGCTAGTGGTTACCTGGAGTGCTGTGTTGAGAAGGATTCTGAGGATGAGTTAAGTTCCATGGGAAATAATGCTGTGAACAATTAGCAATGTCTGCACTGGGCATAAGATGGGAAGTGGCAGCACACATTCTGTTATCAGCCATTCTTATAGTCGGGCTGCATAAGTGTTGAGGGGTTGGGCTGTGCCACAGACAGGCAGCCTATAACTATAGCTTGCCTCTCCTCATTGGCTACTGCAGAGCTCAATCTGAAGTCTGCAATGGGTCATTTGTGCTATCCTTGCCTGCCTCAGTTTCCCTATCACTAGGATGATAAGGCAATATCTCTGGCAGGAGGGATTTACTCCTGGAGAGGGAGATTGTTGGATGATGGTGGGGTTGCGGGGAGGTGGAGGTGGGCAGTTAGGCCTGGGAGGCAGCCAGAGACCAGGACCCCAAGGGAACTTGCACTCACCAAGAAGACGACGTTGGCGTGCTGGTAGAGGGCTCGGGCCACACTGATTCGCTGGCGTTGACCACCAGACAGGTTGATGCCCTGTCACCAAAGAGGAGGAACAGATCATGCCCTCAGCCATTCAGGAGACACTGTCCTGTACCCTACTGGACTATGAGCTCTTTGGGATGGAGGCCTGGCTCTATCCACTTCTTTGCCTGCTTCTCACCTTGCATAGAGAAGGAACTTGCACGTGTTTACTGAATTCATTCAGAAGAGGGCAGCATGAGCCCCAAGTCTTTAAAGATTCATTGTGTAGGTGCTAGGGACCATCTGACCAGTACAAACAAAGACAGAGGCAGCAGGGATTAAAATCACACAAAAGGAGGACAGTCACAGGAGAATCTTATTCGTCTAAGCTTGTGGAGGGGACCCCATCTGGAGGATGAACAGGAACAATACAACCCCAGGCTGAGCACAGTGCTGTGTGGGCTCTCAGTGCATACCTGGGGCACAAATGAAGAAGATCCCCAGCCTGGGAGGGCACTAAGCTGACCTTGCCCTCCAAGCAGGACTGAAAACCTGTCAAAGGACATCATCAAGAACAACATGTTTGACCTTACTGCAGGCAACTCTTCAGCCTTCAATGTCTCCTATTTCCTAGTTACCCATTGTCCTGAGTAGTGTCTCAGGGCATGGTAGGTTGGGGGTCCTGGCTTTGAAAAAACCCCGCAGAGGCTGCTACTAACCCGTTCCCCAATCTGGGTCTGGTCTCCATGGGGCAGGATGTCGATGTCTGGCTGCAGAGAGCAGGCTTCAATGACCATCTTGTACCTGGCATGGGTAGAGGCAGGGGATGCAGCTGGTCAGCCTGGTCAGAGTTGGCCCGAGCACTTGCAGAGGGTCATTAGTCTCCGGGTAGCTGTGCCCAGGGTGAGCAATGGCTTTAATAGGCCTCCCGCTTGGGTGCAAGCAAACACCGTGTGAGCTTGAAAAGAGCTGAGGTCAGCACTTCACACAGCGTTTGGGCAAGTTAAATACTAGAAGGATGGAATTGGTTGGGAACAAATATGCAGAGTAAGTGATGAAAGGGCGCTCATGATCTCTGTGCAGTGGGAAAAGCTGCAGCCGGAACCCGTGCTTGGGGCACTGCAGGGAAAACCACTGCTGGTTGGTTTAGGCAGTAATGATGATGGCTGGTCAAATATTTGCCCAGCCTGTTCCTCTCATACTTCCCCAGCCAGCCCTTAGCCTGGGCAGGTGCCAGCCAGAGTTCATGGAGGCATCAGAGTATGTTGGTGACAAACATGTACTTAGGTGTTAGGCAGCTTTGGATTTGAGACCCATCTTGGTCACTTACTGGCTTGGTGGCCTTGGGACCTTTCTGAAACTTGGTTCTTCATCTGTGGAGTGGGAATAACAATAATATCTACCTACTGAGGTTGTTGTAAGCATGAGAGGAAATTCCGTGTACAAAGAGCTCGGCACTGTGCCTGGTATGTAGTAAGAGCACAGTCGATGCTAGCCCTAACTATTATCATTGGAGGGAAAATAGTGCAGGAGCCAGGCGAATGGAGACTCACAGAGAGAGCTAGCTAGCCCTCCCACCAGCTAGAGAAAAGGCAGCGGGGCTCTCTCCCTTCCCTCCACTCCTGCCCTCTCCCCTACGGGAGCTGGATTGCCCCAATGCTCAGGCACACCTGGCCCCTCTCCAGGTGCACCATATGGAGAGTCTGGAGTGCAGATAAGCACCTAGGGAGTGAGATGGCTGGGTGTGGGTGATCGATGGAGGGGCCCGGAACTGGGGCAGGCTGGCCAGAGACAGTTCCTCCTGCCCCCATCCTGCCTCCCTCCGACAGGCTTTTACCGTTGTTTGTTGAAGGGACTCTCAAAGATGATGTTCTCCTCCACAGTGGCATTTAGCAGCCATGGTTTCTGCGAAGCATAGGCCACAGGGCCTCTCTTCCTGGAAAAAGCAGGGCGGGAGTAGGGGGTGCGGGAGGCATTCTCAGGGGCTTGTCCTCAGAGGCAGTTGTCAAGCTGATGGCTCAGACGGAGGCAAGGGGATGGGGAGGTGCAGTTGGTAGAAATCTGCTTAGTGTGGCCTCTGGTGGCCTTGCCTTCCCCCAGGCAGGTTTGAGAGGTCTGGGTCTCAACTGACTGGGGCAGCAGGACCTCATCCCCTCCCTGCCCTACACCCAGCCTGCCCCAGCCCTGCAGTCTGTTGTTCCTTAGTCAGGGAGGAGCCCAAAAGTGTGATCAAACCAAGGGAACACTCAACTTCTGGCTTCCTCCCTCTTTGGGTAGCCCTCAAGCCACTGGACTTTGAAGTCAGCAGGTAATTCTCCAAATGGAAGAACTTTTTTTTTTTTTTTTTTTTTTTTTAAAGCAGAGCCAAGGAAGCCACATTTTGAGTGATGTGGTTTTTGAAGAAAAAAGAAAAAGAGATCCCAGATAAAAATGATCTTATGTGAAGAGAGTAAATGGATGCACAGAAACAGCAGCAGCTCCCAAGCCACCTGGTGGAGCACAGGGGCCCTCCCTGGCCTCCCCCAACACTGGGGCTGGGGCTTGGGGGCTGCCCAGCAGGGTGATATGGCTCCCTTGGGCCTGAGAGCACCCTGAAGGGAGTTGACCCTGGGGGGCAATGTTCCCAGGACGCGGTACCTGATATCCAAGTCGGTCGCTGTCTCCCGCTCTGGGCTGCAGCAGGGGAGGAAAGGCATACTGAGCTCTCATGGGAGTGAACCATGTCCTCCAGGAAGATTCTGAGCTCCCTCCAACCCAACATGAGCATGCCTTTACAATCCCCTGGACCCAGTCTATAGCCACAAATGCTGCATAGAGAGGTGTGGAGAGTGGGGTGTGCCCATCTTGGGGAAGCCTCTGCTGCCTGACCACGTGGGTGTGTGAGGAGGGCCCTGGAGGACCCAGTTAAGAGGGAGAATGGGGAGAGGTGCCATTGGTGCAGGCTCTGGGGGGAAAACTTGTCAGATCAGGAGTATGAAGCCCACAATGTGGCTCCTCCAGACCCAGCCTCTGCATTCAGGTTGGAATGAATAGGCTGAGGTCTGAGGCTGATACAGCTGCACAAACAGCTGGGGCAAGGAGTGCTCTGGACAGAGCCAGGCCAGGCCAGGCAGGCTGACACCAGCACCTGCACTCTGGGGCTGGGAACCCGCAGCCCTGGAGCTGCGAGGGCTCCAGGCATGATCTGCAGCCCCATATGGCCCCATCAGAAGACAACCACGGAATGCGGGGGATCTGCCAGGGATGTCAGGTGCAGTGCCATGTGCCCTGGACTGCCCAAGCTGCTCCCGTGTCAAATATTCTGCCACTCTGTTCTCATCCACATATGCAAACTTGTCACATGCCATGAGGTCTGATTTTTGGCTCAAGAAATATGATCACTACCATTACAGAGGCTGAGCCTGTCATCACATACTGACAGTTGGGGACAGGGAGGGAGAAAGGGCAGAGAAAATATACCAAAGTGAAGCCTCTTTGGTGTTGGAGAGCAAAGGCCAGAGGCTTAAACTTATTTGCAAAGCTGAGCCAACCTTCCCATCCTGACTTCATACCACCTCTAGGGTATCTCAAGTATTTTTTGGAGAGGTAAGGGGAGGGAAGGTTTTGAGGGACTCAGAGCCTCATTAATCTATATCACTTGGATTTTTTAGATTTGCACATGAACATAAAGCAACAAGACTGAATTTTCTGCCTGGCCTGAGGGACACCCATCTCCTTTCCTTACAGTCATATTTCTTAACTTTCTTTTCCATGATCACCCCTAGAGCCTTTTTAGATATACTTTTTTCTGTCTTTCCTGTCACTTAAAAAAAAATCAGAGGTTTAGAAAACCTCTGAAACTAAAAGTACGTTCACCAGGTTGTGCAACTATCACCACTATCTAATTCCAAAACATTTTTATCTTCCCCAAAACAAATCCCATACACATTGGCAGTCCCTTCCCTCTCTCTCCCACCAGACCCTGGCAATCGCTAATCTATTTTCTGACTCCATTCACCATGAAATTTCAGCACCACAGATATACTGGCATCTGTTTGGTACTTTGGGCAGCCATAAAGCATTGCAATGTCTAAGTGTTTTCTGTCCCCAAGAACCAAATTTTGCCCTCACTGAGAATGCAGGCCTTAGCCCCATGTCTCTGAAAATATGTAGGCTGCACACCCCTGAATCCATACTCGGCATTACCCACCCACAAGTCCCCCACCCCCACCCTGCCCCTTCCCTTTGTTGAGACCCACTACTGACCCAGTCCCAAGGCTGTACCTGGGGTCCTCTCCTATCTCGCTGTCAGGAAGGCTGCTGGGACACAAATGGGACAGACCAACACCAGTTAGTTCCCACCCCATTGCCTTTCCATCACGCTGAGTCTTAGGGGAGAAGCAATCCCCACCCCCAACCCTCCCACCCATTCCCGGGGTTTCCAAATGGCCTCTGTGGGGTCAGAAAGCACTCTTCTCAATCTCTGTCCCTCCCACAGCACCTGGATGGGTACCCTCCAAATAGCATGTGCTAAATCAGCGTTCCTGGCATTGACTCAGAGCAGCAGTGAGGCTGGCTGGGCATCAGGAGCATTTTATAGTTGGAAAACTAAATCGCAGAGAGGGAAAGTGAGAGGACACAATCATTTCTTATAGTGTTTTCCAAACTGTGGATAGGGACCCAATCACTGGGTCTGGAATAAGTAGGCGGCAAGTGCATTTGAGGAAAAAGAAAAAAAAAGAATAGATGAAATCAGTGTGTACTGCACGTGGTACTGTATTTTTCGCGATTTTTTCTCTTGTTTATAAATGCATAAATATAGTGGACTGTAATGTCAAATGCTTTTCATACTGTGGATTTTGATAACTTAAAAAACACTGAGTGAGGTGACTTGAATTGTGATGCCAATTTTGCCAGTGCTCTATCCCCTCCCCCAGGATACCTCTCAACCTTCCAGAAGCAGCCCCTTGCCAATGAAATATATACTTCTGACATGAACATTTGGGGGAAAAAATCTGCTTTATTTTCATACAGATCTTACTTTAATAATACTAAAAACAGCTAAAATTCATTGAACTTTTATAAGCACCATAGTAGTATTTTCTCTCTCTCTCTCTCTCTCTCTCTCTCTCTCTCTCAGACAGGGTTTCACTCCTGTTGCCCAGGCTGGAGTACAATGGCGTGATCTCGGCTCACTGCAACCTCCACCTTCTGGGCTCAAGCGATCCTCCTGCCTTAGCCTCCTGAGTAGATGGGATTACAGGCACGTACCACCATGCCAGACTAATTTTTGTATATTTTTTGAAGAGACAGGAGTCTCATTCCCTATGTTGCCCAGGCTGGTCTCCAACTCCTGGGCTCAAGCGATCCTCCAGCTTTGGCCTCCTAAAGTGCTGGGATTACTGGCAGTGAGCCACCGTGCTCTGCCAGTATTGTCTCTTTATAAAGCTCAAAATAACCATATAAAGGAGGTTTATTTTGATCGCCCTCATTTTACAGATAAAGAAAGTGAGGCTCAGAGAAAGGCTAAGTAACTTGCCCAAAGTCACACAGCTAGTAACTAGTGGAGAAAATAGCTCTGACTCCAAAGTTCATACTCTTAAATGTCATGGTACATTACTCCCCTGTGATTTCCCATGCCATAACTCTGATAAATGCCCCTTGTCAGGAGAACTAGGATGGACGAAATCAAGGATGGAAATGAGCCTGATGAAATCCCCCTCCTGCTGAGCGTCAGGACTGAATGAAGATTCTGATGGGTACGTAGTCCCCAGTCCCCTCTTTTCCTGTTCTCTAATCTTCCTGGTCTCATTTCATTCTCTTAACCCAACCAAACTTCATATTCCCTAACCATCAGATGGCTGTAATTTACAATTTATAGACAAGCTGGTAACATGAGACATAAAAACCTAAAGCTTACAAATTCCAGCTCTGCGGCCACAGCCCAGATAAGCTTATCTCTGGAGTCTTCCTGATGTGACTACTTCCAGAGTAGCAGAGGTGCTTATTGATGCATCTGTGGCATCCCTGAGGACCCCAGCACACAGTAAGCTCTCCGGGCCCTAACTCAGTTTGCAACATGGTCTGCACTGCTCAATTAGCCCTCATAATGGACTACCTTCCTCTCTGATCAGCTCCTGTGTAATTCGTTCATCCCCAGTGGAATTTTAAGGCAGGAAGAACATCTTTTTCAGCCCCCATGGTGCTTAGCACATGACAGAGCTATATAATGAATGGAGGTTGGTAACAGATACATTAATCATTTGGAAAGAAGAAAGGGAGGGGCTGGCTCTCATTGCTGGCCTTCCCTGTGCACTGTGAGAAGTTGTTTGCAAACAACTCATCATCTCATCCTTACAACCCTGTAAACCCTATCCCCATTTTACACATGAGGATACTGAGACTCAGAGTTTGCAAATGTGACAGAGCTGGGAAGAGGGGAAGCTGGGGTGTGAATCCAAGTTCTTCTCTTTCCAGTGTAGCACCAAGCCTCCTCCAATGAGCCTCCCCAAACTTTGTATCTGTTTTAAGCTGAAAAGTAAAGAATGGTATGTCTGGCAGGCACCATCTCTCACTCATTGCTGTGGTCTTTACAAGAGTGCTGAGGGCATTCGATTCCTCCTCTGCCTGCACTCTAGGGAGGAAGCACACAGCTGAAAGCATGAGTCTTCCAGTTCCCCAACCGCATGTCCTTCCCTCCAGCCCACTAGGAGCTGGCATATGTGTGGCAACCTGAATCAGGGTGCAGAGGCTGCCTTCCAGGGGCTCACACTCTGGTAGGGCAAATCAGAAAGGTACCGAAGTCAGGAAGTTATAAGGGTCAAAAGAAAAGTAGGACAAAGTATCAGAGAACTTTTGGGGAAAAGTATACACAAATGCCTATGCAAATGCATAAAGAAAAACTGGAAGCTTCTGGGTGATGGGATATTACGTGGTTTTTATCTTCTGTATGCTTGTGTATCTTTTCTAATGTAATGTGCATTCTTTTAGAATCAGAGAAAAAACATAATTTTTAAAAGAAATTTGGAGGAGGAAGAAATCTGAGAAAATGAGTAGAGCCTCATAGAAGAAGTCATAGCTGAACTGAACCTTAAAGAGTGGGAAGGATTGAGACGGTGGAGGTGAAGGGAGGGAAATGCAGGTTAAAGGAAGAGGCAGCATATGATAACAGGTGCGAGAAGTAGGAAAAATATGGGCTCTGACATTTGAATCCCAGAGGCTTTTCCACTCACTGGCTGTGAAATCTGAGGCAAGCTCCTTTACTTGGAGGAGCCTCTGTTTCCTGATCTATAAAATGGGGGTGAAGGCACAAACCTCACAGTGACACTGGAGAATGTATTACAGCTCACAGCTGGTTAGGGGGCAGGTTGTAGGCTTGGAGAACTAGGAGGAATTGTCTTTTCAGCTCAGTGCTGAAAAGTGACCATGTATTACAGCTCACAGCTGGTTAGAGGGCAGGGCTTGGAGAACTAGGAGGAATTGTCTTTTCAGCTCAGTGCTTGGCCCCAAAAGTACAGGCAGAGGGAGAATCGAATACCCCCAACAATCATTTAAGACCCCGGCAATAAATAAAAAGGGAAGAAGTGGAAACTGAGGTTCAAAGAGTGAGCTAGGATATACAGGGCTCCACAGCCCATTCATCCTGCCCAGACAGGCTTGTCGCTGTCCTGAAAGGTTACCTTTCACCCACAGCGTCCTTTCCAATTGATGTCATTGGGTCCCATTGCCAAATCTCTGAGACAGGAAAGGTAGGGTTTTACTCATTGTCCAGACAGTGAGTCTGTCTCAGAGAGGTGAAGTAACCTGCTCGAGGTCACAGAGCTAGCAAGTGGCAGCATCAGGACTACAGCCAGGGGCCATCTGGTTCCCATGCCTGGACGGTCACTTCCTCAGAGCATCCCTTCTCCTGTCTGTCAGCTGTCTCACCACACCTGCCTCCTCCAGGAAACCCAGGGGCACTTGAGCCCCTGACTTCAGCTCCCCAAAGGCTCCAGGAATTGTACAGGCAGATGCGACCAGGGCCGTCCTGAGAGAAGCCTTTTTCTCTCTTCCTGGGGAATCAGGGCTCTTGGCAGGCAGCATCCACACCAGCCACCACAGGCAACAGCATTGCAGCAGGGAGCTCCAGTGAGACTGCATGTGCAGCTCCTCACAGGGAAGTGGGAGCCTCTTCCCCACACTGATCCTTTCCTCAGGGCCCTGGTTCCTGCTGACCCCCTGGGGGCATTTAAAGTCACTCTACTGTGGATATTAATGGCTCTATTCTTTATTTCCAGGGAAAGAATTTCACCCGAGTGTATCTGCTAATCTTGACTTTTTACCAAAACATTTTCCTCTTAAGGATTAAAGAGAGAGTTTGCAAATCCCAAGGTTGACACAGTTCCTTGAAGCAGAGAGCCAGGGAGGGGCAGGTGATTCTTCCTAAAGTGAATGCTTGGGAACCACACAGTTCTCTCTGAGACCAGGAGCCAGGCTGCTGACGTGAGGGACCAGCTCGGGGCTGCATCTGCAGGACTTCAGCAGATGGACCCTTTGCGCCAACCCTGCAGCTCTGTCTGCACACTTCTGTCCACCCTGGGTGGGTGAGCTCCCCAAGGGCAGTTGCTAGGCCTTTTCCTTTGTAGCCTACACAGAACAGTGCACAAAATACACATCTGCATGGGGCACCTGGGGTACAACATGGAATAATCCCTCAAGGAGCTCAGAGTCATGGAGGAGACAGACGCATTAGCAATTATAATACCATGTGAGGTATGCACTAAACGGTATTTGCTCATTCCAAATACTGATGGAGAAGAGGGGTAGTGAAATACTGGGTTAGGAAACAGCTCGGACAAAGGCATGTGGAAAGGAGAGAGATGTCAAGATGCATTATAATGGCAGCCTCTTGAAGGTCTTAAGTTGTTCCCGGTTCATTCATTTAGCAAGTGAATTCGTTTAGCAAAAAGCACTACGGATACAGTGAGACAAACAAAATATGGTCCCTGTCCCCAGGGAGCTCACAAGAATCTTTCCCAGGAGACAGACTGGAGGACATTTAAAGAGGAACAGGGGAATTTTGTTCCTGGCAAAGAAGTACACTACTGAATAATAATATTTATAGGATATTTACTACATGCTAGGTTAATCCTCACATCAATCTCATGGGTAATAAGGGACACTGGTAGAGAAAGCTTATGAAATTTTCCAAAGCACAGAGACCAAATACGAACCCAGGCAGCTTGGCTGCAGAGCCTGTGTGTGCAGCCATACTGCTCACGTGGTCACTGGAGGAATAAACGAACAGTTGCACCAACAAAGCACCCATCTCCCCAGAGCATTCTCCATTCTACACCTCCTAATCCCCCAACTTCCTGCCTTGTGCCTCCTGGAACTCCTTCTGGCTGCCTGGTCACCAGGTCTTGGCGTGGGTATGGCTGAAAAGCATCTGAGCAGCAGCCTGGCATCACCCTCTCCTCTGGCTGCAGGCGTGCAGACTTGGGAAGGCTTGCCAGGTCAAAGGCTGTTTTGCTTTTAGCTCACTTTACAAGCACGTCTTCTCCCTGCAGACCTGGGGCTCAATGTCTGAGGTGTGGAGTTCCTGCCAGTAATGGAGGGGGACTCTCAACACACAGCCCCCACACTTAACTCAATGCCCAGGATAGGTGGGCCAGCCAGAGCAGTGCACATATCTAGATTTTGAGAGACAAACAGCAGATGAAGCTAATTGAGTCGTATCTGCCTAGACTCCTTCTCCTAGCCACTATAAGGAGCTGCAGACTGACCTTCCTTCCTGGAGTCTGTCTGTCTTTTCTTTTTCTCTCTCCCCAGTCCATCATCCTTTGTCATAAGCATGATCCTTCTGCAGCATTTGGGCTAAAACTTACTTCCTAGAGGTAAGCACTGTATCCATAGCGCTTTTGCTAAATGAATTCATTTGCGAAATGAGTGAACCAGAAACAACTTAAGATCTTCAAGAGGCTGCCATTACCATGCATCTTGACATCTCTCATTTCCCCATGCATTTGCCCAAGCTGTTTCCTAACCCAGTACCTACCTCTCTTCTCGATCAATACTTGGAATGAGTGAATATTAATGCACACCTCACACTGTGTTATGATTATTTGCTAACACCTCCCTTCCTACAGTCTGTCTGTCTGTCTTTTTCTCTGTTTCCCCAATCCATCATCCTTTATCACAAGCATGGTTCTTTTGCAACCTTTGGGTTAAATCTTACTTCTCAGACCTACTACATGGGATCGAAGAAGCCAAGTTCACTTCTTCAGTCCCATCTTTCATAATGCACCCCATGCATCCAGTGTTCCAGGTGCACAGAACTATGTTCTTTAATATCAGCAAGGCTTTGCCCACACCATCACCCCTGCCTGGACCACCTCCCTTTCCCATCCCTGCCTTTTCTACTTGATGAAACCACACTCATCCTTCAAGGCTCAAATACCACATCCGCAGTGAGCCTCCTCTCCTTGACTGCAGAGTCAATTGTGGTTCCTCTGAGCTCTTCTAAGGCCCAGGTCTCCTCTCCCCTCTCTTAAAAGCGGGGCCGGCCAGGGGTGGTGGCTCACGCCTGTAATTCCAGCACTTTGGGAGGCTGAGGCGGGCGGATCATGAGGTCAGGAGTTCGAGATTACCCTGGCCAACATAGTGAAACCCCGTCTCTACTAAAAATATAAAAAATTAGCCGGCATGGTGGTGTACACCTGTAGTCCCAGCTACTTGGGAGGCTGAAGCAGGAGAATCGCTTGAACCTAGGAGGCAGAGCTTGCGATGAACTGAGATCACACCACTGCACTCCAGCCTGGGCAAAAGGGTGAGACTCCGTCTCAAAAAAAAAAAAAAAAAAAAAAGCAGGGGCCATGTCTTAGTCACCTTTGCACTCCTGTTGCTGTCACAGGGTCTAGTATACACTAGGCGCTCAACTGGGTGAGTGAATACGTCACTGTGGACGCTGGAGAATGAGTTGACTTGGGAACAAATTCTCATGATTTCCCAGGGTTGGCTGCAAGCTAACAAATGCACTTCACTATGCTAGAAAGGGAAGCTGGACCAGGACTGGGCGGGAGAGCAAAGAGGATCCTGGAGAAATGAGACCCCTTCACTACCGCCCCTCTGCGAGCCTCGAAGAGAGCTGGGAGCTGGGGCCTAGGCTACCTGTTAAGGAGAGTAAGTGTTGATAAGGACAGAGCTGTGAGGACCCACATGGCAGTTCTGGGAGGAGGCAGGTGTGTGTGAGTCACGGCCACAGCGGTTGCTGGCCTTTGGACTGTCAGGCTAGCTATGCCTTCTTCATGAGGCTCTTGTGCCCCTTCTCTTTGAGCACATGGTGGCAAACCAATGCACTTGAGCACCTAGGTGCAAATCCCACTTCTGCCATTTAACAGCTGGGTGGCCTTGGGCAACTTGCTTCACCTCAGTTTCCTAATCTGATAAATGAGGATATAATAATATCTACTGCACAGAGTTCGGTGCAGACTGACTGAGATGATGAGGTGCCTGCACAGTGCCTGGCCTATAATAAGTGCTTAGGCAGGAACAGAAAACCAACCACCACATGTGCTCACTATAAGTGGGAGTTGAACAATGAGAACACATGGGCACAGGGAGGGGAACATCATACACCGAGCCTGTCGGGGGGTGGGAGGCAAGAGGAGGGAGAGCATTAGGACAAATACCTAATGCATGTGGGGCTTAAAATCTAGATGACAGGTTGATAGGTGCAGCAAAGCACCATGGCACATGTATAGCTATGTAACAAACCTGCACACTCTGCACATGTATCCCAGAACCTAAAATAAAATAAAAAATAATTAAAAAAAGAAGTGCTTAGGGTCCTCTGCCTTGGAGAGGCTCCTTGTGCTCCCTGGGCTGGGGCAGAGGTTTCCTAAGAGAGAGGGGCAGCAGTCAGACCCGGAGGGTTGGCACAGCTTGGAGAAGAGGTGGGGACCGAGGCAGGGCAGAGCTGACCCCTGCCAATCATGCCTGCTTCATCTACATAGGACAAGGAGAGCTCCTGAGGCAGGCATGATGCCACATGAGGGCATGAGGGTGGGGGAGGAGAAGAAAGCAGGGCAAAGGGACCAGGTTCAGAGTGGGTTTTGACATCCATGCTGAGCAGGTCAAGGCAGGGGCAGCTCCAGTGTCTGAGCCCTGCAATCCTTCTGGAAAAGCCCTGCCTTGGAGGAGGGCCCAGATCCAGCCTGATCACTACATGGGGCTTGGACAATAACCCTTAGGACTAGGCCCTGGGGGCCCCAGCAGTGACCAGGTTTGAGGGAAAGAACATGGGCAGAGTCTCTGCTCCACACACTGACTAGTAAGTCACCCAACTTCTCTGAGCCTGAGTTTCTGCTTCTGTGAAATGGGGTAACAACACTCCCCTCCTAAACTTAGTAGGAGGCTTGATGAGATCATGTTGACAATGCACTTAGCAAAGGGCATGGCCCATAGGAGGTACCCAATAAATATTGGTTACTTTCTTCAGCTCACAGTGCACTGGGGACTCTTGTCTTCTTGCTGAAGACACGCAGTTGGACAGCAGAAAAGGGCTCCTCCCTCCAAAGGCTGGAGAGGCAGTCGGAATAAGGCAATATGATCTCAAACTGAATACCTGGGCCTTCCCAGTCAGGCTATGTTGAAAAATCTCCCAAATAAAATGGTGAATGGAGGCAAAGACCCCTCTGCTCCCAAAGACATCACAGTCCCTGATGGGAGGTGATGGGAAACCCAAGGGGCTCATCTGCTAGCCCACGACCCCACTGAGGAGGGAAATTTGCCATCTTTTGGATACACCATTCAGGGACATCTTGGAAATGCAGGAAACGGGGGTGCATGTTGATATTCAGACATTGGGCCCAAAGTCTTTCTCCCTGCTCAGTTCTGTACTCACGCTTATGAAAAACCTGACACCTTCAATAATTTTCCCCTAGAAATGATTGGTAGGGAAAGCTTGCCCTTCTGCTGATTGGCTGCAACTTTTATTCCTAAATGAGTACTCCAAAGCCCAGAGATCCCTTTTTCCCTTGGCTACCAGAGGGCACAGAGCCAGGTTTTATGTTGATGGCTGTAGTTGTCCTCTGCCCAGGCTGCTGAACATCTTTTTACCCTCTTCATGTCTCAGTTCCTATTTTCTTACCTTTTTAAAGGGTTTTATTTTACATGCATCTTTTTTTTATTATACTTCAAGTTCTGGGATATACGTGCAGAACGTGCAGGTTTGTTACATAGGTATACACATGCCTTGGTGGTTTGCTGCACCCATCAACCCTTCATCTACATTAAGTATTTCTCCTAATGCTATCCCTCCCCTTGCCCCCTACCCCCAGACAGGCCCCAGTGTGTGATGTTCCCCTCCCTGTGTCCATGTGTTCTCATTGTTCAACTCGCACTTATGAGTGAGAACATGCGGTATTTGCTTTTCTGTTCCTGTGTGAGTTTGCTGAGAATGATAGTTTCCAGCTTCATCCATGTCCCTGCAAAGGACACGAACTCAACCTTTTTTATGTCTGCATAGTATTCCATGGTGTATATGTGCCACATTTTCTTTATCCAGTCTATCATTGATGGGCATTTGGGTTGTTTCCAAGTCTTTGCTATTGTGAATAGTGCTGCAATAAACATACGTCTGCATGTGTCTTTATAGTAGAATGATTTATAATCCTTTGGGTATATACCCAGTAATGGAATTGCTGGGTCAAATGGTATTTCTGGTTCTAGATCCTTGAGGAATCACCGCACTGTCTTCCACAATAGTTGAACTAATTTACACTCCCACCAACAGTGTAAAAGCGTTCCTATTTCTCCACATCCTCTCCAGCATCTGTTGTTTCCTGACTTTTTAACGATCACCATTCTAACTGGTGTGAGATGGTATCTCATTGTGGTTTTGATTTTTACATGAATCTTTTATCAACTAGTTTCAAGTGCTTCTTGGAAGTAGGTGGGTATAAATAATAGATTCGTGATTGACTCAGCCTGGGGTTCTGGCTCTTTAATTAAGACAGTGATCTTTGCCCAGAAACCAACATTTATTGGTTACATCTGGATCTTCAGAACACCCACTTATGGTGTGTATATCAGTGCAGCTCAAGACCAAGCTGGAAACCAATGTTGGTGTTGCAATTTCCCACACTGGGAAATTACTGCCGTGCATCTGAGTAACCATGGGATTCAGAGTCTGACAGAACTGAGTTTCAATTCCAGCTCTGCCACTTATTAGCTGTGTGAATTAGGACAAATAGTTTAACCTTCCTCTATAAATGAGAATTGAGAACAGTATGGACCTTGCTAGTTATCATAAAAATTAAATGAAATAATGCATGCAAAGGACTTAGCAAAGAACCTGCGCATAGTAAGAGTTGAATACGTACTAGCGATGATGATGAGAATATCAATTAGCAGCATTTACTGAGTCCTCACTGAACACAGAGTGGGCCCTCCAATAAATGTGTGTGCATCCTCAACTGAGGAGGATGGTTAAAAGGAGATTTCCCCTCCACTGGGCCCTGAGGATACATGCATTACCTGCTCCAGAAGACAGCCCCTGAGACCTTCTGCATCTCCCCCAGTGCGGCTAGAAGGAGCGAGGACTTGCCGCAGCCCACCTGCCCCACGATCATAGTCAGCTGGCCTGCAGGGAGGGAGGGTGGCAGATGTGAGTGGGGCCGGGGGAGTCTGAACAACCATTACCCAGAAAGACAGACAGACAGATGCACCCAACCCTGGGGCCCCTGTTTTCTTTCTTCCTACCTAGAATCCCCAGAAAGTCCTCTCCCTCTTTAATCCTTTCCTTCTGGGAATCAACATCCTCCTCTGGCTCCCCAGGTCCTTCCCCCTCTCTGATTTCCTGCCCCGCCACCCTTCCTAAGCACTCGCTTCTCCTTTCCCACGCTCCTAGTATGAGCCCAGGCTCCTTGTGGTCCCAAGAAACGCCATCCTGGGTCCCACCTCCAACCCACCTCCATACTTTGCTCATGGCTGCCTCTGCCAGAAAATCCTCCTGCCTCATGGCCTCAGGGACTTTGTCCATTCTCAGAAACCCCACCACTTCCACTTGCGTTCCTTGGCTACCCACTTCTGATCTTTTTGTGCATTACCTATACTGTCTGCAATGGATGGTTTGACATTAAGGCTGGCAATTTTACCCTGTCCTTAGTGCTTCACTCCCACCCAGCACACGGAAGCCTCTAGAATGTAGCCTTCCCCTTCTATAATATACCCAGGGCATCCACCAAGAATGAGCAGAGAGTAGGTGCTCAATAAATGCAGCTTTGTCTTTTTATCTCTATGTTATTCAGTGGGACATGGGGAGGGGCATGCTGGAGGGGTGGACTGGGCCATACCTCGGGGGATACGAATGGTGATGTTGGACAGTGTGGGGATTCCATCTGGGGTCCACGTGAAGTAGCCTCCCATGATCTTCATTAGGCGTGTCCCACCGCCCAGGAGAGAACAGAAAGGCAGCCAGTTCTCAGTGAATAGTCTCTGGCTTCCCCTCCTCCATGAAAGCCAAAAGACACTGATTCCAGCCCCTGGATCACTTCCAGAGCAGGGGAGTGGGAGACTGGCCTTCTCATGCTGACCCTTGCCTAAGGCTGGGGGTCCCCCCACTTGGTGGTCCCTGGTTTCTGGACTCCTATGGACCGTACAGGCGGGCAGGGTGACCTCTGCAGAGGACTAAGCATGCAGCTTTCTGGCTTTCCAGGTGCTGAGCTCCCTCTGGGAGTTGGTGCTGGGTGGCCAGGCATGGGGCAGCAGGACTCACCTGGACACAGCAGTTGTCAGCATCGCCATCTGCACTGGGGACTAGGCTCTGCAGTGGGCCGGTGAGGCCCCGACAATCCTCCCGGGCTGGACGCTTGCGGTTCACAACCCTGAGGGGCTGGGGGTGGTTTGGAGGTGAGGACCCACTGGGCTGGGAGCTGTGTAGGGAAGGGAGCCCCTCTTCCTGGGAAAAAAGGCAGAAGTCCGACACAGCAGGCCCAAGTTTTGGGCCTTAGAGGACCATGCTGGGAGTAGCAAGGGGAGGCCGGGCACTCACCACCGCCTGGTACTTGCTGGCTGGGCCCTGAGGTGTGGGCTCATGGGGGGCACACTGCTCCTCACGGATCTCTGCACTGGACAGGAACTCGCTTAGCTTTTGCACGCTGCTTGGGAAGCACAGAGACACCCCTCACCCCTGCCAGGGGCAGAGGGGAGGGGAGAGGGCGCAGCCTGATAGAGAGCTCTGAGCAGGATCTCAGGCCTGAAGTATAGTCCCACAAAGCCCACACTGAAGGGGGCAGACCAGTGGGCATGGGGGCAGGTAACTGGTGTTACCAGGGTTTGCTAGGGTTGACCAGTCAGCTGGAATAGGCTGGGGTCTGGATTGGAGGTGAGATTGGTTAGTTTTAGGGTTAATGTTGAAGTTAGTTAGTCTGGGTTATTAGACTGAAGGATGGTTGGTGTTGGATTGGTCAGGGTTAAGGTTAGTTAGGACTAGGATTGGTAAAGAATCAATAGCTAGTATTTTGTGAGCATACACTATATGCCAGACACTGTGTTAACTGTTTTGTAGCATTATGTAATCGGATCCCCATAACAGCCTGCTGGAGGAGGTGTCATTACGAGGAAGCACTGGAAGCTTCACTCTTCCAGTTCATTCTCTCCCATCCTGGAGGTGTGAAAGCTTTCTGGGAAGCTCAGGATTGTTTGTATTCCCCTTTCTTCTCTTTTGCTAAATGTCCAACAGGCCTGGGGCAGACAAGCCATCCCACCCTCAAGGCAAGGTTATTCTGGGGTGTAAGTGAGCTGTGGCCTGGAGTCACCCTTTCTGTGCGCCACCCCCTAGATGGGAGGGGCAGACCACCAGGCTCTGCCTTCATCCCCTGTCCAGCCTCCCTCCCCCACAGGCGGTGACTGGGAAGAGTGGAGCTGGCCCTCATCTCTTGGGGTGAAGCTTCAGGTAGTGTCCTGCGCCCACCTTCAGCCAGAGCCTGAGCTGCCTCACTGAAAAGGCCTCTGCTACTCTGGTGTTCCATTCCTGGAAACAGTGGGATCCAGAGTGTTTGAAAATATGTTGGGATCAGTGCAACAGTTTTCAGGCAGGTGCAGCGTTCTTAAATCTGTGGTTTCTACACAGAATCATAGGGCTGGAGAGTGGGTGGTGGGAGGAGGGGTGATCTTCAGACCCCACAACACCCTGGTCAAGAAACTGAGTCAGCACAGCCGACTGTGGAAATGGGAGCTAATCCCTGTTTAACCAGCTACTGCCTGGTCAGATACTCCTTAGAGCATAATTTTGCTGAGTTATGCCCCATTCCATCTTTGAACCCATGCTAGAGTCTCCCCCTGCAAGCTACCCTCTCTATCAGCTACTTCATTCCAACAGCTACTCCTTCCTTCCAGCTTCCCAGTGCCTGCCAGGGTCCCATGAGACAGGGGTGTCACCTTCCTCAAGGCTAAAGACACAGAGGACATTTGTTACTGACTGGTTCTCTGGCCATGGGTAAGGACAAGCCAGCCCTCCATAGAGGCATGACAGGCTCTTGCTTTCAAGGAGCCAGAGCTACTTCAGAGGCCCAAGGACATCTTCTCACTCCAGACAGGGCATTTCCCAGCCAAAGCCTCAGCCTTCTACCTTCAGGCTTTCATTCCCAAGAGGGCAATGCCTCTGGGACAGTGGCAGAGTCCCCATGAGGCTCTAGAGCCTGGAAGTGGGAGCCTCCAAGAGCTGTGGGCCAATCAGAGCAGGACCCAGCGCTTGGGGGAAGCTGTTTCACTGGCTGAGGCTGTGAGGGCTCAGGGGCTGTGGAAAGGGTAGGGGATACTTGGCCTGGGAAAGATAGACACAGTGGATGCCTTCTGATATCCGTGGGGCAGCCACGTGGGGAAGGGATGGCCTCATTCTTGGTGGCTCTGGAGGGTGAAGTTAGGACCAGTGGGTAGAATTTAGGAGGATTCCACATTTGGCTCAACACTGGTTTTTTTTTTTTTTGAGTTGTCGTGAAAGTGACAGTGAGTCCCCTCTCCTGGGAGGTATGTAAGCAAGTCCTTGCTCAGGGATGGCGAGCTGGGAAACCATACAGGCAATGTCCCTCTGACCAACCAGGACCAGCTACAGCAAGGCCCAGCAATGGGGGTGTGTTCCGGAACCAAACAGCTGTGGTTTGGCCATCACTCGAGCAAGCCCTGAGGCTGACACAGGACCTGCCTGCCCAGTGCCCTCGCCCGGACCCTCCCCTCACCTCACTAGAGCTTTGACGGTAGATCGGACCACACTGGACAGCAGGAACAGCGGTGTGACCAAGATATGGAAGAGGGAGAGGGAGGCAAAGGCCACGGAGGGCGAGAAGTCGGCCTCTTTGAAGAAGCTGACATGGCCCACGAAAGTCTGTGGACAGAGGCACAAGTGAGGCCAGGGTGGCCCAGGGTGTGGGTCCCTCCCACACTGGAAACGCTCAGCACTGGAAGGGAAATGAGAGGGCTGGCAGGGAGCAGGCTCCTAAGAGGATCTTTTAGTTGGAGACGTCTTCATCATCCCCACAGTCATCTCATGGAAACGTCCCCAACAAGTTCAGGACTTCAAGCTGGAGAGCAGGGGCTGCTCCCTCCCTGTCCTGGCCAAGACTCCCTGTCCTGCCCAGTCTTGGCTGGGAATAAGCAGGGAGGAGATCTCGGGTTAGGTCAGCACGGCCCCCTCCGCAGACAGCAGGCGGGGTGCTCATCTCCCCAGTCCTCATCGGGATAACGTAAACAGAGTGATTACGAAACTGCGCAGTGCTTTGCCCCAGCCACCTGGCTGGCTCAGTGGCCTCTGTTACCCACAGTTCCCCCAGGAGCCAGGCCAGGAACCAGCTCAATAAATCACATTGGAAGTGAATTCCCGAGTGTATCCGACAGGCTGTGAACTCTACACAGCTCAGGGACACTGGCCCCGGGGGAAATAAGCAGATCTTTTTAAGGAACTGCAGCCATCACAGAAGATGGGGATGGGAGGCTGGGTGAGGGGGCTGCAGGCTCGTAGGGGCCCAGGCCTTTCTGTAGGAGCATGCTGCTTGACCCCCATGGCTCAGCTCACACACAGCTTTTATCAAAATTGCTTTAGAAAGCCACCATCATAATATTCAGTGGCATGGAGAATTGTGTGTGGCATATTCTTAAATTTAAAAGAGCAGGTTGCAAAACTGCATGCATAGCACATTCCTATTTTTGTAGAAAATGACATATCATAGGCCTTAAAAAAAGACTGGAAAGAAACACATTAAAAATGTTACCAGTGGGATTATGGGTGATTTTAATTCTCTTTGCGCTTTCTGTTCTGGATTTCCCATCACTTCTACAATACACGTTTCACTTTAAAAATTAAAAATTTGGATAGCTATTTTTTAAAAGAAAGTTTAATTTCTCTAAATACTAAGCCTCTGTCCGGTCTTCCAGGCCTGGAGGCAGAGGCCCCTGTTCGGCTGGAGTTGGGGAGGGGCCACACCCTCTATAAACTTTCGATCCTATTTTCAGTCTGGCTGTGGAGCCTGTCTTCTGAGGCCCCTGTGCAGAAAGGCCAAATCTGGGCAGCCTGTCACTGCAGACGCCCTCCCCCTCCACCCTACCCCCAAGAGATGGAGAAAGGATCCACTTACTATGAGGACAGCTGCAATGGGGATGGCCGTGTTCATGAAAACTGCAGAGGAAGCACAGGGAGGCGTTTAGTGGGAGGAGCGTGACAGCTACACATGGAGATGCCCAGGATGGCTGGAGGCAGCGCAGTCCAGTGGGGCCAGCCTGTGGGGCACAGCTCCAGTAGGCTAGGGGCAGAACTCTAGCCCTGTGGCACTTCCAGTTCCTCACCCCATTTCCCTCAGGACTCTTGTCCCAGGTACCCCGGCCCCCGACTCTGGGGCTTAAACTGTTAAGTCACTCCGTGTGGACAGGGTGAAGTTAGCCCCACGGGAAAGTGGTGGGAGAAGGATGGGAGAGTTGGCTGGCTGTGGCCAACTGTGAGGTCAGGAGCATGTGTTTCTGGGGGCACCAAGCTGCCACTTCTTCCTCTGCCTTTGGCTCCTGTGTCCCCCCAAGCCAGGCTCTCTATGAAGCTTAGAGGCTTCCTAATCTCCCATGGCTCTTGAGAAAATTTCAAACTCATTCTCACTGAGGTATTAGTAACTAAGGACAGCTTAAACAGGATGTCCCTTAGAGTCTGTGTGCGGGTGGGGTAGCTGGTTTGCTGCAACAGAGGCCTCCTCCTTATTCTGTTAAAAATGTGGCCTTTAGATCAGTCACAGGGACTCCAGGAAGAAAAGAGAGTGGGACTTGGTGTGACAGAAGGGCAGAATCCCTGCTACTTATAAGCTGTGTAACCTAGGGCATGTCATTTACCTTCCCCGTGCCTCAGTTTCCTCATCTGATTTTTGTAAACTTACAAATACTTGTTCATACACCCCAGCTCTTTCCAAGGTCAGAGGAGATAACATGGGTAACAGGCTCTGTGACCCCCAGGTGCTGCCTACACATCATACCTCATGGGCTACTAGCTTAGCCCTGCTCCACAGATCACCCCTCCTCTGGCCTAGGGTGTAAAATGCTCAACAGTGCCCTGATCCCAGGCCTAAATTTCCAGAGAGAGCAGCCCCCCCATGGCATAAGAGGTAACCATGTCAGCTGCCACCTTCCCATCTATCCTCTTTCATTCAAGGATCCCCTTCCAGGGCAGCCCAGAAAGGAGTCTGGTTCTGCCATTAGCCAAATTAAAGCAGAGGGACCAGGAGTCAGGAGCCAGAAGCCAGAGGCCAGGGCTCTGCCTGTGCACATGGCCCCTGTCTAATGAATGGCGAAGTCTTGGACACTCTGATGAAGTCCAGATGGTCAATACCAGTCCAAGAAGTTGACTGCCCATTTACTCCAAGAATCCTGCAGCAGTCAGTACATACAAAGCATTGTACATCAGAGATGTGGTCCCCAACTTCAGGGAATCCCAAGTGGGTGGAAGGACATGGCCTCTGCCCTTAGGGGATTCCCAGTCTGAGGACGGAGACAGGAGCTATGCTCCCAGGAAGTTCCAGATACAATGGGGAGACAGAGTACATGCCCCTTAGGAGTTCTCAAGCAGATGGGAAGGACATTGTCCCCATCCTTGGGGAATTCCTAATCTGATGGGGAAGGCAAGGCTCCTGCAATTGGAGAGGTCCCAGTCTCCTGGAGGATGTATGGCTGGAGCCCTCGTATGGCTGGGGCCCTGGCAGATGGCGAATTTCTCTGCCCATGAGGCTTTTAATCAATACCAACATCATACATGCCTGTGCTTTAACTGCCCTTCCTCATGAAGGCTGGATGGTTTCCAGGGCCCACTACCATGCCACAGCCCTCCCGCACCGTTTCCGGCAGGAAACAGCGTAAGTATTATTGGTGTTCCCACAGCATAAGGGACCCAGATCTAGGACATAGGACATAGTGCAGCCATTACTGGCTGAGGAGGAGAGGGAGGAGGATGCCCATCAGACCTAGGACCTTGACCATCACCAACTACATAGTTCTAAATGTGAGGTAGCCTCGCCCCTCCCCTATGGGGTCAGTCACTCCAAGGAGCAACTGGGAGGGCAGGGGCCTCTCTTCTGCTCCTCCCGGCCCATCCCCATAAATAACCAATAAGGAGGGGTCCTGTGCACCCATCCCTCAGCCCCTGCTCCAGGCCAAGACCCCTCCTTCACATTCTGGGGCTTGACTCCCAGCCAAAAAATAGGCTGAGTGTTGGATTATAAATTGCTACAACGCTCTTGGAAAGCAATCTGGTGCTTTGTAGCTAGAGCCACACAGAAGTTCAGACCTTCTGATCCTATAATCCGTCTCCAGGGAATTTATGCTGAGTAATCATTCAAGAGCAGCGCAAAGCCATCAGCAAGATGGTATTAGCTTCAGCTAACACAAAATTCAATAAAACAAAACCACAACCACAGCAACAGCAACAAACCATCCCAAACGAAATAAACTGGAAATGTCCAACAAGAGGGGCTGTTGTAGTAAATGATGGTGCATCAGCTGTGGGGGAGATTTTGCAGTCAGAAAACGTGATAATTGACACTTCATTCTACTGCACATTTTCCCTGGTCATGGTTTTTTTAATTTAATTTTTTTCAATTTTATTGTCTTTATTTTTGTAGCTGCCTGAACTCCTTTGAGGAATGAGACAAGCTATAAATAAATTTAAAAATGAACATCCCAAAGCTGATGCAGCAACATGGAGTATGCTTCTGATATAATTAGCTTCTGCCCAGTTCTGGCTGTTGTATGGAGACGCTAAAGAATGAAAATGTGATTTTCCACTTCTTTCACCCTCTCCTTGAAGGACAGCCTTTGTGCAGGGAGTTCTGGGTCCCCTTCATGGCTGGGGCTGGGAGAGTAGAATCATCAGCTGTGTGTGTTCGTGTGTGTGTGTGTGTGTGTGTGTGTGTGTGTGTGTGTTTTGCAAGAAAAAGAAATAACCTTTAATATGTTCAATGATAATTTTCTGGATCTTCCTCTTGTGTCAAAAGCTATACATTTTCTCCTCAAAGCAGCAGCTGCTCCAAGAACTAACTAGCCCTCTTTATCTCCCTGTAGCTGGGATAGACTAATTCCCCTCCACCCCCACCTCTCTTCTTTCAATAACACTGCGTAGGTGTTAATGGCCTGGGCTCTCACCAATGAACAGAATTGTCCTTTAAGCCAGCAACCCACAGGCAGTGGCACCCAAAGCCTCACCCCCAGCCCCCAGGGCAGAAGCCACACAGCTGGCATTGTTTCCACTGTCTCAGGAAGAAGGAGCCAAAAGCTGACCCTCAGCACAAATCAAAGGCCAATATGGAGACAGAATAACCACTTCTAGGCCCAGAGTAGGCAAGCTGTAGGCAAAAAAGGGGAGTTTTTCAGCCACCCCATCTTTAGAAACAAGGGGAAAACTAGACCCTTTTCCACTCTTATGGTCTACAAGGTACTCTACTGCTCCAAGGGGATCTAAAAGCACAAAAGGATTTAAACAAATAAGGAGAACTTTTCCCAGGCTGGAGATAAAAGTGAGAAACAGAAAGATGGGTGAATGTAATAATGTGTAGGAAGATGATGCTGGGAACCTCTGTTCTTCACATGGCTGCCAGCCCTACAGAGGACAGTACAGTAAGAACCAGGACAACCACTCCAGATTGGTATAGCTGGAGAATCTTCAGGCCTTTTCCTAGGTCCCACGTCAAGTGTCAGACCCCATTCCAGGTATGATACATGAGAGGGAAGATGAGTGCAAACTTAGCTGTGTGGATCAGTGCTGGCCCCGGACACAGGGACTTCACGCGTTCCAAATAAGACTCAAAGTTCCCAGGGAGTAACAGGGCCAACACGCCAAAAAGAGAGACCCCTGCACTCAAAGCAATACCAGTGCCACAGTGGCAGATGGACATCGCCATGGGAAGAGACCAACTGTAGATAGTGATGTGGGGAGATTTGGGACAGTTTGAACTTGTGTTCTTATTCCAGAACTGCCCCATCTCTTCTTTGGCTGTGATTCCCAAAGGAACAGCATTTCTGGTACAGAGCTGAGGGCTAAAGTGGGCTCGGAGGCAATGACAACCAACATGTCTCAGCAAGAGCGCAGCCATCTTGGGTTCCGGTCTGGATGGAAGTGACCAGCTACTTGTGTTTTAAAGATCTCTCTGAAGATCATCTTTTGGGGCTCTGGGGTGGATGTGGCTGGACCTGGGAAGTCTGGGGTTGTTACAGGCTCTGGCACCTCTCTGAGCACAATAGTCGGTCCTGTGCCCTAGCTGGGGGTGAGACAGGAAGGCAGGGAGCTGGGCATACAGCTGTCATGGGTTGAAGATCTGAGGCCTCGCCCTCATTTTCCTGAACCACATAAAGTTCTATAAGGTTCCAAGGTGGTGGAGGGGTGGGGAATATAGCCAAGAATAGATTTCTGTCCAACTCAGGCCCAAGGTGAGGTGACTCACCTTAATTTGATTTAGAAAAAAACAAAAACAAAAAGAAGAACATGATAGTGCTCAGATCTTGAAAGTTAAGGAGGAAGAACTATGTGAAATAACGGCAAGTGAAACAGGATTATAAAACCTTCTTCTTGTGTAAGTGCAATGCTGTTATGGAAAAGTTTAGTTGCGTGTAGGCTGGCCTGAAAGGCTGCCATCAAAACTGAAAGCCCTTCTGCAATAGTGTAGAGACATGGGTATTTTTTAGAATATCCTTTCCAAAAATATCCCTTAAGACTTATCCATTCAAGGCTGGGCACAGTGGCTCACGCCTGTAATCCCAGCACTCTGGGAGGCCAAGGTGGGTGGATCACCTGAGGTCAGGAGTTTGAGACCAGCCTGGCCAACATGGTGAAACCCCATCTCTACTAAAAATACCAAAATATTAGCCAGGCGTGGTGGCGCATACCTATAATCCTAGCTACTTGGGAGGCTGAGGCAGGAGAATAGCTTGAACCCAGGAGGCGGAGGTTGCAGTGAGCCGAGATTGCGCCACTGCACTCCAGCCTGGGCAACAAGAGTGAAACTCTGTCTCAAAAAAAAAAAAAAAAAAAAAAAAAAAAAAAAAAAAAAAAAGACTTATTCATTCAAAAAAGGTCTCCCTGTTCCAGGCCTTGTGCTGGTGTGCTGGGTTCTGGGTTTACGGTAGTAAATGATTGTGTAAGTTTTTCATACCCTCAACCCTTGCCCCATACAAAACAAAACAAACAAAACAACAAATCAACAAACCTGAGCTGGGATCAGATCACCCACTCCCCCTGGCTTTGCCCAAGGAATGTTTTCTGGCCCTTATGGGCACCAGCCTGGCATTGCAATACCAGGAGCTTTTCATTTCCAAAGCATTGATACATGTTCCAGAAGTTACGTGTCAGAGAGGCTTAGCCAGCCATTTGTACGTCTGATTAACTTCAGCTTTGTTGCCTGTGCAGGGCCAGGGGAGGAGCATGCAGGCTCACAGCTTGGGCCTAATTGCAAGATGCATCTGCAGGAGGGGAAGTGTATTTTGAGGTGCACGGGGCTATTTCCCATTCAGTCCAATAGTCAGTGCAGTCAACAGAGGGGGAAGGAAATCAGGTTAATGGTGTCAGTTGCTGGCAGCTGAGGAAGTGTGGCAGGAGGCATCTCAGTCAGACTGATCTTTACCTCCTTAATTGATGGGTGCCCCAGCTCTCCCTCAGCCATGCTCCCCACCAAGCCAGGCCAGGATATGCATAAGCAGCCCACTGTGGCTGCACCAACTGGCAGAAGGGCAGGTAGATATTGAAGAATTTCAGGCCAGGCACGGTGGCTCATGCTTGTAATCCCAGCATTTTGGGAGGCCAAGGCAGGTGGATCACCTGAGGTCAGGAGTTTGAGACCAGGCTGGCCAACATGGCGAAACCCTGTCTCTACTAAAAATACAAAAAAAATTACTCGGCATGGTAGAAGGCACCTGTAATCCCAGCTACTTGGGAGGCTGAGGCAGGGAGAATTACTTGAACCTGGGAGGCAGAGGTTGCAGTGAGTTGAGATTGCGCCACTGCACTCCAGCCTGACAACAGAGTGAGACTCCGTCTCAAAACAACAACAACAACCAAAAGAATTTCAGAGATGCTGGGGAAGGAAGGGGCACCAGGTCTCCAGGTCATGTTGTTTTTCTCCACTGCCTGTTCTGAGTTAGCGCCTCCACTGAGGAGGACAGAGGCTTCTCCCACTGCAACCCCAGGCCTGGCACACAGAAGGTGGGCAGGAAATATTTGTTTAAAAAAAATGAATGGAAGAAACGAAAGGCCCAGGGTCAGGTGAGTAACACAAAAGAGAAACAAGGGCATTTGGAATTGACCCTGTGGCTCTGACCACATGCACAGCCACTATTCATGGGCATGATCAATCTCCCACAAGACTGGGAGGGCCAGGGCCATGCCTGCTTCTTCTTTAACATCCAGAACCTCCGTAGAGCCTGGCACAGAGGAAGCGCTCTGGAATGGGTGCCTCACAATGGACAGAATGAACTGGCAGCATATCGAGTGCTTGCCTGATAGGACCTAGGACCCCTTTGTCACCTCTACAAAGCTTGTCCTCAGATACAGAGGAATCACCTAGAGTTATGCTGCTTCCGCAAGGAAAAAAAAGATTGAACTGACTTCTAAAGGAAGAGACCACAGCCCTTGTCTCCAGCTTCCTCCCACTGTGTCTTCTCCTCATTGAAATCCCACCGTCTTGCAAGGTACAGCCCACATCGCCCCTACATGAATCTCTGGGTGAACTCCCAGCCCACATGGACTTCCTTCTCTGTGCTTCGCCTTTTGCTGTGGAAGACCTCACTGAGACATTTCAATTCACTGAGAGTCAGTCCTCTCTGCTGTAAAATGGGACAATAGAGCAACACACCTCACCAAGTTGTTATGAGGATGAAGTGCAATCACGCTTGCTAGGCGGCAAGCATGGAGCTGGCCACACGGTTCTGCTCTCGCTGCCACACTGTTCTGTGCATGTTAACTCTGACTTCTTAGTGGAGCATAAACTCCCAGAGAACGGGGAGAACATCTTATCGTTTTTCCCTTCCCTCCTTCCTGGTGCTTGGCACAGAGTGGGGCACATGAATAGGGCTCACTCAACATCCACTGAGCAACTTATATTTCTATTTTTATTCAACAGGAAATATCAATTCTGGATGTGACTTTTGATGCCAGAGAAACTGTGCCCATTCATTCCCTTTTCAGCCCCCTGTTTTATCCTGTACCAGTTCGGGACTCCATACACAGCTACTCTCAGTGATATTGATGGCGAGACCATCAGACAGAGTCACAGGTAATCTTGCCTGCCCAGAAGTCTGACGGTGCCGCATATGAGCAGGATGGGCCCCAACAGGAAATGTGACTCTGGGGCTCCTCTGCAGCGTCAGGACTCCAAGACTGGCGCCAGGGGTCAGAACAAGAGATGCCCCATTACCTCACGCCTAATGACCTGTGTCTTGATCCCTGGTAACAGAAGGCAGGAAGTCCAGAGGAGGTAAATGAACACGCACTCAAAGCATATGCCTGCAGCCAGGAGGTACCCTGCACCCTACCACCCGTCTCTCTCCCCCTCCCACTGCTGACTAACGGAGGGAAAAAAAACACATCCTCGGAAAGGCAAACACACTGAGCAAACAGCACTTGACTTTCAAAGCTCTCCCCAAGGGCTCTCCCCTTTCCCCTCCTCCGCTGCTCTCTTCCAGGGACCAACCTGGGCTGCTCTGTTTCTCTCCCTAGGTGACTTGGACAGGTGAGGAGTCCTGGGCGGGCTCCTGCTTGGCTCCAGAGCCCCTTTTTTCCAGAGTCTTCTCAGCTCTTGACAACATATCCCTAGGTCCTCCTGGCCCCAGGCCCATCACAAAGCCACGGCTTGTCTTCTGGGGGCTCTGGGGGACAATGAGCACCCACTAGGTAGGGTTCAGTGGGCTAGCCTGGGAACTCACACATCTTTTGATGCTGTTTATATAAGAAAACATGTCCCAGGCTGCAGTTTGGAATCCAGGAGATGAGTACATATCTCTTAGGAGCAGTCAAAGCAGATGTCACCTGCCCCCACTACATGACCTGAGGCTGCCCCAACTTCACTGCTTGCTGTGCCAAGAACCTTGGGGACCCAGTGCCCCTACTTTCCTTGTTGTTTCCCTTCCCTCTCTCTATCTCAGCAACGACAAGCCTGCTCTACCCCACCCTGTTGTTCCTGGGAGAGGAAGTCCCCCGGCTATCGGGAGAAGCCCTCTCCCACCTCGGCAGCTGTTCCTACTGCTGGGAACTGTCTCTAAACCTGTACAAAACTGGGGGGCTATACACAAGCAGGGGGTTACTCTTCATGTAACCAGCCTCCAGGGGCAGGCAGGACTGACAGAGAGAAGGTTGAAGTGGGCCTGGGGCTAGGGACATTGGCTTTTCTGAGCTCCCTAGATGTTCCTTCTAAATTTCCCCTGTCTATGGAGTGCTTAGCCTGAGTGTGTTTGGAGGCTCTGAGAACCACAGGGTCAGGGATGAGGATAACGGGGAGAGACCAGGAATTTGGGGTGTCTTGGTGAAGAATCCAGGAAACAGTGGTTGCCTGCCATGCTCACAGCTCCATTCTGAGAAAATCAAATGCTAGCAGGACTTTCTGCATAAAACGCCATGGCTTGCGCCATGTATGGCAGACGGCCCAGCCACTGATGACTAGACCACATTCCCTGCCTGAGGCATAGGACACCATGGTCTAGCTGGACACAGGGAGGTTGGACTCCTGGGGTATTCATGGCCAGCCCCATACTGTGAGAACACTGCTGTGGGATATTTCCCCAGTCCCCTGGACAGGGACATGCCTTGGTGCCCATGTTTCCAAACTGTCTTGGGGAGTGGGACAGCTTGGTGGCCACCTAGCTCCATCAGACTCTCTCTCTAGGCAGCAAGAATGCCAAGAATACGCAGATGACCTGAGTGACCGTCTCATTCTCCATGAGACTTGTTGTATGGGTCTATCTGGGAGACACTACCAGCACCCCCTCCATTACCACCTTCCCTCCCCCACCAGGTGTGTCTCTTCCTGGCACCAAAAGAACCAATTTTAGTTGGAGGAGGTGGTCAGTAGCCTCTCTTAATTTCCTACCCTAATTCTACTCCTTTCAGAGCCCAGAGATTTTTTTTCTCCTAAGAGGAAATGGACTCATAATGGTGCCCCATGGTGTCCTAAGTCTTCTTCACCCCACAGAGGCCCCCAGCTCTTTGTGGAAAATAGCCTGAGACCAGGAGTTAAGAGACTTTGGAGGATCTAGTCCGAGCCATGCTACTAACCTCAGGAGGGATCTCAGGAACACACTCCCCTCTGGCCTTAATTTCCCATCTGTAAAATGGTTCTACCAACTTACTCTCTTTGCCACGTTCTGTGTAATCCCCACTCATCTGTCTTCTAATTCAAAAATTCTCTCTTCAGCTATACTCATTCATGTAACCTGTGCACTGAGTAAGTTTTGGTTTCTTTTTTGTTTTCTTCTTTCCAGGGGCTTCCACTTGGCCATAATGACTCTTAGACTGGACAGGTCAGGGAACTAGTGTGAAGTCAGCTGGTTGCTAAATATCTACATCCCAATTATGCACTTGGGAAGTAACCACCATGGGATGGGTCCATGGAGCCACGAGACCAACTGTGAGATAAACTTGGGCCAGGACTCCATGGATCACCTGACCTCCATAAGCCCTCACTCTGACCAGGGGACCATTGTTCACTGAATTAATTTCCATAACTAAAATTTCAATTTCTAAAAAATCTTTTGGGCTGGGCTCAGTGGCTCATGCATGTAATTCCAGCACTTTGGGAGGCTGAGGCGGGTGGATCACGAGGTCAGGAGTTCAAGACTAGCCTGGCCAATATGGTGAAACTCTGTCTCTACTAAAAATACAAAAATTAGTCGGGTGTGGTGGCGTGTGCCTGTAGTCCTAGCTACTTGGGAGGCTGAGGCAGGAGAATCGCTTGAACCTGGGATGTGGAGGTTGCAGTTAGCCGAGATTTTGCCACTGCACTCCAGCCTGGGTGACAGCGAGACTCCATCTCGAAAAAAGAAAAAAAAGTTTTACATTCTCAGTAAAATGGTTTCAAGTATATGGGACTCTAGGACTTTTACCAGTTTTGGTCTTTTTCTTCTTCCTTGGCTTGGGGTTCCCAAACTACTTAGTTAATACAAATTCAGTCCCTACACCTGTGAGTACCTTCAGCTTGGGCTTCTGATATTTAAGGATAACTAGTCTTTTTCTTTTGCATAGCCCCAAGTAGATGGAAGCTTTCTTGTAGCTTCCCCAGGGCAATGACAGCTCAGTCTGACTTATTAAAAAGTCTTCATTCTTAGGAGAGTTCAAAACTGTGGTCATTTACTTACTTGCTGCTGTCTGTCAATAACATATCAGTTCCACGAGGAATGAAACTTCATCTCTCTTCCTCATCACTGTATCCTGAGGGCCAGCACAGTGTCCAGCACATAGCAGGCTTTCCATGCATGTTTGTTGGATAAATGAATGAAGAGTACTTTGATTTCTGGGAGCTTAGCTATCAGAGCCAGTTTGAGGCTCCCCTACTGAGTCGGATAATCTGAAGGCCTCCTGCTTCTGTCCCTGCACCCCCTCTCACCTGAGCTCTGACACCCTCTCCTTGCATGTAGGCAGCAGCACCCAGGGCTGGCTGTGTGGGGTGAACTCACTGGAGATGGAGGTATAGATGGCAAAGGCCCTGAGGCTGGTCATCTCCTTCCTGCGGGTCGTCTCCACCCGCGTGCGGAAGATGTTCTCCCAGGCGTACAGCTTCAGCAGCTTGATGCCGCGGAGCATCTCGTTGGTCTGCTTCAGCCGCTCATTGGAATACTCCTGCAGGGGTCCCCGAGTCAGAGGGGAGAGGCTTCTGCTCCGTCTCCCACCCGAGAGGAAGGCCTGAGTGTCAATACTGTCACTGCCATGCCCGCCTCCTGTCCCCACCGGGAGGCAGCCTCCTCCCCCATTGACTCCATTTCCCAGACAAAGAAGCTGAGGCCTGGACAGGTGAAGTGGCCTACTCAAAGTCAAAGTCAAAGTCAATGACGGTGTGGGTGTGTGGGAGGAGACCTGCTGCTGTCGGGGGAAGGAGGGGAAGAGGGACAAAACACACACACCTTTGGGCACTCACCAGTGTGCTCCGCTGGGCCTGAGACAGCTTGGTGGCCACGAAGTACTGGACAGGAGCCAGTAGAATGATGACAGCTGCTCCAATTAAGGCACTGACTCCGAGTATGTAGTAGAGGAGAATCACACCCACAATGATCTGAGGAAGGGGGTCATGGGTCAGGTCCCTTTGATCTGATGGTTGCCCTGCCAGGAGGTGCTGGCAAAATCCCTGTTTCCCCAGTCCCCTAGAGTGGGAAAAGCCCTGGTGCCCAGGTTTCCAAATTGTCTTGGGGAGTGGAGTGCAGGGAAGGAGGAGAAACAAAGCAATTTCAAAAGGAGGTTAGCATAATGGGCTCTCATGCAAGCAGAGGGTTGCTGGGCTGGTAACTAACTGCATTTATCTGCAAGGCTGGTTGAAGCCTTAACTCTCTCCAGTCTATTTTCCAGATGGAAATCTCAGAGCTGAGATTGCACAATGTTTGTGACAGCACCTTTTGTTCTGTTTGCTGGCTCTCAGGGCTTATGGTTACTGTCATTGGAAAAAAGTGATAACTGAGCGAAGAGGCAAAGTTACTGCACCCATGCCAGACAAAACCAGCCTGGGGTCCGAGGATTCGCTTTTCATTCTTATGCTCTTGGTTTCTTTAATTTTTTTAATGAATCTGCCAGGTATTCCCTGAAAAGAGAATTCCTTCTGCATTTAGCTCTTTGTAAATGACTGCCTACTTCTGAATATTTATGAGAAGCGTAAATGGCCAGTCCCCAAAGCGCCAAGATGACAGTTTCTCAGGTTGCCTTCAAAGGCAGACACCTCTAAATACAGGGCTTTTTCTCAAAGAACAGATGTGCTGGCTTCCTTAGCTAAAAAAAGAGAGAGAGAGAAAGGACTGCTTGCCTTGGTCCTGTAGTCCCAGAGCCCTACACCAGATTGGCATTAAGCTCCCAGCACCGCCTCAAGGATAAAGGAGTAAGTGGGAGGCCCTGTAATTTAATCACAGAATGCCTCCTGGCTTAGGAGGTATCTTAGAGGCTGGGAAGTGGCCCCTTCACCACCTGCCTCCCAGTGTTTAACAGGTGTTAGATGCTGGCACGGATGGGCAGAGGACCATGATAGAGATGAAGTACCCTCTTCCCTGGCCTGCCCTGCAGCATCACCCTCCTGGACTTATCTCTGGCATCCAGTCCTTCATTAGTTGTGCTCAAATGGAGGCCATCAGGGTGTTCTTCAGCCAGCTTGGTTTGGGCCTGACAACAAGAAGGCTCCCATGGCACCCCAAGCTCACTAACAGGGCACCTTGTGAGCCGGTGTCTGCACCCACACCACCTCCAGGGGACTGGCAGCGGCTGCGGTGGGAGCTGGTGCTGCAGGTGCTGCTGTACCCTGGCTCCTCCTTATGCTCCCCCATCCCCTCCTCCTAGGTGCTCCCAAGACTCCTTGGTCCATTCCTCTCTTCTGCACAGGTCTGAATGGCCCTCATGCAGAAGAAATCATGGATTCTGAGTGTGCAAAGCAACTGTGAGAAATAAAAGGACGATTTTGTCTCCTATTCACAGGTTAGGAAAACAGTCTAGCATAGTGGGGAGGACATAGTCTTTGGAGTCTGTGGCCCTGAGTTTCAAGGCCCCAGCCTTTTGCTGTGCAGTCTTGGGTGAGTTACTTAACCTCTCTGGTTTTCAGCTTCTTCATCTTTAAAATGGTGATTATAATGCCCACTCTGAAGGACTCTGTCCACTCTGCAGGACTATTGTGAAGATTAAATGAACCTTTATGATAAGCACCTAGAATTGTGGCTGGCATATAGTTGGAGATCAACACAAGGTGGCTTACCCTCCTCTCAGAAAATAAATGAAAAAGCTTCCTGAGAACTCTGTCACGGGGGAACCGCAGAAAGGAGATGTGTGAGTATGGTGCTGCCACTGGTTCACTGCGTGGCCCAGGGTAAGGCACCTGCCCTCTCTGGGCCTCTGATACCCAGGAGACTGGGAAACACAGAGGCCTCCATTATAGCTAAATTCCTTAACTTGGTGTTCTTGATAAATGTCAGGGGGGCACCCATGAAGCCCCTGAAATTATAGCCCAAATGTTTGAGCAAGCATTTATTTTTCTGAGAAAGTTTCACTAGCCTTTCAAAAGTATGTGTAGATTAACGGTGGCCAAGGGCTGGGGGCGAAGATGAGGAGTGACTGCCAATGGGTACGGGTTTCTTTTTGGGGAAACGAAAACTTCCACATTTGTGATGATGGCTGCACAGCTCTGTGAATATAGGACACTAAAACCCACTGAGTTGTACGCTTTAAATGAGTGGGTTATATCTCAATAAAGCTGTGTGCATGTGACCAAAAAAAGATTATGAAACAACAAGAGCCCTCAGGGCTTACACGGGAACGGGGCTTCTGCACTCATGTCAATATTATAAAAAGCCTTGTGTGCCCTGTGGCTAACCAGGCTGCACGCAGAATCCTAACCACATGAGTTTCTTTGCCATGGGGCTGGGATTGTATCAACTCCCAGGAGTAACACTGGTTCTTGAGTGCTGGTCAAATCTATAAGTGGTAAAGGTATATACAAAAACAGAAAACCAAAGGACACTTCATGATAAATGAGCAAAGGTAAGAAATCAGTAGATAGAAAAATCCCTACCCCCAGTGAAAGGGTTAAATTATACAAGGGAGAGGGGCTGGGACAGGGCCAGGCATAGGGCAAGGGCTGTTAATATTAGTTAGCACTATTAGCAATGATGCATGTGCAAGAAACCCTGTGAGTACTAGTAATGGTAACCATGCAGCAGGTTTAGTAGACAAAACCTGATTTCTTTTTCTTTTTTTCTTTTTTTAGACTGAGTCTTGCTCTGTTACCCAGGCTGGAACGCAGTGACGCGATCTCAGCTCACCGCAATCTCCGCCTCCTGGGCTCAAGCAATTCTCCTCTCTCAGCCTCCGGAGTAGCTGAGACTACAGGCACACGCCATCATGCCCGGCTAATTTTTGTATTTTTAGTAGAGACGGGTTTCACCATATTGGTCAGGCTGGTCTCGAACTCCTGACCCCAGGTGAACCAACAGCCTCAGCCTCCCAAAGTGCTGGGATTACAGGAGTGAGCCACCATGCCTGGCCAACAAAATCTTACAAACTGCTTGTTCAAGGGGACACAACAGAAAGTGTCTTGTAGCCTTTTGAATGCTGTGTACATGTTAGGATCCTCCCAGGCTGTGTCTCTCTGCATCAGGCCCTCACAGCCCAAAGTGTTAACTAATGAGAGAAGCATGGTCAGAAATCTTCATTTTTCATGTTTCAAAAAAAAAAATTGTGTTAGAGATGAGGTCTCTCTATGTTGCCCAGGCTGGACTCGAACTCTTGGGCTCAAGCCATCTTCCTACCTCAGCCTTTTGAGTGGCTGAGACTACAGGCATGAGCCACCACACCCAGCTTAGAAAGTCTTGTACATAAAAGGTTGGTTGGTAACTAAACTAGATGAGATCTCCAGGCCCTTTTGTAGCTTTTATAGTCATTGATCTGTCTTGGTAGAATAGAGTGGGGGCAGTCTGGGCATGGGTAGGTGGTAATGGGGGATGGCATATATGACTGTTCCCATAAAAAAGAACATCAGATTCCCTGCATCCCATCTTGTCTAGCTGTGTCCCTGTGGGAGCCTCTCCCCTTTTTTTCTTTTAATATTTTTTAACTCTAAGCTTTACAAGTAAGGAGGACCAATACAAATCGCTGGAGATGAAGGTTTATGGAATCTTTATCCCAAGAAGCAATGGATTCTGGATTGGTAACACCTCACTCATACCAAACATGTGCAAGTTAGAGGGATCTGATATTTACGAAGTGAAGACTCTGGGGGGCACTCTGCCTGCTGTGTTACTTACATTATCTAACTGAATTGCCATAGCAACTCCAGAGGGTGGGCATCCTCCCCATTTCATAGATAAAGAAACCAAGGCTCAGAGAGGTTAAGTATTTGAATCAGCCTGTCTCACCCAAGTCACTTTCTGCTACATCAAGCTCTCCCGGTGGAACCTTCCCGCCCTCTGGGAATGGGTCTGGGATTTCGGTTTCTGGCCTGAACACCAGGGTGAAGATTTAGTCCCAGGCATAGGACAGGATCAGACTCTGTGGTGGAAGAGCTCCGGGTGGGAGATGGGACACATGGAGCCCGAGGTCAGATCAACCACGCTGACGATTCTCCTCTGATTACTGGGGGGTAATGTACCTCTTCCTGAGCCAGCACCAAAGGTTGTCTTGCTTTAAAAAAATACCATGTTTTAACGTTTTTATTTTTATTTTTTAAGAGACAGGAGTCTCTCTGTTGTCCAGGCTGAAGTGCAGGGGCGTGATCATTGCTCACTGCAGCCTTGAACTCCTGGGGTCAAGCAATCCTCCCATCTCAGACTCCCAGGTAGCTGGGACTAAAGGGGCGCACCACCACATCTGGCTAAAAAACACCAGGTTTTGTTTGTTTTTGAGACAAGGTGTCACTCTATCGCCCAGGCTGGAGTGCAGTGGTGTGATTGTAGCTCACTGCAACCTCTGCCTCCTGGACTTTAGGTAATCTTCCCACCTCAGCCTCTGAGTAGCTGGGGCTATAATTGTGAGCCACCACCCCCAGCTAATTTTTTGTACAGACAGGGTCTCACTTTGTTGCCTAGGCTAAAAGTATCATGTTGATTTCCAAAACTTATACACGCTTATAAGAGAATTTAGAAACACATAAAGAAAATAAAAATCACTTATAATCCCACTATGTGATTTTCCAATTCTTTTTCATGTGTGAATCTGTACAAATGTATACATAACTTATACTCCAGTTTAGTAGTAAGCATACAACATATACTATTTGTAACTTACTCTTTTTGCTTAAAAATACATCACTAACACTTTTTGATGTAATTAAATATTTTGCTACAACATAGCTTTTAAGATCTGTGAGCATTCCACGTACGATTTTTCTTTTCTTTCTTCTTTTTTTTTTCTGCATAGAAGGGGTCTCACTGTGTTGCCCAGGCCAGTCTTGAACTCCTGTGCTCATGTGATCTTCCTGCCTCAGCCTCCCAAAGTGCTGGGATTACAGGTGTGAGCCCCTGCACCTGGCTTGATTTTTCTATAGTTTATAAAGTTGGCTCCATTTTTAAAGTCTTAATGATACTGCCTTCTCTGTTCATTAAGAGAGATGGTCAGTGCTTGCAAGAGTATGGGACAGGAGGGACCCAGAGGTACAGCCTGTGGTATAGCCAAGTGTGTGAAAGGTACAGGGAAGCATGGAGTGGAAGACGGTGTGCTCCTAGTTACTGGCCATGGACCAGCAGATTCTGGTTGTGTGGCCTGCTGCCCCCCTCCCTTCCCCTCAGTCCATCTAGTACCTGTACTGGCATAGCCCAGAGGTTTGGGCACAAGAAGAAAAACCACATGAGCTGATTGGTGTCGATGGCAACCAGATTACAGATCTGTCCAGCAGTCATTTCTCCCATGGACAGGTTGGAGGTGGACAGGTGCATAATTTTATTGTAAATCTTGGTCTAGAAATGAGAGCAGAGTGTTTCACATTCATCATCATTCTCATCATCATCACCACACCAGATGCCACCTGTTACAGTGTGCCAGGGGCTTCTCAGACAGTCCCCATGGTGCCCTAGAGCAGCTCTGTAAGGTGGTACTGTATCACCGTTCCAACTTACTAGTCTACTCCAGCACAGCAAGCTACTTCTCCAGCAAGTAAGGCCTTTTCCTGTAGACAGGACTTACTTGGTTCTTTATTTTTATTTAATTTAATTCATTTACTTATTTATTTAGAGACAGAGTCTCGCACTGCTTCCCAGGCTGGAGTGAAGTGGCATGATCTCAGCTCACTGCAGCCTCCACCTTCCGGGTTCAAGCAATTCTCGTGCCTCAGCCTCCGGAGTAGCTGGAATTATAGGCACGTGCCTACCATGCCCAGCTAATTTTTATATTTTTAGCAGAGATGGGGTTTTGCCATGTTGGCCAGGCTGGTCTCAAACTCCTGACCTCAGGAGATCCATCCACCTCGGCCTCCAAATGCTGAGATTACAGGCATGAGCCACCGCACCCGGTCTGTTCTTTATTTTTTAAAGCAGATCTTCGTGTCCACTTGTATTCTTGATTTACCAGAGGCCAGTGGAGAACACAGATCAGAGCCATAAAAATGATGAAGTGGGGCAGGCCATCTGTTTTAAAGTGGCCTTCTCCAGCCTAGGGAGGGGATGTGCTCTGAGACCAAGTCCTGTCATAATTGAGCCTTGAAACAAAACAAGGGTTTGACTTTGGAAGGTCTGATGTGTTACACGACCACGTGAGTCAGTCAGCCCCAGCGCCATCCCCAGAGTGCAGCCACCCCAAGGACCCTCACAGGGCAGACGGAGAGCAGCCGTGGTAATGGCCTCCCCGAGCTCTGAACCTAAACGCTTTATGTGCAGAGTGATCATGACTCCCAGAAAGACTGCAATTTTTGGATGTGTGCTCTTGAACAAGGAAAAATGCATCTGGGTCTTAAATGTCCTCAGGATGCCTGCTCTTGGATAAAATTCTATTATTCATTCTGTCGTAAGGTGGGCTCCCCGCCCTTAATTCCTCTTTTGTGTAAACCCAGGCTTTTTTGTGGGTCAGGTTTTCTTAAGGCAGGAACCTATTCTATGTCTTTCTGTGAGCTAATATACACCATGGGCAAGGTTTAAAATAATGAACCTATCCTGTCTTTCTGTAAGTTTTTATATACCATGGGTAAGGTTTAAAATAATGGCAATGACATTTTTAAAGAAATCTATATACCTCCTAGGTTATGTGAAATGAGACTTTAAAAGATAATCACCTAGTTTCAGTGAAGTAGGGACACCAAGTGATCTGTGAAATAAAGTCTTATTAAGTGAAGACCAGCATACACAGAAATGCACAACTGACTGACAGCTAGTCATTATGTATAATTCACGAATTGTGCTTAATAACTTTTTATGCACAAAGCGTGGTTATTCTCTAACCCATGAAGACACAGGCTCTCATCCGTAAGGGTACATTTTCCGGAAATCTCCAAAAGAAAGAAAGAAAGGGTTTTTTTCTCCCTAACTCCTTTCTTTTCTTTCTTTCTTTCTTTTTTTCTTTTCTTTCTTTCTTTCTTTCTTTCTTTCTTTCTCTTTCTTTCTTTCTTTCTTTCTTTCTTTCTTTCTTTCTTTCTTTCTTTCTTTTCCTTTCCTTCTTTCTTTCTTTCCTTTTTTTTTTTTTTTTTCAGAGTCTTGCTGTGTCGCCCAGGCTGGAGTGCAGTGGCACCATCTCGGCTCACTGCAAGCTCCTCCTCCTGGGTTCACGCCATTCTCCTGCCTCAGCCTCCCGAGTAGCTGGGACTACAGGCACCCGCCACCATGCCTGGCTAATTTTTTTTTGTATTTTTAGTAGAGACGGGGTTTCACCATGTTAGCCAGGATGGTCTCGATCTCCTGACCTCGTGATCCACCCGCCTCGGCCTCCCAAAGTGCTGGGATTACAGGCATGAGCCACTTTTTTTTTTTTTTTTTTGAGATGAAGTCTCACTCTGTCGCCCAAGCTGGAGTATAGTGGCACGATCTCGGCTCACTGCAACCTCCACCTGCTGGGTTCAAGCGATTCTCCTGCCTCAGCCTCCTGAGTAGCTGGGACTACAGGTGCACTCCAACATGCCTGGCTAATTTTTGTATTTTTAGTAGAGATGGGGTTTCACTATGTTGGTCAGGCTGGTCTCAAACTTCTGACCTTGTGATCCACCCGCCTCAGCCTCCCAAAGCGCTGGGATTACAGTCATGAGCCATTGCGCTCCGCCCCCCTAATTTGTTTCTATAATTAATGCCAGTATTTCCTTTTTGTGGCATAGTAATGAATCTCTCTTATTAACATGAAAGATTCAAGCAATTTGATAAAAATGATTATATGCTAACACATTAAAAAACCATTTTTGGCTCTTTTGGCATAATTGGAAAATGTAATTTATGACATACACACAGTAGTATATTTAATTACAAAACTGCCCAACCACAAAAGTGGCTGTTGCTTGCGGTGGTGCAAGTCTGCCTGTCACTGGAGGGGTGTGAGGAGAGGCTGGGATTTCTAGAGAGGTTTTCTGAACTGAGCAACAGCTTGGTTCCTCCCAGCTCTGGGCCCCCATGAGTCTTAGAAGGTCTTAGATTTTCCTGGGCTTTTTCCACTATTGTCACATAATGACATCCCTGAGGAAATACTCTGCTTTCCCAGTGAGAAACCACTGGGGATGGGCAGGGTTGCCATATATAGCTGCACAGGTTGTGCACTGCACAACTTGGGAGGGCACCGTTCACACAGACTATTCCAAGATAGCCAGAGTTTGGACTCTGACATTGTCCCCAGCCCAAGCTATATCCTTGTCCTCTCGGTCCCTTTTCTGCAGAGCTTCTTCTCCTGTCTCCCACATGACTAATGTTAATGATTCTGAGGAACATTTCCAAAGAACAAGGTAGCTTCAGGATTTTACCACAACTTCATGGACATCACTAGGCATAGCTGCATCTAGTTATTCCCAATGTCCATTCTCCTCTTTGCACAGAGAATTTCTAGCAGTGCATATATAGCTGTCAAGAATAAAGACCAAGCTCTTTCTAGACTCTCTAGATACGGCCATTTGGCCACTTTCTCACCAATGGGATGCGAGAGGGTATGTGCAAATCAGGTATTACCATTTTAAAAGGAAAATGCGTTCCCTCCTCTTGTCCCTTCTTCTGGCTAGTTTAAATGTAAATATAGTGGCAGTTTCAATACCCACCATGGCTATGGAGACAAAAGTCACAAAAGAAGGCTGGCAGAGCAACATGACAGAAGAAGCCAGGTCTCTGATCATTGAGTAGCTCCTGTGTCAGCCCTGACTCTATCTGAAGAATAAACAAACTTCTATCCCATTTAAACTACTCTCAATCAGGATGTCTCTCTAGTCTGATAGCTGAACCAAAATCCTAGTGAAGACCCTGGGACTTGGACAACTCTCATCATCACCTTCTTCAGAGGGGCCCTGAACACTCCCTGGCTTTGATCATCTTTCCAAGAAACTCTAAGAAGGAAATCACAGAAGGCAGGACCAAGAGCCTAGACTTAAGTGACCCAACAGACCAAATAGGTCACTCTCATTAGTGAGCAAGACTTAAGGGTTCAAATAGAACTTAGAGCAGTGGTCCTCAACCTTTTTGGCACCAGGGACTGGTTTCGTGGAAGACAATTTTTCCATGGACCTGGGGGAGAGGGATGGTTTCAGGATGAAACTGTTCCACTTCAGATCATCAGGCATTAGATTCTCATAAGGAACACACAACCTAGACCCTTGCCTGCACAGTTCACAATAGGGTTCACACTCCTATGAGAGTCTAATGTAGCCGCTGATCTGACAGGAGGCAGAGCTCAGGTAGTAATGCTTGCTCCCACTGCTTACCTCCTGATGTGTGGCTCAATTCCTAACAGGCCATGGACCAATACCCCATCTTAGAGGGGACCCTGTCTAGGCTATCTAGACCTTGTATATCAAGCACATTCCTTTTTTCACACCCAAAGAAGACTGTCTAGTAGCAGAACTCTGGAACAGCCACGTAGAGAGGATCCCAAGGTTGCATTTACCCTTGGTCAGAAAGAGTGCTGTGATCAATTAGTGATGTCTACCACTTTCAAGCCAAGGGCTGAGCAGCTGGCTTTTCAGACCTAGTCCAAGGCAGAACCAGAGCCAGAGCTACACTGTCACCCAAGTTCAGCCCAAGATATTTTCCACTATCCCACACTGCCTTGTCAATGGTTACTGTTTTAAAACATCGTTAATGGGCAACAAAAAATAAATTTACAGCAGAATTATTCTTGAGTGTCCATGAGGATGAATAACACTCGTGGACATTATTCCTAATAATGGTTCTTATGGCAAAGTGAAAAAATAATCATCCAAGTACCTGTATTGCTCCTCTCAAGTTAATTCCAGTTTCAATGGCCACATAGTAGGATGCTTGCAGAAATGTCCTTTGCAGTAGGAGGGCAAGGAACAGAAGCACGGCTAAGACGTAGGCATTGGCAAGGAACTCTTGGGATGAGACAAAGTAAACCCCGAGAAATTGTGTCTGTTGGAAAGAGAAGTTCAGAGGTGACTGTCATTGCCAGCAAAATGACCACCGTAGAACGCATCACTGTGCCATAATGGACCACGGCCATCACTATTACAAGACCCTCTGGGCTTGCAAAGGCTTGTGCAATTGTTTATGAGTGAAAAATCAGACTGATAAATCCAACTAAACGTTTTTCTAACTACAGGGAAGGTTGCTTACACCCTGTTCATCTTTCCACTTGGGGGAACAGAATGCGGCCCAATTACGACTGCAGGCCCATAAATATGACTCTTAGCATTGTGGCCACAGACCCAGGGGAGAGCATTCTGAATGGGGCAAGAATAAATAGAGCACCTAAAACCTGAACTGGTACAACAAGTCTCATGGTGCATGTTCTCTGCTACAGAAATGGAATCAGCAGCTCCCTTGTTCCGAACTTACGAACAGCCTGTAATGTAGCAATTACTGAGCAGAAAAGGCCAGTGGAAAACATGGCACCGTAGAGCTCTCAGGAGAGAATGAGAGCTTATCACTTACAAGAGACTGAAAAGATTTCAGACCCAAGCCCGCCAGCCTCATGGGCTCCCAGGGCCTCCTGTTAAATTTAAGGTTCTCTTGTGTACTTCCAGCAAGATCTCAGATGGCAACCAGTGAAGAAAAACAAACATTTTAACTTTGTTGCTAAAGATACCAGGGATCAACAGTGTGTCTATTTCCAAATTAAGCATCAATAACTCCCAGGAAAACTTTGATCTTGATAAATCCATTGCTCCCCAGCAGAGCCACATCAATATTTCCATGAAGACAGATCTCTGCTCTTTCTCAGACACTGCCCTGGACTGTGCATCCTGTTTGGCAGGGTGTGGGAGCTGCTGCAGGGTGAAGAGGGATGGAACAAAGTGATGAGAAGGAGTTTGAGGGCACATCCACAATCAGAATCAGGCAGAGAGGGCCCAGGCTCTCATTGGAGGCCTTTCCCTAGAGTCAGGGATTCCTGGATCTTGGATCAGAGCTTCCTGATGGTGGCCTCTCAGTTTAACAGAGGTTCTCTAAGCCAGCCCTCGCTGCTCCCTGGAGCTGTCTGGTCCTGCTCACCACTGTCTCTACCATGCTCTGTGCGACAGGGGTCTGTATCTGTTGGGGGCCGCAGGAAGCAGCCACAGGGAGACCACTGAGGGATGAGTGCAAGACTCTAAGAGGAAGGCCCTACCGAGGCTCTCTGTCCCATTTGCCAGTGCACCAGAGGGAGAGGCAGAGGGAGGAGGTCGAAGGTAGAAGGGCAGGGGTGGGTTGGAAGCAGAAAAATGGGCCTTAAAATTAGGCTGTAGGGAGAGACCTGAATTTCCAGGGCAGGAAGGGGCAGGAGACAATATTTATCAGGTGCAAAACTCTATCCTCACAATACCCTAATGAGGAGGGTACCATTATTAGCCCCATTTCATACATGAAAAAAAGGAGTTTTAGTAGGGTTAGTGGCTGGCCCAAGGTCACATGCTGGTAAGGGGACAACATGTGAACATGAACCTGAGTGATGTCAAAAACTCTACCCCAGACCCACTGTCTAGGCCTCGTCCAGGCCTTTGACCTTAAGTGTCCTAGTGTCAGTTACAGCTTTGTGACTTGTGGGGGATGGAAACTTGCCCCCCTGGCTGGTACTGGGTCAGAAATATAGGCATGTGGGTTTAGGAAGACCCGGTCCTGTTTAACATGCCCTGGGATTCTTCTGTCCCACTGTCCTCTGCAGAGACACAGCTCTGGAGACTGGAGTCCACTATTTTAAAGCAACAACACATCATGAGAATTTATCCCAAAGAAAATAATTTCACATAAGGTAATAGCTGTATGAACACAGACATTTATTTTGGGGTCAGAGCAGAAGGAGAATGCAAAAACCCATATAAATGTCCAACCACAGGGAATGGTTAGGTAATTAAGGTACTCATGGGAACACTATGCATCCAAGACCACTGATTCTCATGAAAGCTCTGGAGAAACATGGAATGCCACACACACGCTGTGTTACAATGAGCAGAAAACACACAGGCTGGAGAATGAGGGCTGGAAAAGTCAACTGATCATGTTTGTTCGTTAGACTATGGGTGTTACTTAAATATACTCGTCGGTATTTGTGCATTTTTAACAAAACAACAAATTCTGGTTTTGCAGCTCTAAAGGCTGCAAAACCTTTGACTTCCTCTCTCCCCCCCAACAAAATAACCTAGGGTCAGAAATCTACTTTTGTGGATTGAGAATTTTGTGACCTGTTAAAATAAAAATCTCACTGCAGCTATAAGTCATTGGGTCATTATTAGACCTCTCTTCAAAAAGTTGGTTTAAAAGGGATAGAACCTGGAATAGCTAAGTTTCAGTTAAGAAGTGGGTACCTGACTAGGCGTGGTGGGTCATGCCTGTAATTCCAGCATTTTGGGAGGCTGAAGTAGGCAGATCACCTGAGGTCGGGAGTTTGAGACCAGCCTGGCCAACATGCTGAAACCCTGTTTCTACTAAAAATACAAAAAAATAGCTGGGCATGGTGATGCATGCCTGTAATCCCAGCTACTTGGGAGGCTGGGCCAGGAGAATTGCTTGAACCCAGGAGGCAGAGGTTGCAGTGAGCTAAGATTGCGCCAGTGCACTCCAGCCTGGGAGACAGAGTGAGGCTCCATCCAAAAAAAAAAAAAAAAGAAGTGGGTACTAGACTAGCCAAGAGGCCTGCCATGCTGCCCAAGGAAGGCAGGCCCTGTTGGAGTCTACCGAGAAGAGGGTCCTAGGAAACGGGGAGTGGATATGATAGCACTGGTCAGCACCCTGCAGGTACCAAGGCAAGAGAGAAAAGACCAAGGACCCACAACCTGACACTTGGTGGAAGAAAATGCTTTGGAAAATCATAGGCCCTAGTCTTGCATTTTCACAAGCTCTCAGGGAAGAATTGTGTTTGTTTCCAGGGATTTCCCCAGTAGTGCTCAATACCCATTTTTTAAAAGCAATCAAGCCAATGATCTTCATGCCCCCATGTACTTTCTACAGAAGTTATTACACATTTTGCATTTGAGGCTTGCAGAATGTGACTGCTGAGGAGAATAAACGAGAGTTAGCTGCAGAGGTAGGACTAAAACCCAGCACTCCCGACTCTACAGTTTGGAGCCCCATTGTCTCTGCCAGGCCAGAGGTGTGATTGGAAAGGTCCCCTTCACATGTTCTCTGGTGCTTAAAGGAGAGGGGATCACTTGGACTCTTGTTTCCTATTTTGGCAGGTGTCAAAAGGTGAGTTGTCCGTAGGTCCCAGCCCTGGGAGGCCCTGGGTAAAGAATAAAATTATCTTTGGCCCCCCAGAGACCAACACACCTACCCATTCATACAAGACTGTTTGACATGGTGGTTAAGAGCCTGGACTTAGAGGTCCTGACTCATCATATATTAGCCACTGTGTCCTTAGGTAAGTTCCTCAACCTCTCTTAGCTTCAGTTTCCTCATCTGTAAGGTGAGGCTATGAAGGGACTTCAGAGAGTTGTTATGAGAAGTCAATGTAACAGTGCATGTGAAAAAACAGTAAGTGTAAGCACTCAATATATAGTAATTGCTGCATTATTCCTTCTTTGCAGAACCATTTCCCATGCATCTCCTGGGTGTCAGGCAGTGGGCTGAGTGCTGGGCACACAGAGGTCAGGCAATAGGGGACAGAGGATCAAGTCAGGGAAAGAAACAGGGCGCTTTGATAGGATGTTATGTGAGCACAGATAAGGGGCATCTAATTCAACCAGGTGAAGGCTCCCTGGAGCAGGTGACATTTGAGCAGAGTCTTGATGGCCAAGAAGGAGCTAGTGAATTGAAGGCAGGTACTCCAGGCCAGACCAGCTGCATGGACATGGTTATGAAGAGGCCAGCCCATGCATCAAAACCACAAAGTCACAGAAACACCAATGCATATACACTCATTAAGTCACTCATAATGATAGCCACAAATATGGCCATCCAAAAGGGGGCATAGACACACACACATGCACACACACACGCAGAAAAAGACACACCAAAAGACACAGGGACAAACAGAACACACATATAGAACCATAAGCAGTTCTTAGGGGAACTCATTCAGAAACACATACACCCTCCCAAACTACACATTTTCCTACTGAGACTTAGAGGCTGTTTGAAGCTTTAGCCCTTCGATCAAACCCAGACTGTTCCTTCTTCCTTTGGCTCAACTGATAGCCCAGGGCAGTGCTGGCAGGTTTCAGACACCAGCAGCTCATTATGAATCCAATTCTCTTGTCCTTCAGCCAGATCAGTGGCATCCATGGCAGGTGACAGATTGGGAGTAGGGGTTGGGTTGGAGAGGAGGCTGGAAAGAGCTATAGATCATAGGCAGAGCCCAACCTGGGTCCCAGCTTTCCCTGGGGAGTGGCAGCGGAGTGACAGGAGCATCAAAGATCTGGCAAGTCACAGACACTTTCAGTAACTAAAGAGGACATCAGAAATGTTCGTCCTTGCGGATACCAAGGATGACATGTTTCTTGCCAACTCTGAGTATCTTAGGAAGGAAGAGTGATGATGAATAAACCATAGGTGCCTCGCTGTGCCAACTGCTGCAGGATGGATTCAGGCTGGGCAGAAAAAACGGCTTCCTCTCCCAGACTGTGAAACACTGCAACATGTAGCTAGGGAGCTTCCTTCTTTGTCATTCATAAAGACCAGAATAGCACTCGGTTCTCTCTGGATTAGAATGGCTTGGGGGCTGGGAGATGAACCAAATGATCTCAGTAAATGATCCCTTTCCCACATTTTCTGAGCTCAGAAGCCCACATGAGAATTAAGCCACATCCCAGGCAACCACATGATGGAGAGTTCTTTGTTGCGGACACTGGAGACTATATTTACTTTCAACTCTTGTTTCTGTGTCGGAAATTTTCTGATTGTGTTTGGGCTGCGGGGAACAAATATTAAATCTGATAAGGCCCACTGCCACTGAGGCAGGGCCATCTGTCTCAGGGATTTGTGTGCTAAGTAACTGGGACAAGAGCATTCCAATGAGACGGTAATAAACCCCAGGGTTTGTGTATAAACAAAGAGAAAAAAATGGCAATGATAACGTTCAGATGAACTAAAATTCTAAGTGCTCTCGCCATCTCTTTGGCACGTCCTGCCTCAGAGCTCTCTCCTTAGCAGAATCCCACAAGGGTTTTGGGAAACACAGGAAGAAGAGCGTTGTGTGGACACTCTGATAAGGGCTCTGGCCTGTGTCATTTCCTCCTAATATTAACAACTGGCTCCATGCTGCTTCAGGATCGCCAATGGGGGGTATACTGGGGTAGCCTATGGTCAGGCTAGAGCCGAAGGTGACACTCCTGTAGACAAGAGAAGCAGCCGCTTCCCCTCTCTTTTATGGGCTAGGTAAAGTAGAGAGGCTCAAAAAGCCAGATATGGCTTCAAAAGCCATCAAAGTTTAAATAAGCAAAAGTGGTCCTTGCATTCTTGGTTGAGCAAGAAATCTTCCCATGGCAGCCTGGCAAATTCCTACTCATCCGTCAAGACCCCTTTCAAACATCCCCTCCTCTATGAAGCTGTTCATGACCACTGGCTAAGTTAATCACTATCTTTCCCCACAATTCTCTGAATATTCCTCCTAAGAGTCACATGTAACACATAGCATAAAAGTATTTTATTTCGATTTCTCTCCTCACTGTTGGATTTCATAATCCTTGGAGCCAGAGGTGATGGCTTGATAATAATAGTCAATTTAGCTTCCTGGCTGTAAATGCCCAGACTGTGGAGTGAGTCTTGTATTCAAATTCTGCCTCTGTTATTAACTAGCTGAGAGACCCTGGGGAAAATTACTTAAACTTTCTAAGCCTCAACTTTCTCATCTGTAAAATGGGGATAAGAATACCTATCATCTCATAAACTGTACAGTATTTGAGGTATACCACAGTAAAGATGTTGCAAAATATACTCACGCCAAAGGATAGTTTTAGGGATTAAATAACACATGGATAACTCCTGCACACAGCCAGGTACGTATTATGTGGTCAATAAGTGGCTGTTAATATTGTTAATCATCCTCATCATAACTATTGCTTTCATATTCCCACAGCCCAACCCAGGCCTGGCACACAGCAGTGTTCAATGAAAGTTTGCTGCATAAATCAGACTCGACGTATCTCATATCTGTGGCCAAAACTGTTCAGCTGACTAATTATGTCTCCAGAAAAATGAACATAAACCTCCTGAGGATTAACTGCTAGCTGCGATTTTGGAGCTCATGAGATGAACAAATGTTACGCAAAGGGTGTCATAAATTATTAAAAACCCTAATTCCCCATTCTCTGCATTATTTTCAGACTGTCTGTGGTTAAAATGTTATAATGACATCCTCACTTGGAAACTAAAACTCTGAAACTTATTAGGGGTGAAAAGATTGTCATTTTGTGGCCATTTAAACCTAAATGGCTGCAAGGAAACAGACAACAGAGCACAGTCTGCCCAGCCCCCGAAGTGGATGCTACAGCCCCACGCAGGGCAAATAACCCCGGGGAAAGGTTTTCTAGCTCCAACAAATTTCAGTTTGTAGAATCGTTACAACTGCCAAGGCCATTGGATATAATCTAGTCTAATAAGTCTCCAGTGTTTTTTAAGCCAAGGAAACTTTTCTTAAAAAAGAAATTTTAATGGAAAAGTCCAACATATTAATAAAACTACGGGCAGCTTTGAATGAAATTTGGAGTGGGGAGAGACAAAGCTCCACTCGTGAGGGTTTCCCACTTCTCTCTCCTCTGACAGTAGCTCCCAAGATGCCCCTGCAGAAAGCTCAAATGCCAGCCTTTACAGGACTGAAGAAGACAGATCTTGAAAACTTTTAAAGAGTTTACTAAGATGACATGAACTAAAAGCCAACAAATCCAAGTCACAGAAGCTCTAGACACTGGACAAACAAAAGCACATCCTGCAGTTTTCGGACTGACCTAACTACCGGGAGAGGTACTATGGTAGTGACGGTGAGAGGAGAGTAGGATACCCTTGGGGCATAGGCTCGCCCTCTGGCATTTCTGTTGACCAGATGCAGAGTATTCTGTGGTGGGGATACTGCTATGGGCTTTGCGCATGTGTGAGGAGCCACTCCAGTGTGGCCATGGCTCACACACATTGGCCTGTTGCACTCTCAGAAACCACTGAAAACCATCTAGAGGGTGCCTCACCCTACCCCTGGGGCTGCCTACCTTGGGCTGGAAGACGTCGTTCTCCTTCCCAAGGTGGTCCACGATCCCAAAGATGCACAGTGGCCCGGCGAAGCCCAGCAGGTCGGCCAAGATGCGGAAAGTGCTGCTGAGGACCAGGCGCCTCCCGAAGGCATGGCTGAGTGCCTGCCAGATGGCCCGGGCACCTTGAGTGCCCTGAATGTCCTTCCGCTGCCCAGAGAGACCATGGCCAGGTCAGAGTGCCTGAGGGCTCATTCACGGCTGGGCCTAGCCTCCCAGGATGCCCCTAGCTCCTGTTGTCTGGGGAAACCCAGTGGTCACATCCTCTGCAAATAGGTGAACTCCAGGAAGAGATCATGGAATCAGCAAGTGCACAATTGGGAGGGCCCTATCAACACCAACATGGTCTAGATGGGGAAACTAAGGCCAGATGATTGCTCAAGGTCACACAGCTGGTCAGGGACTATGTGATGAGCACAGCACTGGAATGAGGAGGTGGCCATGTGCCACACTCACTCATTACCACCTGCCACCGTGTCTGCCTCAGCAACTGCCCTGGTGCGAGGGCAGAGGAAGTGAAGGAGCACTGGACTGGGAGCCAGGAGACTGCCTCTGCCGCCTGCCAGCTGTGGCCAGCTCTGGGCAGGTCACAGCCTTTCTCAGGGCCTCAATTTGCTCCTCAGTGATATGGGGAGATTCCTGTCTGGCTCAACTCATAGAGTTACCATAAGGATCAGGCCACTAACACCTCTGCTCCAAATCAAGTGAACACTCCAACCTTTATAGTCAGTAAGCTCCAGAGGAAAGAGCACAGGGATGTGAGAGTCCAGTGGGGTCACTTCCCTTCTCAGAGCCTCAGTTTCCCCATCTGGATAAGGACGTTGGACTAGATGACCTAAACGGTAAGGGCCATTCCAACTGTGCCTGTCCTATGAATCCTCAGCCCTGCACCTGTCCCTGGTTCACTGTGTGACTTAAGGCAAGCTTCTTCCCCTCACCAGCCTCAGTTTCCCCTCTTGTCCCACCAGGATTTTGACCTAATGCCCTTTGAGGTCCCTCTCTGTGACCCTAAACCAGAAGGCAGGGAATAGATGGTGTGGCTGTGCCCCCACTGACCACCTGGGCGTCAAAGGCCTCGCAGAGCCGTTGGTAGTTGGTGAGGGCCCTCATGGCGATGGGCAGCTTCCCGATGGCTCGCAAGTCGATGGGCTTCTTGTGGGCAGTCTTGATGAAGGCGTTCATCCACCAGTAGGTGCCTTTGGACAGCAGATTCACGAAGGGCTGCAGGAAGCGTACCCCCAGGTCTTGCAGGTCCTCGGGAGGCTTCACCTCCCTCGGTGTCTTGAAGAAGATGTATCTCTGTGGGGCACATGGGCCATGGGGGATGGGTAAGTCCAACTTCTCACCACTCCCTACCTTGCCCCAGCAAGGATCTGGGGTTGTGATATTCCACACTTGATCTCTAACAGATGGGGCCATCTTTCGCCTGTAATTATTACCAGGAAAAGGATTCCCCAACACTTCTTGGCCACCAATGTCAGGGCATCCTGACTTTGTAACTGCTCATTGAGGTCGACTTTGAACCCCCCATGGCTAGGCTGGGTTGGGTTTAGGTTGGGTTGGGGAGGAGCAGGAATCTCTCATATGCTGTCTTCTCCACAGATCTAAGGATACCACCATGTTTCATATACAGTTCACAGAACTCCAAGTCATGCAGACCTGGTTTTGAATCCTGCCTCCTCCACTTACTAGCAAGGTGTTTTTGGACAAGCCTCATCTAAAATGTTTCCTCATCTATAAAGGGGATGGTGCTTGCATCACAGGGTTCCTGTGAGGGTCACTGGAGGGGGGGACACATAAGGAGCTTTGTGCCCTGCAGATCACCAACTAAAAGCAGAAGAGTCAGAGAAATGCAGGCAGTCCAAGTTCGAAAGGGCTGTAGCCCTCACTGCTGGTTGGAAGGCAGGGAAAGGGTTTTCTCACTCATTGCTGGCAGATTACAGTCTTTCTGGAAGGCAATGTGTAACACTGATCAAAATTTAAAATACACAGACCCTTTGACCCAGCAACGCCATTCCTTGGACTCTCTCCCATAGAAATAAAAGCAGCAATACATAAATATATAAGTATGTTCAACACACCGTTATTCATGAAGGCAAGAACTTGGCAACAAAGTAAATGCCCATCCATAGAGAAATAGCTGAACACATTATGGCTCATCCATACGATGGAATATTATGCAGCCATTAAGAAAACGGAATTAGCCATATCAGATGGCTTGGAGGGAGTCCCAAGAGATATTTGTTGGGTGAGAAAAGCACAGTGCAGAAAACAGTGCATAATATGATCCCACTCTTACAAGATAAATACCGTGGGGGAAACCTACATATTCACTTGTGTTGAGAGGAAAAAACCTGAATAGGTATTTATTTAGACAGACATATATGGTATTATACTAATAAAAACAAAGCATGGGAAAGACAAACGAGTTCATTAGTCTGGGCTGCCTGGGGAGGTAGGGGCAGGGGAAGGGGAAAGTTGGAGTCTGGGGTGAGGAAGAGAGAGGGAGGCGGGAGCAAACAGAAAGGAAAACAAAACACTTACTCATTCATTTACGAGCATGACGATATGAATACATTAAAGCAAAGTCCCCCACCCCCGAAGAAAGAAAGTAGGAGAGGCCAGTGCCTGATGCTTATCTTCCCTTTCTATGGAAAGTCACCCGCCAACCTCAGCGAACACACCCATCACCCCGCTCTCCCTCTGGGAGCCTGGGGTAGAGCACACGTGGGCCAGATGCAGTGTCTATCCTGAAATTTCCGCCACGGCCCCACTCCCCTTTACACGGGCAGGTAAAACAAGCTGATCCCTTCTCAGTTTGGCTGAGAAGCAGGGTGGGGGCCCGAACCCAGGGCAGGACAGAGGCCAGAGCCTCTGCTTCCCACCCCACCCTGGCCCAGGTGGCCTGCTTACCCTCACCCTGATGACATTGACCTCCACGAGGAGCAGCATCCCATAGAGGATCACCAGCAGCCCTGTGAGGCAGAAGCGTAGCTGCGAGAAGCCGATGGCGTGGTCCAAGAACTTGACAAACTTGATGGTCTTGGTGATGAAGGCCAGGGTCCAATACACCAGCAGGGCTGCCGAGGAGAGATGGAAGATCGCAGAGACGTGTGTGCATCATGTGTGTACACTCACATAATGTGTGCAAGTATGTGGCAGAGAAGGAGACAGAATAAGAGTGCCTGGGTGTGTACATTTCCGAGTAAGGGGATGTGCACGTGTGAATATATCAGAGTGCATGACTCTAAGATGACGCACATACGTCTTAACATTCATGAAAAACACCAATAACCTCATAAATCAAACTGGTCAGACAAATGTCCCTTAAAAATAAATGATCATGGGAAGAATGGGAAATTTATTTATTGAATTTAACTAAGTTACAGGCACTGTGCCAAGTAAGCACTTTAAACACATGATCTCATCTATTCCTCACCATAACTTTTCAAAGAAAGTACACTGCCGTCACCCCCAATTTCTCAGACAAAGGAAATGAGGCTCAGAAAGGTTAGGTAACAGATCCAAGGCCACACACCCATTAACTGGCAGAGCTGGGCTGGCCTGACGCTGGAGCCCATGCATGCAAGCTCCATGCTATAATGACTTACTTGTGGAATTTCCAAGTGAGGGAAATCTTAAAGGTCATTCAATCCAGCCTTTCATTTTACAGATGAGGAAACTGAGGCCCAGAAATAGGATGTGACCTTGCCCAAGTGCACTGGCAGCTAGGGACAGAGAGAGGGTGAAGGCCTGGGTCCCTGTCCTCACAGTTCAGAGCCCACCATAGCATGATGATGGAGCAGGGGCATGGGGGATACGGAAAGAGCCAGCCACAGTTCCGTGAGGCAGCGTTATACAGGGGTTAGTGGTGGTGGCTCCGCAGCCAGATACACTTGGGCTCAGAGCCTGTGACATAATAGCTGTGTGACCTTGGATTAGTCACTTAGCCTTCTAGAGCTTAGTTTCCTCATCCATTAAGTGGGAATCATAATAGTGCTACCTAGAAGGTTCTTGTGAGAAACGTATGGAAAGCATTTAGTGCAGTGAGCCTCACACACAGCGGGTGCTCTTTGGACATTAGCTGTTATATTTTTATTATCTCCAGATTTAAGACCTGGGGAAGGTAAACCTCAGAAGCTATCAGTAGATTCTATCCTAAATTCTCGCACACACACTCACTTCAATCTGCCAATAAATCACTGTCAGCTTCCAACAACCAAAACCAGCAATAACCTGTGAAGTCCCCCTTTGAGGGTGGGGGAGATTTTAGCACTGGCAGCTCCTTCCCTCCTCCCTCCTAGACCAGATGCGGATAAGGTCAGCTTCATGACACAGAGCCCCTCTCCAGAGGACCCAAGTGAGGGAGAGAGACTTTCACCCTGCCCTCTATCCCTATGTGGGCCTGGGCATGGATGCCAGAGCATCTCTTGGGCACAAATCTGGGATCTGTCCTGCCTGGCTCAGGGTTAGGAAACAGGTTGAGATGTTGGGCCCCACCATGTGCCCAGGGCTGAGCTCACCCGGGGGCATCAATGCCATCCACCTTGGGTCCCTGCAGGAGGACATTAGGATGGAGGGCAGAAGCATCTGCCTTCTGCTCTCACGCCTCAGGACTGGAATAATGTCCCCCAGCTCAGGCTGGTCTCTAGGACTGGAGGAATTCCACAGCTGAAGGCTGTCCCCCTGCCTCCACTCCACTCTGCCGGACAGATTCTATCCCAGGCATCAGAAGCCCTTTAGCCCTTAGTGAGAGCTGCCTACAGGAGCCGAGACTTGAAAATATGCCTCATGCTTGTCTTGTCCCTAACACTTAACAGATATGGTCTGCTTTGCTCTTCATTACAACCCTATGACTTAGGCAGGGACTTACTCTTCCTGCCCAGGTGGGGAATCGGAGGCTCAGAGAGCTTGGATGTCTTGTGCAAGGTCACACAGGGAATTAGCAGTGCACCCAGGACTAGGCCCAGAGGTTTTTTGCATAGTCCTGTCCTGCAGTGCTGAGTGCTCAGCCTGTTGTCAGACACAGAAGTACTCAGCAAAAGCTGAATGCCTGATGAGAGAAGAAGGAAAAGGAAGGAAAGAGGCATAACATGGGGGCTGCTGGTGAGCTCCCATTACTCCTCCTTCTCCCTCCATTCTTCTCCCTTGCCCCACACCTCTCCCATTAACAAATGCTGTCTATTTCACGTCCTAAATAGCTTGAATCTATCTACTTCTCTCCATCCCTGTGGTACCACCTAAGTCCAGGCATCATCATGTGTCCTCCGTATTCCCGCTATACCCTGAGAGCCTTCTCATTGGTTTCCGCACTTCCTCCCCATCTTGTTCTCCTCCAAGCTGGTCTCCATAAAGCAATTATTATGATTATGTTGAAAACCCCTCAATGCACCCATGTTCATAGCAGTGCTATTTACAAGAGTCAAGAGGTGGAAGCAACCCATTGACAGACAAATAGATAAACAAAATGTGGCATATCCATACAGTAGAATATTAGCCTTAAAAAGGAAGGAAATTTCAATACATGCTACAACATGGATGAACCTTGAGGACATTATGCTCAGTGAAATAAGCAAGTCATAAAAAGACAAATAGGCCAGGCATGGTGGCTCTCGCCTGTAATCCGAGCACTTTGGGAGGCCGAGGTGGGCAGATCACAAGATCAGGAGTTTGAGACCAGCCTAGCCAATATGGTAAAACCCCATCTCTACTAAAAATACAAAAATTAGCCAGGCATGGTGGCAGGTACCTATAGTCCCAGCTACTCAGGAGGCTGAGGCAGGAGAATCGCTTGAACCAGAGAAGCAGAGGTTGCAGTGAGCCGAGATCGCACCACTGCACTCCAACCTGGGCAACAGAGCAAGACTCCATCTCAAAAAAAAAAAAAAAAAAAAGACAGTGTATGATGCCACTTAGGTGAGGTACCTAGAGTGCTCAAATTCATAGATAGAAGGTAGAATGGTGGTTGCCAGGGGCTGTAAGGAGGGAGAAATGGGGAGTTATCATTTAATGAGTACAGAGTTTCAACTTGGGAAGATGAAAAAGTTCTGGAGATGGATAGTGGTGATGGCTACACAGCACTGTGAATATCCTTTTTTTTCGTTTTTTGAGGCAGGGTCTCACTCTGTTGTCCAGGCTGGAGTGCAGTGGCACAATCTTGGCTCACTGTAGCCTCCACTTTCCAGGCTCAACTTATCCTCTCTCCTCAGCCTCCCATGATACTCCCACCTCAGCCTCCCAAGTAGCTGGAACTACAGGTGTACATTACCACGCCCAGCTAATTTTTATGTTTTTTGTAGAGACAGGGTTTTGCCATGTTGGCCAGGCTGGTCTCAAACTTCTGAGCTCAAGCAATTCACCTGCCTTGGCCTGCCAAGGTGCTGGGATGACAGGCATGAGCCACCATGCCCGGTTGTGAATATACTTAATGCCACAGAACACTATACTTAAAAACAGTTAAGATGATAAATTTTATGTTAAACATGTTAAACCACACACACACACACACACACACAACTTCCCATTGCTGTTGGGATAAAGGCCAACATCTGTGGTATGACCTTCCAGCTGGGTGCGGTGGCTCACGGCTGTAATCCCAACACTTTGGGAAGTTGAGACCTGATCACTTAAGGCCAGGAGTTCAAGACCAGCATGGTCAACAGGGTGAAATCCCAACTCTTCTAAAAATACAAAAAATTATCTGAGTGTGGTGGTACACGCCTGTATTCCCAGCTACTCAGCAGGCTGAGGCACAAGAATCCGCTTGAACCCAGGAAGCGGAGGTTGTAGTGACCCAAGGTGGTGCCACTGCACTCCAGCCTGGGCACAAGCAAACAAAACCCAAAGTCCAGCTCCCCTCCACTTTGCACCCACGCCACTCTTCTTCTTCTGAATTTTCTAATGTGTTTTGTTCCTTCTGCCTTGGGGCCTTTGCACATGCTGTTTCCTCTGCCTGAAGCACTCTTTCCTCCCTTCTCCCAGTTAGTTCCTTCAGTTCTCAGCTCAAATATGACTTTTTCAGAGAACATTTCCTTGGCCTCATCTGGGTTCCAGGATCATGGTTCCCTCATGGGACAATGTAAGCTGCATCACAGGTCCCCTTTCTGTGGGACTCCATACCCAGGCCAGACATCAGCCCCTTGGAGGGCCGGCCATTCTCCCAATACCCATTGCCCTCTGTCCCTGCAGTTCACAGGCACGTCCCCTCCACTTTTCCCTGTTCTAGAATTTCTGGCTCTGTGGAGCGTCCTTTCAAGGGGAGATAACTCCACCAAGGGGAATGGAGGGAGTTAGTCTTTGTTCCTTAGAAAAGGACAAATCCATCCACGGGTGATAACTTGTGCTTTAAAGAGAGAACATTATGTGTTTGCTGGAGAATGAGAAAATGAACTCCTCAGATGTCCAGACAGGGTGTTTCCAGAGGACACTGGTCAGCCAGGCCCTGGTGGTTAATGAAGGGTTCTCTACAGACAAGGAGCTACTTCAGAAATGGAAGCAGGGTGGCTCTCTGAAGCCTGTATTTAACATCTCCCCTCTCAACCTGCTTCCCCCAGCTCCCATTCATACTCATGTGGGGACCCCTGGGCTAGGGGTAGGGGTATCACCTGGATAATCCTAATGGAGCTCAGATCCCACCTTCTACAGAAAGGCAGACCTGTGACTAGTGCAAGAAACACTCTGTACTCCCTGACAACACCATGATGTCACCGGCTTAGCACAGAGTGTGCCAGACTCCAAATGTCAATTCGATGCTGTGATACCTAAAAATCAGTCTGACTTAAGGACATAGTGTGAACAAAGTCTAACTGCCAGATGTACAGCCCCAGCCTTAGACACACAGGCTGAACCCCAACACAGAGGCAGACCTGCGGATTGATACCCTTACCCCAAGGACGAAGTCTGAGGGCCCTTAGACACGCAGTCTCAGAAATGATTAGGAGATTGCACAGATGCTAGACTCCCAGCTGTGCCCCTTGACGAGCTAGACTAGTGCCAGTTATTTAACCTCTGAGCCTCAGTTTTCTGATATGTAAAGGGAAAATAATAATGGTACCTACCTCATAGAGTTGTTGCAAGGATTAAATGAATTAATATATCACATAGGTAGGATGGGGCCTGGCATACAGTAAGTACAAAGTGAGTATTTACCGTTATTATTTTTAACCTCTCAGTTTCAGGGTCCACACTGGAAAATGGGGATATTAACAATACCAATAAGGAGGCTGGGGGAATTAGCCTGTGGGACTATGAATGTAAGGAACATGGCATGGAGCCTGCCCCATGGCACATGCTCAGTAAACACCAACCATCATCCTGTTGCTTCTGCCTGGGACCCCAGTCCTGCAGTATTTAACATTTCAGAAGCTCTAAGTGGGCACTCCTTCCCGAGTCTCTCTAAATGTCAGCAAACCTCAAGCTCTGGTCCCAGAGCCTTTCTCTTCTCTCCCCAGGTGACCTCATCCAGGCTCAAGCTTTCTTCTCCCTCCCTCCCTCCCTTCCTTCCTTCTAGACGGAGTCTTGCTCTGTCACCCAGGCTGGACTGCAGTGGCGCGATCTCAGCTCACTACAATCTCCACCTCCTGGGTTCAAGAGATTTTACTGCCTCAGCCTCCTGAGTACCTGGGACCACCGGTGCGTGCCACCATGCCCAGCTAATTTTTCTATTTTTAGTAGAGGTGGGGGTTTCTCCATGTTGGTCAGGCTGGTCTCAAACTCCTGACCTCGGGTGATCCGCCCACCTCGGCCTCCCAAAGTGCTGGGGTTACAGGTGTGAGCCACGGCAGCCGGCCCCAGGCTCAAGCTTCAGATGTCATCTACAAGGCCCACCTCCTGAAAGTGTAGCTCCTATCCTGACCTCCCCATGAAAGCCCAACTTGACACTTGAGTTGGCTGTCTCTGTGACATCTCAAACTCGATATGCCCCCAGTAGAAAACTTTATCCCCACCACAGCCCACCTCCCCCTCCTCTGTCACATCAGTTATTGATGCCACAGTTCACCCAGGCTCTCAGGCCCAGAGCCTGGGACTCTTGCTCGCTCCTCTCCTGACGCCTGCCCTCACCTCCCACTCTTCCCCTTGCTCATTTGGCTTTGCCCACAGTGACATCTTTGCCAAATCTATCCCTATCAGAGGACTTTGCACTTGTCACTCCCCTTGCAGGGAATACCTTCCCCCAAATATCTGCATGCCCACAGTTACCAGAGCCCTTCCCTGACCATCCTGTGTAGATAGCAACATTGTCATTGCCCCTACCCCTTACTCAGCTTGATTTTCTTCATAGCATCCCCACCACCTATTTGTTTGTTTGTTTATTCACTGTCTTTGCCTGTCTATCCTCCTTCACCAGACTGTAAGCTCCATGAAGGCAGGGATTTTTTTCTTTTTCTATTCCAAATCTCTACTGTTTAGAGCAATAGCTGGCACATAATGAGTCCTCAGTAAACATTATCTGAAGAAATGAATGAAGGTACTGCCCCTCCCTCCTACACCTCACCTACCAATTAGCAGCTTGGGGAAGTTGGAAGTCTCGATGTTGTGATAGTAGACCACGGAGGTGACAGCAGCCATGAACGCCATCCCGGCTGGCATGTACAGGTGCAGATGGTGGGATTCGGTCACCCTGAGATGGGAGAGAGAAACAGACAGGATGGGGACATGCTAAGTACTGCAATAGAGCAGCCCAGGCCTTGAATTTCAAAGGCTGAACACTGAACCTTTATAGCATCACTTTATAGGCTGCAGGGCCCTTTAGTTAATGGGCATATTTGGGGTATGGGCTGGGCAGAGCTGCCAGTACATGGAGTAGAGCTGGGTATATGATCTGGAGGCCTTACTATGTGCTGAGCCCTAAGCACAAGGGTTGCTGGGGTCTTTTGAACAGTGCAGGGGCCTGTATGCCACAACTCACCCAGTGACAGCCCCATTTAACATGAACAGCATAAGTCAGCACTGGCACCCTCCCCAGAGGCTGTGATAACAAACTGATGAGAGTCAGCATTTATGGAGCATTTACTCTGTGCCAGGCACTGTTCTAAGCATGCGATATATGTTAACCCATTTAATCTTCATTAAACCCCATCGAGTGGGTACTCTTAGTCTCCCATTTTATGGGGTGAGGAAACTGAGGCACGAAGAGGCATTTCCAAGGTCACTGATTTTTGTCTCCTCTCTCGGGATGCGGAATGGAGCAGTCAATACCAGCTCATAGTCTCTTCACCTTAACTCACAGAGGCCTCTAAGTGGGTGGACTGTGGCCTGGGGGTAAGACCCAGAGGCAGCCAGAGCCTCCTTCCAGGCCTCAGTCTTCTCTGGGCCTGGTGAGGAGGGTCACCTTAGTTGGTCGTGATCATGCCCTTCCACAGCTCCCTCCTGCAGACAGCAAAACCCACTCTGCTCAGCCTGGAACGAAAGGCCCAGGCTATGTGGCCTCCAGCCACTTTACCAGATCTGCCCAGCCTGCCCTTTCTGCTCCAGCCCTGTGGTACCCACACCATTCCCAGATGGCCTGCTACAGCCTGCTGCCTCAGTGCTGCTGTTGCCCACCAGGCTACTTCTATCCAGTGTGCCAAGGGTCCCTGCCCTTGAGAAGCTGATGGTATGGAGGGGGCTGCCATGCTCAGAGCTAACTGTTGGAGTCAGCAGGCTAGGGAAGTGATACTGCCGATGGACAGAGACTGAGAGAGCACAAAGGAGGGGGTGGGCAACCAAGGACAGCTTCCCAGAGGAGGTGGCACCAGGCTGGACTTTGAAGGATACATAAGAGTTCAACAGAGAAGGAGGAAGGACATGAGGAGAGCTATCCTGTGACCTGAGTGGGTCTGGTGGGACTGAGGTGCAAGTGTAGAGGCAATGTGGGCTGTCCACCAAAGAGTATCTTCCCCTTATTCTGTGCCAGGAGGACCACAGGTTTGCTCCAGCAGCAATATACCCAGCCCCAGGGAATGGATGGTGATTGGTTTAAGCAGCCATGCAATTCCATACTCCTTTGCCAGTGTTGGTCCACGTATTCCGGCCAGTGATATGTCAAAGAAAGAATGATCTCTGTCATAAAGGAGAGGCATGTCGGGAGCATGCCCTCTCTGCTCATGCTAAGCAATACCCGGAGCTAGGCAGCCACCTTGTGACCATGGGGAAGATAGGCTGACACACACACAGGATGGTATGGAAAGATGGGAAGAGGCTGGGTCCCTGAAAACATCAATAAGCATCAAACCAACTTGAAAAGGCAAACTCCACATTTCTTTTTTAATGAAATGGTAGATATTGATATTCTTTAGTGGATATTCTCCAAAAAAGGTCTTCAAACTAATATAGAAGGTACAAGACAGACAAGGCCAGAGAGCAGTCATGAATGGCAACACTGGGCACAGCCAACACCCTTCCTGGGGATCTTCAAAACTCTTGCCTCTTTACTCCTTGAAATAATTTTGAAACACCCTCTACTCTCTCACATATTTTTAAGCTGACATCTAGACGTGTTTTATTATATGCTGATATAAATGCTTTTTTTTGCAATAGGAGGTAGAAATGTTAAAATTTTATAAGACGAAATAAGATGAGGATTAACCATAATTGAACTAAATATTTCATGACATGGCTTCATAGAATAGTTTTTAGCTGCTTTGTTAAATAATACACATTCAATTAGTTAAGAAATTAGGTAAAGTTTTATATACAGGCTTTATCCAGTGTATGGTGGTCTGGGAAAATATTGTAGTTATTAAAAAATATCTTCTTCACTAACTTATACTGTTTTGATTGTTCTGAATTCAGAACATCACACCAAGAAATAATACCCAAAGGAAGAGGGGAAGCCCTACAGGTTTAAGATGGCTTAATTAGTCACTAAATGAGGCTCACTCTAAATCAAATCAGGGCTGCCTTAATCAGCCCCCACTCACCTGCCCCCTAAATTTCCAGACAGCTCTGAAAACCCAGGCTGGATTAGACTGGAGGTATCACAAGGGTCTGTGACTTCTCCTGTCTGCTCTTTTCCTGCCCCTCACTCAGGCCTGGGGGTAGGAGCTCACAAAGACCAGATGACAATTACTCAGCTTGAGCTGATCTGTGCCCCGGGGAGGAGATGGCCCTTTGCACTGAGCTGAAGCAGTGCAGCCACACACAGGAGGGGCTGCTGACAGCCAGCAGGAGGGCATCCCTGGACCGATTCATTCCAGTTTCCCACATTCTCGGAATACACAGTCTACCCAGTGCTCTGCCACTCCGGGCTCTGCACCCTGTCCGTGCTCGAATTTCACCCTCCACAGCCCCATGAAGCAGGCAAGCCAGGGACTATGATGCTTGTTTCATAAGGCCAGAGAGCAGTCATGAATGGCCACACTGGGAACAGCCAACACCCTGCCCAGGGATCTTCAAAACTCTTGCCTCTTTACTCCTTGAAATAATTTTGAAACACCTTATACTTTCTCACACATTTTTAAGTTGGCAACTAAAATGTTTTATCGTATGTTTATAAATGCTTATGAGGCCCAGAAAGCCTGAATGACTTGTGCAAAGTCCCATAGCTGGTACACAGCAGCAGTGCTCACTGAAGACCCAGGTCTTCCTTCTCCAAGGGCGGGGGTGTCTTTCTCTGTCACCATCTGGTGAGTATTTCCCATCTGAGGGCTCACTGTGGCATTTGTGCTACTTTGGAAGGGGTGTAGGGGTGGGGGTGGAGGCGGAGTTGTCACGTGCTTGTGTAGCAGTATGCCTTCTGGTCTTCTTGCTGGTCTAGGGACTTTAATAAGCAGGCAGAGCTGCTGCCTCCAAGTCAAGCAGGTATTTTAGAGATCACTGCTGAAGCCACGATGCAGGGACATTGGGGAAGGGAAGGTGGGGAACGGGAGGGAGGATGAGGGAGCCTATCCCCTGCCATCCAACTACATACAGGAGCCAGGCAGCGCTGCAGGAGTGCAGTCTGGGTATAATCTGATTCCAGCTCAGGGGGCGCTGGACCTCAGATACTCAAGCCAAATATCCCTCTCCTCCACCACTCCCTCTCCTGGCAGTCTCTCATCCTTGCTGGTTACTGGATTCTTCCTTAGTGAGATGGCTGCTCCAGCTCCTCTTCTGTCCCTGACTGCTGACACACCATTTCTGTCTGCAGTTATTGCTCACCTAGACTACCGCAGTCAATGCTAAGTCCTGCTTCTATTATACCTCTAGCTTCTCCCTGCCTCCAGCCTGCGCTGAACACCTCAGGTTCCCACCTAAAAGTGTTATGCTGATGACATCTCTCTTCTGTTCCAAACTGCTGACCAAATCCAACCCAAACATGCAGTCTGGGATTCACAGTCCTCCTGAGATGCCCCAACCTGGGTTCCCAGCCTCAGCCTCCATCGCTCCCCAGCCTGTGTTTAATGCTCCAGCCCCTGCGCTGCTCCCTAGCCCTACCTGCTTTTCTCTTTGGTGCCTTTTCCCTTCCCTCAGGCACCACCAGTTCTCTCTCTCCTTCCTCCTCTGTGTGTCTGAAGCCTAGTCACCCTTCCAGACTCCGCTCCAAAGCCCTCTCAACCATGGAGCTTGCCCAACTCTGCCTTCCTCTCACCTCCCAGAGTACTTATTTGTAACATGGTTTCATTCATTCTCCTAAGGACCCAATAAATGTTTATGGACTGAATAATGTTTATGTTTATCACATGCCTTGCACTGTGAACACAAAGATGAACAAGACTCAGATTCTAACTCTTAGGCCTTTCTGACTCTGAAGACAGTTTTGCAAATAGACATAAACTTTAACATACAGTGTGATCTGTGCTGTAGCAGAGGTGTGAGGAGTGTGCTGTGAGGCCCAAAGGGAAGGTGGGCATGGGGAATGAGGCCAGAGATAGGTGGGGCTGACTGCGAAGACCTTGAATGGTGAGCTGAGGATCTGAGACCACATCTTCAAAACAGCTGAGAACCAAGGAAAGGTCTTATGCAAGAGTGGGTGGCATGGTTAGATTTTTTTTTTTTTCCCAGAAGGTAACTCCGGCAGGTTGTAGAAGAGGCCAGACATTTTTCACTGGAGTTGTGGCATTCTAATAGGCTCTAGCATTATTTCACTGGGACTTGGCATGCAGATCCGTGTTCCCTCTACTCTCCTGGACTGATGGCAGGGCCTGGGACTCACTTGCATCCAGTGCCCAGCTCAGAGAGGTTGGCACATAGAAGACACTGAGCTGCTGGATGTAGTAACAAAAGACATGGGCTTGTGGAATGCAGGTGAGCTAGGATCTCCTTGGGCCTTTCAGGAAGTACCCTGGAGCAGATTCACTTTCCTGAGTCCTCAGACAGTCACTCACCCATCAGACAGGATGCCCTCCGCAATCTCACACACCAGGACGAAGAGCAGCATGAAGGTCAGGATCCACCGCAGGTTGTGCCCAGGGAAATGAAGCCATGTGCTGTGGTGGATGTGCACCTTGGAGCTCTGACTTCCCCATCCTGCAGGGAGAGACAGTCAGAGGCAGGATGCCTGCCCACTTGGAGGAGGAGGAGGGTGCATGAACCCCAGAAAGGTGCTTGGGCATTGGGTCCATGGTGAGGGTGACACCTACACATGAGGATCCCCAAGGCTGGTACACACAAACTAAACGTCCAACTCATTCAGCCTGGTCCTATGCAGGTACCTCCCCCACCACACCTTTTTACTGAGACAGGGTCTTGCTCTGTTGCCTCTGCTGGAGTGCAGTGCCACGATCACGGCTCACTGCAGCCTTGATCTCCTAGGCTCAAGTGATCCTCCCGCCTCAGCCTCCTGAGTAGCTGGGACTACAGGCGCACATCACCATGCTCAGCTAATTTTTAATTTTTTGTAGAAAGGCGGGGGGGGGGGGGTCTCACTATGTTGCCCAGGCTGGTCTCGAACTCCTGGACTCAAGCAATCTTCCTGTCACAGCCCACCAAAATGCTGAGATTACAGATGTAAGCCACTGTGCCCTGCCAAGGTACCCCATTATACATACTAACTTCTTGTGTGACAAGTCATCAGGTTAATAAACCGTTTGGCTGAGAACAGAAGCGTAAATGCTGTTCTTTTTTGATTTTTGATGCACATATGAGCACATATTTTGTATGTTTTATTTTTATTTCTATCTAACTGTCTTTGTTAATAACTAGCAACTCTGCTTCTGCAGCAACCTCTTGTAAATCTAATTTTGTGACAATCTTTCCTTTCTTCCCCAAAGCTGTATATGAATTTTAAGATTTGCTTGTTTTCTTAAAGTGAATGAACACGTTTTGGGGATGCAGGGGACACCCTATGAGTTGATAGACTTGACTGGTCTGGAAGAGTCAAGGTCTTGGAGAGAGATGGGGGGGACCTCAGTGGAGAGGCACGCACGATTGTCCCGGCCGTGGCGCCCAACTTTGCAAGCAAGGGCGCCGGGGTCGCTGCGTCGGCGAGTCGGAGCTACTTTGCGCAGAGCCTGAGAAGTTGCGCTCTGGAGACACATGCCCGGGTGGGGTGGCGGGGGAAGGGAATCCAAGTCCCTAGCTCTCGCCTCTCCTCGCCCAGGGCGCGGGCCTGGGACTGTCAGAGATCACGGACCACTGCGCGGCTCAGCCCGGTGAAAGCATAGGGGTTAGCTGGGCCTCCATCCCAGACTCCAAAGCACAGGCTTCCCTCTTCCCTAGGCCCAGCTGCGGCTGACAGGGAGGCTGCCTTGGGGGAGGGGTGACCCGGCTCCCTAAGCTGCGCCACGGAGGGTGAGGCCCGACCCCTCTCCACTTCTCCACTGCGTGCTGAGACCTCCTCTTTCCCTTTTCCCCATCCCAGCTCTTGGCCCTGCAGAAGCAAAACTTGGTGATCCCATGGGTCACAAACGTCCGCTGTGTTTGGCGCGGGATCGGGGGCACCGGGGGAGTGAAGGGATGAGCTGGTGTGCGAGTGCGGGGACTGGCGGGCAGGACACAGGGCAGGGGACCCCGGGAACGAGGCGGACGGCGGTCGCGGGCCGGAAGGGGACGCCGAGCGGTGCGGCGCGCAGCGCCTCCTCCTCCCTCCCTGCTCTCCCGTCCCCTCCTCCGCGGCTCGCTGCGCGCACTCACCAATGAAGAGGATGGGGAAGGTGATGAAGAGTAGGAAGACGTGCGGCACCACGTTGAGCGCGTCCACAAAGCAGCCGTTGTTGAGGACGCCCTGGTCCACCCGGTAGGCGGCCGAGTGGTTCTCGCTGCCGCAGAAGGCCAGGGGCATGGCGGCGCGGGCGCGGGCTGGGCTCGGGCTCAGCTGGCTCCGCTGGCTCCGCGCGCCTGCCGCGCCTCTGTCCCTTGCAGCTCCGCCGCCCGGCCCGGCCGTCAGGCCCCCGCCCCCCGGGCCCCGCCCAGCCCAGCTGGCCTCCCCCTCCCTCACCCCGCCCTGCTCCACCACCTGCGGGGCCGGGGGGCGGCGAGGAACCCGACCGGCCCTGCTACGCTTGCGCCCACCTTCCAGATGTAGAGGCGCGTGCTCCCAGATGTTGCCGGGGTCGCTTCGTGAGTGCCCTGATGCACGCGTGCGCTGGGGGCGAGGGGACAGGCAGGCAAAGATGGGGAGTGGGGTGTGGGCACACTGGAGTCTGGGTGGGAAAGGAGGGTGGGGCGTGCAGAAGAGGAGAGAAGGGCCCGCAAGGCCTGGAGTGGGCGGGTTCAGGGTCCCGAGTGTGAGTTCACCTGGGCGTGGTGCGGATGGATGTAGAGAGCCGAGGGATGGCGCAAGTCTCCACCCAACATGGATGAGAAAAGTGGGGCAGAACGTTACCTTGTGGTGGTGGTGGTGGTGGGGTGGGGCTTGGACATTTTCAAAAGTGGTCCCAGGTGGGGCACTCCTAGGTACTGCTTTACAGTGTATCTGGCACTTTCACACAAGGGATCTCCCAGAACTCTTGCTAAGTACAGGTTCTAACCGCTTCCAATTTTCTGATGGGGAAACCCAAGCTGCGAGGGAGCTGAAGGGAGGCCAGTAACATGACTCCCCCAAGGTCTCAGTGCCAGCAAGCAGGGAAGCATAGCTTGAACCCAGCTCCTCAGGTCCCCCGTTCCCACCCCCATCATTTGTACTCATGCCTCTGGTACATGACAACCTTACAGCGACTGGCAGACCAATGGGTAGAATGGGTGACAGCCCCAGGCTGATAAAGAGGAGTTTAAGAAACGCATCTGGCCAGATGAATGTGAGGCAGTGGAGAGGGACTGAAATTCTTAACCTCACCTGGGACAGGCTTAACAGTTGGAGGACACCGTGCAATTGTAAAGACAACATTATGTCTTCCTATACGTTTTGGAGAGATTCTCACAAGACTGTGGCCCAAAGAAGTTTATATCGTATGTAGAAAGAACAGAAGATGGGATTTGGGGGTTAGATTTAAGAAGAACTTTCCTAGTTAGGGTATGAAGCATAAATGCACATGTTCTTAGGAAGAGTCAGGGGAACACAAAAGGAAGACCCCTTCAGCCCCTTTGCCTACAAGCTTCACTGAGCCTGCCCTGAGGCTGCTGAGCCTGGTGAGCCTCTCCAGCATGCTGTCAGCAAGGCCGAGGCTCTGCCCAGGCCCTGAGGCAGAGGGCAGATGGGGTTGGGTGAAAAGCCTTGGGAAAGCAGGAGTTCAGGGTCTGAATGCCTCAGTCTCTGACTTTGGAGAATTTCTCTGAAGCCAAAAGATGTTTCTTGCAGCATCAGCCAAAATAGTGAAAACTTGGTGGCAATAAATATCCAGCACCAGGGACAGGGGTTAATTAACCTGGAAAAATGCAACTGCTGGAACGGTGCTAGCTGAGTCTGTGAGGTCAATAGAAAAAGTTGACAAGATAGTGTCAGGTGAAAAACGGCAAACAAAATTGTGCTTCCCATGATTATAGCCGTACGAAATATGTATACTTGCATGAAGCCTTCAGGGAAAGGTCAGACTTGGAAATTTGGTAAGGCGGTGCTCAGTATGTACTGGCTGCCGTCGCTGTGCTTATCATCATTCCCTTTCTTTAAAAATGAGACAACTGAGGTTCAGAGAGATGAGATGACAGGTCCATGGTCACCCAGTAAGATTTTTTCTTTTAGTTTGTTTTTCTTGCTTTCAAGGTTTTTTTTTCATATTTTCTGCAATGTTGTTATTTTCTTTTGTAGTTACAATTTCAGTTTTTTCACACTTTCAGCAATGCTATCTTTCTTTTTAGCCGTAATAATATATTTACTTTTAAAGAACAAGGTTCCTAGTCCTGGCTCTACCACTACTAGTTGTGTGATTTGGGGGCAAGTTACCATTCTGCACTTCAGTTTCCTTATTTCTAAATGGAAAAGATAATAATATGGAACCCAGAGGATTAAGATGAGATCATGGATATGAATGTGCTTTGCAAGTTGGGGAGATAGTCCAAGCTACTTCATCCCATGGGTGACTACACACGGCAGCCCCTTGATCAATCAGGGTTATTTAATGGTCTCTCCCTCACCCCACATTGCCTGGTGCAACCCTCACACTTGCCTATTCCGGGTCATTTGAAACAAACAAAAAGTCTGGTATTAAGGGAGCATCAACTGGGACTAAGAGAGTGTTAAGTCTGGAGTCTTGGGGACTCGTGTTTGCCATCTCTAGCACAAACTTACTGTGTGACTGTGGACAAATTCCACCTTTCCCTGCACCTAGGTCTACACTGAGGACATGCACCACACTGCCCACCATGTGGGTGGGAGAATTACTTTGAAAAAGTGTGGAGTCAGGTGCGCACGGAGGCATGAAAGGACTTCCTTTGTAGTATATGGGTTGTAATCCTGGAATCAACCCAAATGCTCATCAGTATGGGGCTGGTTCAAACAGACAAAACCCAAACAGACAAAAAACAGATATTGTCTGTACTGTGGGATACTGTGGAGCAAGCGCAGAGAATAGAGTTATGCTTACTGGCAGGGGAAGATGTCGAAGACACAGACGCAGAGCGGTGTGTGGCATACAAAATCATTTATGTCTGTAACAGGGCTACGTCTGCCTCTGTGGGGGAGATGCTGGGTCTCTGGTGCTTCCCCACCTCTAGCGATGCCTTTTGTTTCTCTTGCTAGGGGCTGGAAGAAGGTCAGACTCTGAGAGCTTGCTTTGAGCAAGGGTACACCGCTCTGAGAATTCCCAGCCATTCTCCTGGCAAAATGAAAACTAGGGCTGGATTTCCGGGATTGGATTCTCACACTCACCGGCTACTGGGTGGGTGTGGCCTCAGGCAGGGTGCAGTAAAGGGGCTGGTGCAGAGCTTCAGAAAAGTCCTTTCCAGATCCCTTGAGCCAGGGAGGTTAAGGCTGCGGTGAGCCATGATCGGGCCACTGCACTCCAGCCTGGGCGACAGAGAGAGACCCTGTCTCAAAAAAAAAAAAAAAAAGCCCCTTCCAGCTCTGATGTTGTTCTGGCCTTAGTGCCTTTGTCTCTATCTGGCTGATTAGGAGTGCTAGTGTTCCAGTGATCATGGCAGAGGGGGTCATTACAATGACAATGGTGACGTAATGGAGTGGGGTTATAGTTGAAGAAATAAACCCTTTCAATAACCACAGTCAACAGCGGCCTGGTTAAAAACAGACAAAAGCAAAACTCATGGTGTGATCTATAATATGGAATAGTGGAGAACAAGTACAGAGCCTAAGTTCGGGCGACCCTTACTGACCGGGAAAGATGTGCCCTTTTCTGTCTCCTTCAGGTGCTCAAAGCCTGTATCCACAGGGGAACTTGGAAGACTGTAGAACCAGTAAAAGAGAGGACTGATGTAGAGACAAAATGTCTTAACTGGAACCTGGAAGGGAGAAGTGATCTCCTGTCTCATCTCCATCCTGCCCCATGTCAGGAGGAGGGAAGTAGAGAGAGAAGTTCTTTTGAGAGGGAGCCTGTGCCCAGCCTCCCTGCCTGTCTGTTGTAGAGGTGGCTGGGGGACAGCCACCCAGAAAGGGCAGGTTTTGTGTAGACTGTGTTAGAAAATCCATACAAGGGCTTTTTAGGTTTTTAAGATTTTTTTTTTTCTGTAGAGATGGGGGTATTACTGTTTTGCCCAGGCTGGTCACAAACTCCTGGCGTCAAGGGATCGCCCCCGCCCCCTAAACTTGGCCTCTCAAAGTGTTGGGATTACAGGTGTGAGCCACTGTGCCTGGCTCGCATACAAGGGCTGTTTTGAAGAAAGGTGTTCTTGTCCCAGGGCAGGGCCTCTAGACAACAGAGGCAGGGGACCCTCAGCCATACTTGAATGGCGAGGGTAAGGCAGGAACAAGATGAACTCTCCCCGGTCTCTTGGCATCACGTAACTGGGGAGGTGGGGAAGGAAATCCAAGAAGGCCCAAGGCTAATGTTTTCTGCCAGTCTAGTGGGATGGGGACTTGATACAGAAATTAAATAACATTCTTGTTCTTGCCCGCTTAAGTTTTGGTCCAAGATCACCCTCACGACAGTAACACAATGCAGAAGGGTAACTCCTACGGATGGCCTGGTTGCTGTATACCCTTGAGGCCACTTAAGGTCAAACTCAGCATCTCCTTGCATCCTCTAAAACAACCAACACCCAGTCCATTGGTTTAAAAAAATGAAAGCTTTACTGAGCTCTTTACAGAGAGCTAGAAAAGGTGTAATTCACACAACTCACAGCAGAAACTTAGTAAACCCCCGTATTTCTCCTGTACCCCCAGTGGTCTTCTCCTTTGTGTGTATCTCATATCTCCTCTTCCTTTCTTCCACACAGTGTCTTTTTTAAAAAACATGCCCATTGTGACCCAGAGCAAGTCAATATTTGCCTTCAGCTTGCTTACCCACTTAGGACTTCTCTAGCAAGTCTTGCTCCCTTCCCAAGCTGCTGGTCATCCCCAAACCTGCTCTCTTCCTGGGAAGATTATTGAGGATAAGATTTTCTCCTTTTTGTTTCACCAATAGTTGTTGAGTGCTTAGTATATGCCAACCACTTTACGTGTTTTAAATCTCACAGTAACCCTGCCTAGTAGTTACAACTATCGGGAGAACTGAGACTCAGAGAGGTTAAGCCCTATTCCCTAGTAACACAGCTGGAGGAGTTGGTGAAGAAAAGACCCAAACTCAGTGAGGCCTGGCTTCAAAGCCTGTGCTGTTAACCACTTCCCAAAGGGATCCTGGGGGTATCGAGGATTTTTCTGCTTCTGAGACTTTGGCTCCTGAGGAAGGAGCGCAAGGCCCAAAGAACAGACCTTTGGGGAAACCTGTGTATCTGTGCCTTTTGCCTTTTCTCTGTGTTAGAACCCGAAAGAAAGGCCTAGTTCTGTCACTCTCATCAGTCGGGGGTCAGATGGGAAGATTCGAGGGTGATGGGGCCCTGCTCCCTGGGGCCTTATACCCGTGGGTGAAGCAGGTACACAAATGACCCTGCAGTGATTTGCTTTGGAGACAGCTGCCACTGCTGATGGAAGGAAATGTGTGTGAACAGCACGGGGACAGCTCTGGGTCTGGCCCAATGCTGTGGAATCCCATAAGGTGTGCTGGCTGAACCCGCTCCCTGCTCAGGGCCACAGTGTTGCAGACTGTCTCTCAGAGTTCAGTCAAAGAGGACTCTGCTCTCTGGCCCAGCCAGGACCTTGACAGATGCCTCTGGCTGGCACAGCATGGCCTCAGCTGTCTGGGCCTGGAGGGTCCTGCTAGAGCTGGGGCCGAGGCCAAGTGATGCGAGGGCACTGCTCAATAACTTCTCATTTCCTGTATGTTCCTCTCTTCTCCCCAGAGGGACTTCAGCTCCTACCCCCTGAGCAGAGCTTGCCTAAAACCAAACTCTGTGGTGGGGAAGTTTAGATCCTGGCATTACCCCTGACCAGCTGTGTGACCTTGGGCTAGTCAACCTCCCTAAGCTGTCAAATAGGAAGAATAACCTCTCTTTTATGGATTGTGTGTGTGAGAAAGCCTGGCACACAGGAGACACTCGAGTCAAGCTTTTCCACTTTCAGGTCAGCCGAGGGTTTCTTGTCTGAAATCCCAAGATGGTCACTGATATTTATTTTTATTTTTATTTTTTTAATAATTGAGTTCCTACCTAGTGCCAAGTCTTTTATTACATTTTCTGGCTTAGTCACCATCTCTCTTTAAAGCAGGTAGTATGATTGCTATTACCAAGTTGAGAATAAGGCAGAGAGAAAACCTTGGTTGACCAAGGTCATCCAGCAAAGAAGGTGTCAGAGTCCGGGTTCCTACTGGGGCAGCCTTCTGAGATACAGGGATGGGCTTAGGCAGGGGTGGGATAAATGAAGAAGGCAAAAACGGGAGTGGAAGCTATCCCTTTGGAAGGGGGTGTGATGTGGTGGGATGGGGGACTTGTCTGGATGCAGTGTCTGCAGAGCAAGCCCCCTGTTCTTATTTATTTATTTATTTTTTGTGGATACGGAGTAGGTGGATGTATTTATGAGGTACATGAGATCTTTTGATAATGTATAATAATCACGTCAGAATAAATGGGGTATCCATCACCTCAAGCATTTATCTTTTCTTTGTGTTATAAATAATCCAGTTATACTCTTTGAATTATTTTATTTTTTGAGACGGAGTCTCACTCTGTCACCCAGGTTGGAGTTCAGTGGCATGATCTCAGCTCACTGCAACCACCACCTCCTGGGTTCAGGTGATTCTCCGGCCTCAGCCTCCCGAGTAGCTGGGATTACAGGCCCACACCACCATGTCGGGCTAATTTTTTTGTATTTTTAGTAGAGATGGGGTTTCACCATGTTGGCAAGGCTGGTCTTGAACTCTGACCTCAGGTGATCCATCTGCCTAGGCCTCCCAAAGTGCTGGGATTACAGGTGTGAACCACTGTGCCCAGCCCTCTTTGAGTTATTTAAAAATGTACCAATAAATTATTGCTGACTGTAGTCACCCTGTTGTGCTATCTAAATACTAGATCTTATTCGTTCTATCTAACTATATTTTTGTACCTATTAACCATTCCCCCCTCCCCCCGCTCCTCCACCCTTCCTAGCCTCTGGTACTTCTATTCTCTATCTCCATGACTTCAGTTGTTTCGATTTTTAGCTCTCACAAATAAGTGAGAACAGTGAAATTGGTCTTTCTGTGCCTGGCTTATTTTGCTTAACATAATGATCTCCAGTTCCATCCATGTTGTTGCAAATGACAAGATCTCATTTTTTAATGGCTGTATGGTACTCCACTGTGTATAAGTACCACATGTTCTTTATCCTTTCATCTGTGGATGGACACTTAGGTTGCTTCCATATCTTGGCTACTGTGAACAGTGCTGCAACAAACATGGGAGTGCAGATATCTCTTCAATATGCTGATGGCCTTTCTTTTGGGCATATACACAGCAGTGAAATTGCCGGACCATAGGGTAACTCTAGTTTTAGTTTTTTGAGGAATCTTCAGACTGTTCTCCATAGTGGTTGCACGAATTTACATTCCCACCAACAGTGTCTGAGGGTTTCTTTTTCTCCACATCCTCAGCAGCATTTGTTATTGCCTGTCTTTTGGATATAAGCCATTTTAACTGGGGTGAGCTAATATCTCACTGTAGTTTTGCTTTGCATTTCTCTGACGATCAATCCCCTGTTCTTACTTAGACTTGGCTGGTTGAGTGCGTTTCCATACATAATGTATATAGTTGACTTCCTTGTTGCAATGGACTGAGTGTTTAGGTACCCCCCACCCCCGAATCCTAATCCCCATGGTGATGGTGTTAGGGGGTGGGGCCATCCGGAGATGATTACATCATGAGGGCAGAGTCCTCATGAATGGGATTAGTACCCTTATAAAAGAGGCCCCAGAGACCTCATTTGCCCCTTCCACCATGTAAGTTTACAGTGAGAAGATGGCCACCTATGAGGAGGCAGGTCCTTACCAGACACCAGTTCTGCTGGTGCCTTGATCTTGGACTTCCCAGCCTCCAGAACTAGGAGGAATAAATGTCTGTTGTTTATAAGTCACCCAACTTACGGTATTTTGTTAGAGTAGCACAAACTAAGCCACTCGTGCACTGATGAAAACTTGCTATATAAATGCAGGTAAGTATGGCTACACGTGAGACCATGATTCTGTGGGAGAGGAGGGAGAAAGACCCTTCTCTGGTACTTGGCCAGAGAAGAACCTCTCCAGTCAGGGCAAGCAGAAACCTGAAAGGGAGAAAGAGTGTGAGAGAGAGAGTTAGGAGTGAGAGAAACATGGAGACAGACTCACAGCCAGTACCTAGCATTTACCTGCTGTAAGACGACATTGCCAAAGTGCCTCCTCATGCCCCATGTTGAGCCAAAAGGTATTTTTTAGCTAAAATTTGTACACTAAAATTTCAAATCGGTGAATATATTAAATTTGAAGGTTTTTTTCCAGTGTGTCCTTGAGGAGGTAATTATTTAATGATGCAAGTGCTCTGAGGCTTGGGCAGAGGACAGAGGCTAGAGAAGTTCTGTTTAGAAGAGCAACCCCAGCGGTTTGGAGAGAAGCATCGCCTTTTCCACTGAAGCCAGAGAAATCATGTAAAATTCCTCTGCTGCCCCAGAGACCGGTCCCCTGGTGGGTTGGAGTAGGGGAGGAGAGTGTTGAGGTGTTGCTCATTCCCCTAATGGGAAATAACCTGGCTCAGCCAGGGAGTGCACCAATGTGTAACTGAGACAGTCAGTAATGGGCATTTATTAAGCACCTGCTGTGCCAGCTGGGTTCCTCTGTAAGCCTGCGAAGTCAATATTATTGTGTCCTTAGGAAACTGAGGCCCAGAGAGGCTAAGGGACTTGTCCTAGCTCACACAGCCCAGTAAGATTTGGAGCCTAGATTGGAACCCAGGTTAAGCTGGGTCTGCTTTCTGTACTGATGGTTTTCAAAAAATGTGGTCCCTGGGACCAGCAAGATTACATGGGAATTTGTTAGAAATGCATATTCTCAGGTCAGCCCCTAACCTACTAAATCTGAAACTCTAGTCCAAACGTCTGCTTTAACAAGTCCTCCAGGTGACTGTGATTCATGCTAAAGTTTGAGAACCATTTCTCTCCACCACATTGTCTCCAGTTAAGGAATAATAACTGATGGTCCCTGCCCTTAGGGGTTTACAATATGGCTGGGAAAACAAAAGAAATATATGTTTATTTAAAAACAAAAAGTTGTCTGGGAGCTTCCTAGAAGCTTTAGGGGAAGAGGTGGCCTTGAGGGTTGGCCCAGTCTGCACAGGTGAAGAAGATAGCCTGGTTGGGAAAGATATACCAGTGTGTGCAAAGGAGGGGCCGCTGAGATACAATTTTCCAGATGCAGTGAGTGAACAAATGAGTCTTTCTAGGATAGGGTGCACGCTGAGGGGAGTCATGGAAAATAATGGGGTGGAGGGAGGCTGGATTGTTAGTGCTTCAGAACTTTCAGCCAATGAGTTCCCCACATAGCTTCTGCTCCTATAGGCAGCCATCATTCATTTGACAATCTATATTTACGAAGCACCTGCTGTGTGTGCCCAGAACAGGGCAATGGAAGCTAAAAGCAGGCCTTCCCAGAGGCTGTGCTGTTCCCTCTTGGGGATGTCACCTCCAAATCCCCCAGCCATCTGACGACCTGCTTCTCAGCTTTTAGCACTGGGCTCCGTTGTCACTTTCTAGTTAACCCTTTCCTGGTCCTTCCCCGAGGTGGGCTGACTTAAAGGCCCCTCCCCTGCATCCCCCTTCCTAAATGCACTTATGGACTCAGAGTTAGGAGCTGCAGGCCTGAGGTAGCTGCCCGCTGGATGGCTGTTGGACTGTGTCGAGGGACTGGAATCACATAAGACAAAATTTTGCTCCTTGGTACCTGTCAGGTAAGTGATGGGGCCTGCAGAGTAGTCTGAGCTGGCTCACTGGTCTCAGGATCACCCTTGACCAACGAAGAGTCTGTGGCCAGAGTGGCCAGCTGTGCCACATACAGGCAGAGAGGGAGAGACTCTGCTTCCTTGGAGGCGGCTGCTTTCTGTGCTTGCCGAGAACCTGCTGTCATTGGCCAGCCTGCAACCATCATACTGTTTGCACACGCGGACTGTGGGGAAATAACATTTCCTTGAATTTCTCAGTGCTCCTGTAAAAAGCCCTAGTCTCCTGAGACTTGAAAATGTATATGACATAAAGGAAAAGAAGTTGTGCTTTCACCTTCCTTAGGAGCATTCTGCCCTTCATATAAGCATGGGAATCAGATCTGTAGCTACGTGTCTAGTTAATGGTTCTGTTCTAAACGGATAATAAAATGTGTCTACTCATATGAGGTACCTGGAATAGTCAGATTCATAGAGACAGAAAGGAGAACGATGATTACCAGGGGCCGCGGGGCGGGGAGAATGGGAGGTATTATTTAATGGGTACAGAGTTCAGTTTTGCAAGATGAAAAGAGTTCTGGAGATAGGTGGTGGTGATGGTTGCACAACAGTGTGAATGTACTTAATATCACTCAACCGTACTTAAAAATGGTTACAATGGTAAGCTTTATGTTATGTGTGTTGCACCACATTTTTTTTAAGGATAAAAAAATTCTTATCTCCCCAAGGGGGCCAAAGGGTTACAGCTAGGGCTAGGTCCCCAGGCTAAGGACCCAAGGTGCCAGGAAGACTAGAATGCTATCTCCCTACCTAAATCCCTAGGTATTTCTTTATTTTAATTTTTGTGGGTACATAGTAGGTGTATATATTTATAGGGTATGGGATATGTTTTGATAGAGGAATGCAATGTGAAATAATCACATCATGTAAAATGGGGTATCCAGGGCCCTCAAGCATTTATCCTTTGAGTTACGAACAATCCATTATACTCTTTTAGTTATTTTTTAAATGTACAATTAAATTATTGACTATAGTCACCCTGTTGTGCTGTCAAATACTAGGTCTTATTCATTCTTTCTAACTATTTTTTTTGTACCCATTAACCATCTCCATCTCCCTCCCCACCCTCCCATTACTCTTCCCAGCCTCTGATAACCATCCGTCTACTCTCTATCTCCATGAATTCAATTGTTTTGATTTTTAGATCCCACAAATAAGTGAGAACCTGTGATGTTTGTCTTTCTGTGCCTGGCTTATTTCACTTAACATAATAGCCTCCAGTTCCATTCATGTTGTTGCAAATGACAGGATCTCATCTTTTTTATTGCTGAATAGTACTCCATTGTGTATATGAACCACCTTTTTTTCTTCATCTGTGGATGGACATTTAGGTTGCTTCCAAATTTTGACTATTGTGACAGTGCTGCAGCAAACACGGGAGTGTAGCTATACCTCACAGATACTAATTTCTTGTCTTTTTTTTTTTTTTTTTTGAGATGGAATCTTACTCTGTCACCAGGCTGGAGCACAGTGGTGCCATCTTGGCTCACTGCAACCTCCATCTTCCGGGTTCAGGTGATTCTTCTGCCTCAGCCTCCCGAGTAGCTGGGACTACAGACGCGCGCCATCACGCCCAGCTAATTTTCTTTTTGTATTTTTAGTAGAGATGGGGTTTCATCATGGTGGCCAGGATGGTCTCGATCTCTTGACCTCGTGATCTGCTCGCCTTGGCCTCCCAAAGTCCTGGGATTACAGGCATGAGCCACTGTGCCCCACCACAAATGTACTTTCTTTTGGATATATACCCAGCAGTGGGATCGCTGGATCATATGGTAGCTGTATTTTTAGTTTTTTGAGGAAACCTCCAAACTGTTCTCCATAGAGGCTGTACTAATTTACATTCCCACCAACAGTGTACGAGGGTTCCCTTTTCTCCACACCCTCGCCAGCATTTGTTCCCCTAAGTATTTACATTCAAAAAAGTTAGAGTGAAAATCCAAGATTCTTTCTATCCCTTCTCAAAGAAGAAAAGGTTTTTGTTTTGTTTTTTCCCTTCGCCTCTCAGGAGAGGAGGCAGGGACGGCTGTCTAACTTCTGTATATAAATGGAGAAAACCATTGTTTTTGGTCTCTCACTGAGTGTCCTGCCACTCGGGGAGGAGATTTTTTCCTGTAGGCTTATAACACATCAGGCAGGGATAAGGTCTGGGGCAAGGGAAGCTGACACACTTATTTACTGTAAGGTAACTGACAAGAAATCTGTCTCTTCTACCTCCTGTGTGCATTAAGGATAAAATTAATAAAGATGAATACTAAAACCCCAACATGTACATATGTGTGTACCCACATGCACCCTTTCAACTGGTGGTCTATTGGGGGTCCCTAGGGAAAGGGAAAGAGCTTAGAGGATTTCCTGCAGAGAGGAGAAGTTGCTACAGGTGTAAGTGCTACAGCTGTAAGTGGGGGGGCACAGTAAGGAACAACCCTTTGCCTCAGAGCCTCCCCTTAGGAAACTCCATCCTCAAGAGTGAGATGGGCCCCAAGCTGCTCTTTCTATAGCATTCATCCCAGATTTTAAGTTAATATTAATTTCAGGGCCAAGAACTATTTCTAAGCAGTTTATCTGTATTTCTTTTGATCCTCACAATTCTATGAAGTAAGTTCTATTTATACCCCCTTTATAGCTGAAGAAACCAAAATGAGAATTAAGAAATGTGACCAAGGTCAGATTTCAGTTCTCGCCCCTGGACATTTGGAGAGCAAGTATTGGAACCCTCATATCTTAGCCTTGGGGGTCCTGTGGTCATGCAAGATCACATACCATTTTTCACTCCCAACTGTTTGCCGACTACCCAACCCTGGCAGCTGGGAGTTGGTGAGGGTTCCACATACCAAGAGAATGAACCCCTGGTGTCTTGGCCACAGGCCCCTTCCAGTGTAGGTCGCAGGGAGAGGAAAAGGGAAGAACAGGTGAAAAGGAGGAGAAAGGGCACTTGTGGGGACAAGGGTTCTCAGGGGACACCCCTCTGTGTCTGCCTTAGATCCATTTCTCCTTCTTCTGCAACAGCCCCCAATTTTCCTTTTGGAGCCCACCTTTCCCCTTTACCTAGTCCATGTGGTACTGGAGGGGCTAACTCTAAACCCTGGCTGCATGAGTGGGTGTGTGACCCAGGTCTGGCTAATCAGGGATGGCCACACCCACATGTTGAGCTAATCAGAGTAAATCCTCAGGATTTAGCTGGAATTATTAGGAAAAAGGTGTGCTTTTCCCCCTGGGGTTGCACTACTTGGTGGAATACATTTAGAATAGCAGAGGCCATCTTGGCATCATGTGGAAAGAGCCCATCTGGGAATGAAGCCAAATAGAGGAGTCCAGAGACAGCACAGTGGTTAATCTTATATGTCAACTTGGCTGGGCCACAGTGCCCAGATATTTGGTCAAACACATCTAGATGTTGCTGTGAAGGCATTTTCTAGATGAGATTAACATTTAAATCAGTAGACTTATCCTCCATCATGTGGGTGGGTCTCATCCAATCGGCTCACAGCTTTAAAAGAAAAAAAGTCTTATGTCCTCCTAGGAGGAGAGCATTCTGCCAACACACTGGCTTTGGCCCGGAGCTGCAATATCAGCTCTTCCCTTGTCTCCAGCTTGCTGGCCTGCCTTGCAGGGTTTGGCCCTGCTGGCCTCCACAATTGTGTGAGCCAATTCCTTAAAATAAAAATCTCTCTCTCTCTCGCTTCAATTTCTCTGGAGACCCCTGACTAACACAGATGGCCAGAATAGAGACATCATTTTAATATCTCGATCCAGCCAAACCTGGCATCATATACTCCTGGGTTTTTCACTTAACTGGTCCTCTTCAATTGGATTTCTGTCACTTGGAATCCAAAGGGTTCATTTCAGGAGGGAGCGGTGTGCTCACATTGACTGAAATCTCATTCTATGCCCGGCTCAATGCCCTCCTTTGACAGTTGACCTAGGCCTTAAAGGATGCATAGGAGTTCACGTAGGCATGAGGAGGACAGGGTAGAGTGAACACGTGCAAAGACACAGAGAAGCGATGGAGCATGGCAGGCCAAGGAAACCAGAGAGTATGATGTGGCAGAAGCAGAGGAAGTCATTTGGCAAGAACTGGGGCTGGCGAAATGGTCTGGGGGCCAGAGGATGTAGAATTTTGGATGCCAGGCTGAGGGGCACATGAAATCAGACTCCGTACATCGTTTCTTTCTCATCCACTTGAAGCAGTATAGCACTGTGGTTAATGACATGGATTCCTGGAGCAGCCCTGCCTGGTCTATACTACTTACTATCTATTTAACCTCAGGTATGTTACTTAACGCCTTGGTGCCTCAGTTTCCCTAATGAAGATAACAGCATTGCCTACCTCATAGGATTCCATGTAATGATTAAATGAGTTGCCACACATTTAGAGTTCAGCACAGTGCTTGACAAGTAGTAAACACCTAGTAGTTCGTAACAATCTTATTCCTACAAAGGCCAGTGGCAGGCTCCTGGGCTGCAAACACCAGGCCCCAGAAAGACAATTGCAGCCCTCTACCCTCTCCCTGCGTCAGGCAGCCCACCTGCCTTCTCCAGGGGGCTGCTTCTGCTCACAGAGGGATGGCCAGCCTGGCCTCCAGAGAGCTGGAATTGTCATTGCAGTGACAGGAGAGAACAGGGCTCTCAGCTCTGGAAACAGATTCTTATCCTCATCTTGGTCTTGGGAATTAGGCTGGAACTGGGTGAAAACAAGCTTCCCAGCCACACAGGCCCAAAGAGAGTCACAGAAGTACAGAGGCCATAAACTCAGCCCTTTCCCCTCTGACTCCCAGATACGGAGGCGAGAGGCTCAAAGCCAGCGCGGCAAACCCTGGGGACTAGCTGTGGAAAGCAACTTCAATGAGATGTGTAGAATGCCAAAAGTTCAGAGTCAAAGGGCATCCTCGGATTCCCAGGCTTTTTAGGTTTGTGTTTCCACTGGGTGGTGCAGAGAAAGGGCACCTCTGCCACCAGCTTAGGGGGATCCTGACAAATCATCCCCTCCTTGGGTTCAATTTTCCTGAACATCCAGTGATGGGGGGTTTAGGGTCTAGGGTGGCAAACAAGGTTCATCTTGTGGGTCAGATTTGAGGAGTGGTAAGTGGCTGCCTGGCTGGCTAGTTAGAGAGTACTGGCCCATGGGCAGTCCTTGCCCTAGTTTTAGCCCTAAAATGCTCAGTCTTGGTCACTGAAGTGGATCCTGATGTCTGGCTCAGTCCTCCCACGGACTCTGGCCCCAGCAGTGTTCCTATGGCTCCCAAAGCGAGTCAGGAGCTGATTTAGATTCTACCTCTATACAAATTCTTTGGCTCTTTCCCTTCCTACCTGGTTAATGTCAATGTCTGCTGGAGAGAACTATGCACTCTGGGTTCAACATGAGACAACTTTCTAATGAGAGTTCATTTCCTTGATGACAATGAAGAGAGCATCACAAAAAAGGAAGCTGAAGCCCATCATAGCCTACGCACTTTGCCAGCCCTCGGTGACCTCCTGGCTGAGGGCTATGCCATCCACCTCCCCCGCCTCCTCTCAGTCCCCCTTCCTGTCCGGCCCAGTGCTCATCCTCCCTGCCCTTCTCCTCTAATCAGGAGGTCAAAGCCTCTTTACCGTCTCACTCACCAAGTCCAGATAAGCGCTGATAAACTCATTCACTCCAGCTGCAGGTGAATTTCCAATGGTGAGATTCCAGGCACTGACTAGCTGAAGGCCTCAGCAGAAATTTTTGTAGGCCACAAGAGGAAGTGACCACTACGCAACAGCAGAACAGTCACTGTTCTTCAGTGGTGGGGAGAAGTGTTCTGCCAACGGCCTGGAATTTGAGATATTCTGATGGGAGCTGCCTTGCCCTCTAGAGCATATGGTGGAAACGGGTGCGCACAGTCTCTGGGACCAGAGTGCCTGGCTGGAGTCGCAGCTCTACTACTTCCTCACCGTGTGACCTGGGGCGAGTGACTTCACCTCTTTGTATATCAACTGTCTCTTAATAAAATGAGGTTGTTGATGATAATACTACCTGCCTCATGGAGTTGTTGATGGAATGTATGAGCTGAGTGCTTAGAACAATACCTGGCACTTAGTCAATGCCATCTGAGTGTGGGCTGCTATCACCAGGCTCCTGGGATGGCCAGGCATGAAGCCCAGGTGTTGCAGTTTGAAACAGCAGACAAGGGTCTAGCCTAGGCCAGGCACATGGGTGACAGCAAATAGGAGCTCCCTCCTCTTACCTGGGTTTTGGAATTTTCTCCAGAACCAGGTTAGGTGCCTGACAGGAAAACACAGGGAGCTCGTCTGCGTGGCTGCTGTCTCTGAGCGCCAGTAATTTGAAGGTCACTGTGGCTTTGTCTTCATCAAGGACATCAGAAAGTTTGGCAGTTTCTCTGCTCCCTCTCTCTGTCCCTACCCATTGATTTCTTTCAGTCCCACATGGTAGTTGCTGCATTTTGGTCTGAGCCCCTCTCCCCTGCCATGATTCTGGGAGGTGTTGAGAGTCTGTCTGTTTTATTACCAAGTTCTCGGGATCCAGCTTGGTCTGCATCCACTGTGGGATGAAGTGGGGGATTCAGCTGAACATAGGGCTGAACCTGGGGGATGGGCAGTGGGTGTGTCCCCGAGGGGCTCTCTGTAGTGTCCCACGTCAGGAAGGGGTTTTCCTGTGGTCCCCTCACACAGAGGCACTCTCCCTAAGACTGCCTTCCCTTGGGACCCGAGTCCACTTCTTTTCCATACCCAGGGTTTGGTGGGGGAGGAGGGATGTCATAGTCATCCTCTGGTAGGTGTGGTGATCATGACTTGTTGCCCACGGTCCTTGCTGCCTCAGCAGCCATGTTGGGTGGGATGTGACCCCACCCCCGGCCACAGCTGATTGGACCTGTGACTGGTCCCTAACCCAAGGGTTGCCCGCTCAGGTGATTTGGCCTGATCAGATTGTACCACAGGAATTTGGAATGGGGAAACAGAGACGGGGTCAGGCGAGTCATGCTGATACAGCCCCACCCTCTTCCTCAGAGCTAGCAGCCCTGGTCCCTGTCACCAGAAGAACTTTGACATTCCCCCTGCTGGGCCCCCGGGGTTATGCCTTCCTGCCTCAAGCCCTTGCATTTCCCATGAGCTTCTGTGGGATGTGCTTCCACGGAGGGAGTGGACCCTGCCATCTTCCTCCCTCACATGCTGTCGTGGTGACCTCAGGAGAAGCATTGGTGGCCGTGACATTCTTGAAAGAAGCTGGGGCACCCCATATCATGAGGTGACCCTTCGGGGCTCCTGCCTTCAGCTCTGCTTTCTGGAATTGAGCAAAATCCCTGCCACACAGACTTCATCTCCTACCATCTCTGCTGAGAAGACACTGAAGCCCAGCCCAGCCCATCTCCTGCTTTCTCAACCTCTGCTCCAAGCCAGCCCTGGCCATTTGATCACACCCTTCATGTCAGACCCAGATCACAGCACTGGGATCTGTCTATCACCCTTGAATAGGGGCCACAAACCTTATGGTTTTTTGATTTGCAGCCTTGAATCTGCTGCCCAAATCCACACTCACTCCTATAAGCTGGAAAATAAATCTGTTTATTTTATTAATGAGCTCAGAGTAAGGTTTGGAGTGACAATCCTGGCAGCAATTAGAGCAGAGGGCAGAGGAGAGGGATGGAGAGAGAGAGACTCCAGTGGGGTCTTATTAGGGTTCAAGGAAGGAGTCCCCCAGAGCTGGGAGAGACCAAATTCACTGGGCCAGAGGAAAGGAATGAGAGTCTGGATCCTTGAGATCTTCTCCCAAACGGCTGGCTGCTCCCTTTCCTCCACGTTGGCCTTCAGAAGAGTGGCCCGAGCTGTTCCTTATCTGGCCCTGGTTCAGGGCCAAAGGGAGTTTGAGATTCCTGGGTGATAGATTCAGGTCCCAAGGATGCCATGTGGTGTGTGTAGTGTGGCCTCTCTCAAGGCTGGTCCGAGGCTTTGTGTTCACGAGGTGGGGCTGGAGCTCACTGTTTCCTAACGGTGAATTTGGTTTCCCCTTTTGGACTTCAGAAGAAGGTCCTGCAGGGAAGTGGAAACAGCCCAGGTGGATACAGGCTTTGTGGATGCACACTCAGCCCAGCCAGAGCAAGGCCCCACAACGGGGAGTACCCACTCTGGCAGCACAAGGCCCTGCCACCCTTTGGAGACCCCTCTGGGTGCAGGCCCCAAGTGGCTACACAGCAGCCACAGCCACAGCACACAGGAGGCCAGGGAGAAAGCGGGAGGGACACCTGGGATGGGGGAAGGAGGAGACTGGGAGGAACAGGGGCAAGAGTCCCTTGCAAAAGGCAAGTAACAGAAAACATAGGGCCATGCAGGCCACCCCAGAAGCCATGGTCTACCCGGCCAAGTGTCTTGGGAGCATGAGGCCCTAATGTTTTGGGAAAGTTGTAACAGAAAAGTCAAGTCCAGGCTTGGGTCTGCCCCAGATGCTGCCATCTGTGGCTTCAGGCCACACCAAACACCAGTTTCACAGCCACCTGCCAGCTCTGTCCACGGGCACATCCCTATCACAGGGTGAGAAACACATCCTACAGCTGGGTTCCATGGTATATCCCACAGATAGAGCCCAGAGCCAAGGAAGGGAGAAGGCAGAGAAGACCGTTTGGTCTAAGCACGGCTCAGGCCATGACAGGGCACAACAGGACACGAGCAACTCTAATCCACCAACCCTGGTTCTTTGGACCAGCCTTCAAAACCTCTTAATAGCCCTGGTTCTGGCCAAGTGTGGGGGCCATGGTGGAGCAAGAGCTCCCAGGACGTTGGCATTCACAGGAAGGGGAATTTTCACATTCTGTTGAGGACATCTCTTGTGGGCAATTCCAACCAGGCTTCCTGTGGGCTCCTTCAGCCCCACATGCCTGGTTCGAGGCATTGTCTGTGTCCCTCAGAGAACGGTGCCCAGGGCTTCATCCTGCTCATTTGGGTGCTGCTTGGGACCCAAAGCAGGTCCCAGGGCCGTGATGAGTCAGGACACCTGGGTCCCAAGCAAGTACTACAGACTGGGCTTTGCACCACTTCCCTGAGGGGAGGGCTTTGAGTCTGAGGAATTCCACTGTGGCCAACAGCAGGCCCCAGGCAGCACTTCGGGGATGGCACCTTGTGTACCCTCCAGACGCCAGTCCAAAGAACCTCCTGTGAGCGTGGGCAGCAGATGGCCACTGCAAGCAGCAGGGACACACAGGGCCCTGTGGCCCGCCTGCCTATTCACCGTGGGCTCCAGCTGCAGGAGGAACCCGTGTCTGTGCACGGCAGCACGGTCTTCAAGGAGCTTTCGGACCGGCTGGGGGCTTTCAGCTACGGAGGAGGGAAGAGAAGCTCTATATACACAGAGCAGAGCAAGAAACACAAAACAGGCTTGGTTACTCCCAGGCAGAGCTCCATGGGGCCTCTCCTTTCACTGGGCTCCTGCCTCGGGTTCTGCCTAGCCCCTGGGTTCCAGAATTAGGAGCTGCGAGACCCTGGTTTCTCCAAGACATGTGTAGAGCTCAGATTCTGCTGGCCACGGGGAGCAAGCAGGCCCAGCCATGACAGGGAGGCAGGGCATGGTCAGTGAGTGGGTGAGTGGTGGGTGGGTGAGGGCTGGGGAGGTGATGGGATGAGGTGAGGATGGAGGTGAGACACCACACAGAGGCAGAGAAACAGAGAAAGGCAGACAAAGAGGTAAGAATGGATGCAGAATGACAAGGACAGAGGAACAGGGACTCAGATACAGGGATGGAGAGAAACAGGAAGAAAGAATAGGAGACAGTAAGAGAGAAAGGGGACCGGGATGAAGGGGAAAGAGGGGGGCAGATAAGAGGTTGACAGGGAGGAAGCAAAGGGTGAAAGAAAGACAGAGAGGGAGGAGGAGAGAAGCAGAGAGACCCACAGGACACAGAGACAGACACACAGGGAATCACAGAGAGAGACAGACTAGGCCAAAGCTCCCTGGAGATCCCACAGGGTGGGGACAAAAGCCTGTGCCTAGAGGCACAGTATGAGTGAATGCAGTTAGACATCAGGAAGACCTTCCAGAGAGTGAAGGATGGACACAGACACCTTCTAACCATCTAATAATGGGGCAGGGGATAAAGTTCTGAGTGGGGAATTAACAATCCTGAGTCTTTTTCCCAACGTCTCTGCTTACCCGGTCTAAGACCTCATGCCTCAATTCCCCATAGTAGAGAAGAATTTGGACAAGACTGCCCGGGAGGCAGCTCAGACACTGCTTAAGGACAATGACTTGGCTCTAGTCCAAGAGTTTTCTAGGAGCTCTGGCTATGAGAAGCTGCGTGCTTGGGCCATTCCTTCAGGCTGGGAGAAGGCTGGGGGTGGGCTGGAGAAAGGTGGCTGAGATTCTGGAGAAGGAAGAAGAGGTCTCAGGCTAGGTGCTTGCACACACTTACAGCTCATCGTCATACTCCTTTGGGGGGCAGACGGCAACCACAAGGTCGATCCAGTCCTGTGGGGAGAAGCCGTGTGACTCTGGGGCACACTCAGTTGGATGGTGCATCTGCCCCGGCACTCCATCCCCATTTCTGGGCCCCATGGCCCAGGATCAGCCAGGCTGCACCTTCTTCCCACGGGCCCACCTGGGCCCCACTGTGACTTCCATGGTCTGAGGACGTTTCTAGTCTCTGAGGCTTCGGGACCATGGAGGACAGGGCTGCAAGGCCCTTGAATGACACTCAGCTCCCAAATGTCGATCTATGGACCGGGGACAGGCAGCAACCTCAGAATAACTTGGGGGAACTTCTTAAAAGTGTAGGCTCGTAGACTTGGCCCCCAGAAGTCAAGAGTGAGTCCTGGGAAATAGTACTTTTAACAACCTCTCTGGGTAATTCTGACGCACTTTCTGATGCACAATCAAGTGGGGGACTTCTGGCCCAGCTTTTTGATCCTAACACCTGAATCCCTTTTACTGCCATCCTTGACTTGCCCCTCATTCTCCCTCCTTGGCTTGGGTGTATCCCCTGAAAAGTATTGGAAATATCACTGGGCCCCTCTACCATGAGCTGGTTCCTAATATTGAGCTGAAATCTCTCTCTCTTTCCCCAGGACTTCCCTCCATCCAATCCAGGTCTTCCCTCAAGAATCAGAGAGAACACTTCTGCTCCCCCTGCCCTAATGCAGACCTTCAGATAATCAAAGATAGTCATCATGTTACCCGTGAGTCTCCTCTTCTCCACATCCCTTCATGTGGGTCCCAGGCCCATCTGGTCAGCTTCCTCGGCACTGAACTTAATACCTCAGGCTCGGCTGCCTGCATACAGTTGCACAGGTTGTGCATTGCACAACATGAGCAGGCACCATTCACACTACAGTCTGTAAAAGGGCACCCCCTCAGATTATGTAGTGCACAGCCTGGGCAACCTTATGCAGTGACCCTGATCCAGGTGGGTGTCTAATGAGTGCAGAGCAGATTCCCACCAGCCCCTCCTTCATCCTGGGTTCTCTGCTTTTGTTAATGCTTTCTGGTAGCCCCCGGAATTCTCTTGATTCTTGTTCAGTGTGCACTTAGAAAAGACCTTAAGTCTTTTTCTTGGGTGACCTGCCATGCCCTGGCTTCAGGAGTCTGTTTAAGCCACTGGCTTTTTGGATCCAAGGTCAGGAATTGACATTTATTTTTCTGAATCCCATCTTGTCAGATTTAAACCACAGGCTGGATGGGGTATGGTGTCACCAAAGTGTTGCCTGGACTCCAGATGCCCACCCTGGAATGAGGCATCCTATTGCGAGGCCTGGCTGCAGAGGCCAGGGTTGGAGGCAGACAGGTGAGGGAGGAAAGGAGGGAGGGGCCTTATTCTTACCCCGCCCTGATTCCAGGCCTTCTGCAGGGCAGCCTCAGCCTCAGCCAGGGTGTAGTCTGTCACAGTCTTGCCGTTGATTGCCATGATCTCGTCCCCTTTCACAATGCCACCTGCAGGCAGATGAGGCTGATTGGCCAACTGGGCTGTATGTGACATGTGCCTGGCCCAGGGCTTGGCAAAGGGGGGTCATTGCCAGACAGCAGAAGAGACCTGAGCCTGGGTTCTGAAAGCTCATGTGGACTCAGAAAGCATGAGGGGAAACTAGCCACCTGGTTAGTGGCTAGTCAAAGGGCATTTCGTCCCTGTCCCTTCCACACCCCCTCACCCCAGCTCAGGAGAACCTGGATATCATTGATGATGAGCCTCTGTTATTACAGAGGGACACAGACCTGCATTTCCAGCACAGTATGAGGCCTGAGTCAATTCTGCCAGCCGGCCCTCCCTGTTGCCAGTCATGCTGGTCTGTTCAGGTCCCTGAGCTGCCATGCTCTCTCCTGCCTCAGAGGCTTCATGTCGCTGTTCCCTACCTTGCTTTCTCTTCTTCTAGGTCTGAGAGGAAATGTCAGAGGGGGCTTCTCTGACCCCCGCTCAGTCGAATGTAGATCTTGCCTATTCTCTCACAGCATCCCAATCTTTTCTTATTTGGCATTTTCCACAATTCGTAATCATTAATCTGTTTGTTTACTGGTGGTCTCTCCCACCACACTGTCAGCTCCACATGGGCAGGGATTGTCTTTTTGGTGCACCATAATATCCCCAGCACTTAACATAATGCCTGACACAAAATAGGACCTCAGTAGATATTTGTTGAATAAATGAAGCTGTAATAAGGTGCTCCTGAAAGAGTTGCCTGGGATCTAATAATTTTGGGGAAAGCTGAGTTATAAGCTGAACAGAGCTACTCACTACAGGATTTGTCAGTCTTGAATGTGCTAACATGCACTGCAGCTTTCCAAGAGGTAGACAGATTGCGCGTGGTTTTCCACACCTCTTCGACATCAGAGCCCTTTTTGGAGGAATTTCTCCCAGTCCTGATGTCCACACAACACTCTCCAGGTTACATTGAAATAGATCACCCAGGAGCCTTGTGGCATGAAGGCCCATAGGAATGTGGTGTATGATACTGACAATGGTGGCCATGGCGGCTTAAAACACACGTGCTCCTAGGGAAGCTTCATCAGTGACTGGTTATGTTCAAAGCAGTGTAGCACCAAACCATAGAAAGCAGTTGCCTCTGTGCAGTGCAACTGGGGATGGGTGACTTTCACATTTTCATTTTGTACAAATCCATGACAGAGTCTCAGGGGCAATAAGGCAGTGGTTGGGTTGGGGCTTTGTAAGTGGGAAGGACCCAGGAGAGTCACCCATCCATCCTGGTCCCCTCTCTCTGCTAGACACAGCAGGCAGGTATCACAGAAATGTCACCAGGTGACAGAGAAATGAAGACAGAAGAAGAAGGTGGGGCCTGGGTGGGCACTGATGGGCTGGGGCAGCTGCCCAGCTGGGCAGTCCCCCTTCTATGGCTGAAATGAAAGCTTAGAGTGTGAAGTCACCAAGGTCATGGGTGCAGAGCTGGACTTGTATCCAGGGCTCCCAATGCCCATACCTCACCTTAGTAACCCACAGAGGCCTGGTTGCCAGCCCCCAAGGGCCTTTCCCGTCCCTGTTTCCTGCCCCTTACCTCTTACCACCTCCATTCTACCACCTCCAGCTTATGGTACAGCCTGGCTCCAGCCTAGGACTGCCTGGAAGGGATCTGCTCATAGGGTCCCCCACTCTGGCCTGGGAAGGTAAGAGGCCTGGGGCTCCTCCTCCAAGGGCACCTACATCTCCACAAAGGGCCACAAAGGACTCAGGAGCTTCCTTGAGATGGAAGAAGAAATCACCAATGGTGGGGTTTCAGACACTGTCCGACAGGTGAAGGGGGTGATGGTTTGAAGCAAGAGACTGTGCCTGGGGTCTGCAAAGGTTTCATTCATCAGCAGAGGGTGTTTTTGTAGATAAGGGGATAAAGAACAAAGCAAAATGAGAAGAGAGACACAGGGTATGGGGACCTCTGGCCCTCTGGGAGGGGACAAGGCTGCAGAAGACCTCAGACAGAGGTGGCACTTGTGCTGGACAGTAAAGCAAAATGACCAAACTGCCTGGATTCAAGTCCTGCCTCCACCTTCTCCTGGCTGTGTGTCCTTGAACAAATACTTTAACCTCTCTGAGCCTCAGTTTCCTCAGCTGTAAAATAAGAATAATAACAGAACCTGCTTTCAGGGTTGTTGTGAGGATTAAGTGAGTTAATATCCGTGAAACGCTCAGACACAGGGCTGCAAACCAGATGAATAGCTTCTGGCACATGGCTAGTTCTGGCCAAACGTTCGGCTCTTATCATCACTGAAAGGACAGGCAAGGTTTCGGGGGTTTCCACGTGCTGCTCCTCTTCCTCGAAAGCCCTTTCTCCCCTTCGCGAGGCTGACATTGACTAATGCTCAGCTCAGGGTTCGCCCCTCTGAGGAGCGCTCCTGGCCTCCCACTTCCTCTTGGTGGGTTAGAGGCCCCTCAGGGTTCCCACAGCTTCCCTCCACTCTGAGTTCCCCGTCAGCCCTTAGCAGACCATGCTGTGAATTTCAGTATCTGGCAATTCTGAGTCCGTCTCCCACCCTGGCTGGGGACTCCCTGAGGGCACGGTGGCATCTGGCTTGGCTGTGTACTCACAGGTCCCGGCACCATCCCATGCCCCCAGGGATTGGACAGGCAGTCGGATGGATGGACCCGAGTGGGAGGGCATTCTCCAGCAACCGTCAGCCCACTCCAAGTGGTCACCTGTTTGCTTTCCTGGAGGGCCCCGTCTAACCACTGTATCATCCCCAAACCTGGGTGTGGCTGGTCTCCACTCACCATGCCGCTCAGCAGCTCCCCCCTCATACACAGCAGAAACGACCACCTTCCCAATGGGGGAGTCCACACCGCCTTCCAGGGCCAGGTCTAAGGATCCCTCCTGGTTAGAGGAAAACAGGCCTTAGGGAGCCAAGCAGACAGCAGCCTGTGGACACCTGGGCACCAAGGAGTCTCTTGACAGAGCCACAGTAAGAGTGGAAGAAGCCATGGGGCCACCGGCAGTGCCATCTGGAGAAAACGCAGCCTCGGTGCCAAGTGGGGCCTGGGTATGTGGCCCTACAACAGAGGGGCGTCTCCGTGGGAGAGGGGAGGACAGTGGGGACCTGAGAGACCACCCAGGAGTGACCTTGAGAGTAGAAGCAGGAGACCAAGGGAGGAGGGGCAGGCACAGAGAGGGATGGCGGCCCACCGGCCTCCACATGCCCAGGTACCTTCTTAATGCGTAGGAGCCGGACATCCTTCCCCATGATCTGCTCTGGGGTGAACTAGAGAGAAAAAGACAGTGGGAAGCTTTGAGCTGGCCTGAAGGATGGCGCTTGGGGTAGGGCTGGAATGGGAATCCAGGCACCTATGGGACACTGGGCCCCACAGAGCACATGGGCAAGGGGACTGTGCCCAGCCCCACCCCTACTGGTCTTCAACTGGGGGTCCCAGGCCCCATGGGGACAGTGGACACACACACGTGCATGTGTACCATACAGTTCACACTGGAGTGCCCTTTGGAAGGAACCTTCGTGGGAAGAGCAGCTGGGGCATCACTGGGGCTCCTCTGTGCCCCACCCCAAGGCCCAGAATGCACCACTATCAAACACTCTAACCCCAACACTGCCCTGTTCCTGGGGTTACTCGCCCAGAAGAGAAGCGTCATCTCTTACCATGGAGTAGGGGTCAAAGCCTTCCTCATATTTCCGGAAATCCTGGAAGCAAAGGGAGGGCTTTAGGGCAACACAGCAGAGGGCTTTGAGGGTCAGGGCCGAGGAGTAGGGGGGTGAATGGTCTGAATCCAAGGGTCAGAAGTGAGGGGTAGGGCGGGGGAAGGCATGGCCAGGGTACAGGATGCAGACAGAAGGCCGGCAGCCCCAGCAGCCAGGGCACCCCTGTTCAGGGACAAGCAGGAGGCTGAGGAAGACTTTAGAGGATCTCGACCCTGCCCTGCTTCAGTGGCACAAGCGTCAGGGGCACCAGTGACGTCTAGATGGTCTGGAGAGGCAGCATCTGCCTTGCTGAAAGTCTCAGCCCCAGCCTCAAGTCCTTTAGGCCCCACCTCATCTCTTCCAAGTCTCCACTGGAGCAGGCCCAGGCCCTGGGGGATGAAGCCCAAGGTGTCTCCACCCAGTGCTCTGACCCCACAGGAGGGGCCCATCCAGCTCAAGAGAAGGCTGTTCCTGGAAATCAGCCACAAGATGGTGGAGGGAGCCCACGGACACCTAGAGGAAAGCAGGTGGTGTTGAGAAGCAGTGTTGGCCTGGAGCCTGGCAGTGTCCTCATGTAATGCTTACCTAGAAGGTAAGAGGCCTCCCCAGATTCTGTGGAGTGCAGGTTGGCCCTTTAGCTGGGGGAGAAGGGAGGACACACAGCTCAGGGGACCTGGCTTGATGGGGGATGCTGTGGGGACAATGGCTCCAGGGTGTAGGAACAAGACAGTGAGGTGGTACCTGAACACACAGTGAGGTAGTGCCTGAGCTACGTGGCCTTCCTCGGGAGTCACACACAGTGAGTGGGAGCCAGGGGCATCCCCAGGCTGAGGGGCCAGGATGCTAAGCACAAGGGCAGCAGAGCCATGGCTGGTCCCCATGGAAGGTGGGAGCAGAGGAGAGCCCCGTGGCAGGCCTCGCCAGACTGAGTGGAGCCACCCACAGCATGCAGGTCCCTAGACCACACCAAGTGACCCATGGGGCCCAAGGTCTGTGTGGTGGGGAGGCCACAGACTCCCCTATCCTCAGAATGCACCAACTAGGTTCCGGGCACAAGATGAGCACCAAATATCAGCAGACAGATCCCCAAGCATCTGCCTGGCATCCCTCCTCACTTGCCTCAATCACCCAGGCTCAACCCCAAGAGGCCATGAGCTCGGCTCAGCTTGGAAGCTACATCCAGGTCAGTGTGTGGGCAGCAGACAGAGGAGGGGGTGCAGTGAATGCACAGGCAAGAAGGATCATTGGGCAGGATGTGGAGTCGATGCTCTTTGACTTTGAGGGCCCTGCCTACTCCAGCTGTTTCTCCTGGAAGGCTGGGCAGTGCTGGCTCTGGCCTCCTTGCTCCATGATCCTGAGAACCAGCTCTCAGGGATGGGCCAGATGGCAGGTACTTGTGTTTTGTGTGAATTTAGATCAGAGACTCATAAGCCACTGCAGCTGGTTGGCCCTTAAAGAGGCAGCTCAACCCCTCATTCAACAGAGGAAGAAACTGAGGCCCAGAGAGGTGATATTCACGCCCAAGGTCACCCAGTCAGTGGGCAGGGGAGCAAGGGTTTGACTCCAACTCTGGAGCCTAGACTCTGCACTTCCCTGCTTCTCTCCCTGTGAGGGCTGTTTGTGCCCTAAACCGCCAGGTCCTGGAAGGCCTCTTTTGTGATGACAGTGCTTTAAGGCAGGATGGTGCAGTGTTTAAGAGCACAGGCTGCAGAGACCGACCTCCTGGATTCAAATCCAGGGATTGACATTAGCTGTGCCATCGTGGGCACATTTTCAAATCTCTCTGCTTCAGTTTCTCATAGATAAAATGGGTATGATAATAGCACTTACCACCCAGGGTTGCTGGAAAGATTAAATTGACAAATCCTTGGGCTGGGAGCAGCCTCTTTTGCCAACACCTATGTCTCACTGCACAGTTGATACTGCCCCTCTGCTCCCTGCCTGTAGTCAAATCAGCTTGTGGTCTGTTGGTGGGTTATCAGTGAGGAGGCTGGAGAAGCCTGGGCTGGCTGCAAGATCTCTCTCTGTCCTGGGGTTTCTTTCATTGGTGATGAAACAGCCAATCCAATGGTTGGCTCCGTGGAGGTACCCCAGGAGGCAGGGAGGTAGGTGGCTGCCTGCCTGATGCCACTCAGAGGACCAGCAAGGACTTCCACGTCCCTGTGCACAGGAGTGCCCTAGGCACAGGGAGGACCTCAGCCACCACCTCCTCCCTGACGCTGGTTCAGTGTCAGGCAGGGTTGGTGAAGCTGTGATCTGCCCGGAGAAGAAGAGGGGAAGGTACAGGGAGACACCTAAGCAGCCCCTTCCCTCTCTCCTAGGGCTGGAGCGAGGGCCCATCTTGGCCTCTGTGGGCCTCTGAGGGTTCCTTCTGCCCTGCTCCTCTCTGGACAAACAGCAGCAGAAGAGGTGAGTTCCCAGGGATCCTGCTGTTTCTCAGCTCATGCATGGGGTCTAATAAGCCCTGGGTCCCCATCTGATATGAAATCCTCCCCAACCCCTGCACAGGCAATGGAGGACACAGCTCTGGCCTGAGGCTTGGTGGCAGATGGGGCCGCCATGGACCTGACCAGGTACTCCCAGACAGAAAGAAGTGGCACAGAGTGGGAGGGACGGGGGTGGTGGGGAGACCTCCAGACACACAATGGGTATCAGTTTACTTGTCTGAATGCTGTCTGATAAACCACCATCCTCTTCAACATCTCCTGTGGCTGCCAGAGGGAAAAAAAAAAAGTTCCACATTGGATGTTACCAATAGGTCTTGGCTGCCCCCTGGTGCCAGGCCTCGGGCCTGCCAGTCTGGGGCTGCCGTGCCAATGTCCCTCCCCGAGCAGACAGTCTGGCTTATGTTAAAGGCCTGCTCAATGCCCAAAGATGCTACCTAGTTGTTGTCAAGCAGACACCACCCCTTGATATTAGCCAGAGAACATGACATGGATGCATCCGCAGGCTGTCCCAGGAGCAAAAACTTTGCTCTCTGGGGAGCTGACAGGACAGCTAAGGCCCAAAATAAATATCTCAGCTGTCCTGCCCTGACATTTGGATAGAGTTTCCTTGAAAGGGAAGTTAAAATTCTGACATGACTGTCTTCTCACTGTGCATGGGAGGCCAGCCAGTGGTCGGCACCTCTAGGAGGTGCACACGAATCCCAGCTCCCTTAGCCATCAGTAACTGAGACTGGCGGACATTTCCCACTTCCCCAGGACCACACCTCAGACTTCCAGTCCCAGTGAGAGGTGAGAAGTAAGTTGGAGAAAGGGAGTGAACCTGCTCTGGCCAGTTTCCCATCTGAGGGTGTTTCATGCCAGGCCACAACAGGCCTTAGGGCAGGGGCCAGGGCACCTGGAATCTCTGTAGGTTTTGGCAAGATGGCAGCGAGGGTAACAGCATGGGCTTTGGAGTATGAAAGGCATGAGGGTAAGTATTAAGTCCAGGCTCTGCCTGGGGCACCTGGTGCCCCTCTGGTAACCTCTCTAAACCTCCCTTTCCTCGAGTGTTAAACAGGATGACCACAGGAACCATCTCACAGTCCTGCTGTGAGGATTAATTGAGGCCATGCACAGCCTGGTATATAGTAGGCTCTTCACAGGTCGTAGCGGTTATTATTACTTTTAGACAGAGCTCCAGGCTGTTCAGTCAAGTGGGGAACAGAAATTCCACTGGTCATGTCAACATCCACTTACACCCATGTGGCCTCATCTCTTGGCCAATAAGAAGGTTAAGAGATGGCATCTGTGATCTGCATTTTTGTCCCACCTCACTTGCCCTCCAGAGACAGCAGAGCCCAGGGGAGGAGCCCTGGTCTGCTCCTCTACAGACAACCTGGAGAGGACCCAAGGGGCTTACCAGAACTTCAGATTTCACAGCTGGCCTGTAGATGAAATTGGGCTCCTGGTGGACCATGACAGGTTTGGAGATGGTGGACACGCCAGGGCCTCGTGGAGGCTGTGGGCTTGGGCAAAATGTCTAAGGAGTTAGTTTAACAGGGACCCAGGTGAGGTCATGGTGGGGTGGCCAAGGCCAGCCATGCTACTTCTACACACATGCAAATCTACACCCATGCACATGTGAAGCCAGCCTGGTCATTCAACTGCTGGAGGTCCTGGGGTTGTGATCTTCAGCAGAGAGATGAGAAGCCCATTGGCCACAGCGTGGGCTGAGATCACAGAAACTACTGAGCGGCTCTAAGAAATTGGACGCTTGAGCTAGAGCCTGGCTTGGGGGTGCCAGCAGCCAGTGTCACCCAGGAGACACACTTTCAGACCCCTCTCTCAGTGGCCATGGGTGCTATCCAGTGTCCCTTGTCTTTAAGGGCTGTCTCTTTGGCCACAGTTCCAGTCCCTGGACCACAGTGTGAAGCATCTGCTGTTCCTAGTTGGTAGGCACATAGTCTCTAGAGGCCATGGGGTGAAGACCAGTAAGAGAGGCATCCAGGGGAGCTGACGCAACCTATCTGCTTGGCTCTAACCCACTTGATCTTTTTGGGCAAGATGTATCAAATCAGTTCACAACCCTTCCCCCAAAACCTCCCCAGTGTCCCCATTGACTACTGAGCTCATTGGCTTGACTCCCAAGGCCTTTCATGAGCTTCTCTAGCTTCCTTTTCAGCCTTATCTCTCACTCCTCGCCACGCTCCTCACACTGCCCAGCTTTAGCCTCAAAAAATGCCAGGCTTTCTTGCCTTGAGGACTTTGCACGTGTTCTTCCTTCTGCTTTGCCTCCCAGGTCTTAAGTTGGGCATCACTGCCTTCTGGAAGCCTCCCTTGAGCTTTTCCTCTACTCCAGCCCTCTTCCTTATTATAGCACCTGTGCTTCCTCTGTCTCCATCCTGATGGTGTGGTGGGTGCCTACTTTTCTTTGTTCCCCACCAGACTGTCTTGAGAAGGGAGACTGCAGCTGTCTATGAAGCAGGGATTCCCAGTGCCCTGCATAGTGCCTTGGCATATAGTAGGTGCTCAATAAGCATGTGTTGAATGAACAAATGAATGACTAAATAGTATGGTGAGAACATGGGACAGTGCCTGTGGATAGATCTGGCCCTGAAAACCCCCCTATGGCCGGTGCTGGTGTGGCAGGCACAAGTGTCAAGCCAACACAGGTGTTTGTTTCCATGACTTGGGGCCTGCTGGTGGCTGGGCTGACTGTGTGGGCGTGTGGTCACTCACACTTCCTGCTGCAGCACTGATGACAGCTTGCCAGGGGCATGCAGGGAGGAGGAGGGTGGGTGGTACAAGGGTGAGAGGTGGGCCAAATGAAGCCAACCAAACAACAGCCCCCGGCTTTCGAGGCTGGGACAACCCTGGCTTTGATGTCGCTTGTGACATTTATAGTCCAGTTCTTCAGAGGCTCCTTGTGTTGGGGGGCTTTTAACCTTCCCTGGGCTCTGATCAGGAACTAACAGTGGGAACTTGGTGATGCCTTGAAGAATCTGAGAAGTCTGGACTCTGTCTTGAATCTTGATCCTGACTCAAAGTTTTGCTGACACTGAGATTGCTAAGATCCCAGGTTTGCAGCTTCACCCAAATTTTCTTTTACTCTGGACTATCAATAACCATAGTTAATGTCTACTGAACATCCACGATGTGCCTGCCACTCTTGCCATTCTTAACTTAGAATGTGTCCATGTATTAACTTATTTGATTCGAATAGGTAGCTGCCATTAGCATTCCTATTTTTGGACAGGGATGCCCAGGCTCAGATAGATGAAGTAGCATGTGTTCAGTTACCTAGCTAGTAAGTGGCACAGCCAGGATTCAAACCCAGGCAGTCCAACTCCCTGCTACTCCAACTTGTCATCTTTATGTTCCCTGCACTTGCAATACCCTTGCTCCCATCCTCCATGTGTTGCCATCCCTCAAGGCTCAGCTCGTAAGCCCTCTACTCTACAGAGGTGTCTTCAGTCTTCAGTTAGAATGAATCCCTCCCATAGCACATGGCTTATGCATATTTTATAGCAGAAGCCTGCCTGGGCAGCAGCTCATCCTTCAGATGGCAAAGTCCTGGAAAGCACAGGCATGTCAATCTCCTCTGCATCCTCTTCAGCACTGATCCCCTCTCCCCTTCACAGAGAGAGGCCCCAGGCAGGTACTCAATCAAAGTGGAATCAAATTTGTTGAGGAAAAGCTACTGCTCATCTTGATGGAGGCCACTTACAGAGAAAAATGTTGTGCAAGGCTAACTCAGCTCTAGAAACCAGCTCCTGGCTGGGCTCTGGGGGAAGATGTCCCCAGAACAGGCAGATTTCTTCCTGTTGAAGCTGCAGGGCTCACGACCCCAACCAGAGGTCCAGAAAGGGTCCCTCTGAGAGTCTCTCGCTGGAAGCTGCAGCCTTGCTGGCATCTGGCACTTTCTTCACTCCCACCTTCCTTGTAAGCTCTCCTGAGTGCTCTGAGATGCTTGTCCTACTCTCCATGCAGGAACTCAAATCCATGCAGGGAAGGTTAATAAAAACCACTGGTCAGGTGCTATTGACTGTGCCCTCCCTCAGCAACCCCTGCTACCCTCAGCTGACATGAGATGCCTTTGCACTGACTCAAGCCTGGCCTCATGGCTACGGGAGTGGAATAATATTTTGTTTTTCCCTTCATGGGATCCAAGCTCCCTGTCTTCCTCAGAGATTGCATGTTTCAAAATAGTCTTTGGATTATGAATAATTAATAAGAAATATGTCTTTTTCAGAAAGACACTGTTCATCTTCCTAACATCCAAGAAAAACATTCCTATTCTTTTAATAGTAAATTATTTCTAGGAACTCTCTCATCTTTATTTTTTCTATAGCTGGAAATTGGCCAGAAATTTCTGGGTATTACACTTCAAGCCAGTGCAGTTGGCCAGTACTGTAGAAAATGGCACTGGAATGTCCTAATACTGCATTTGATGGTACAGTGTTATCACTTCATTTACAGAGCCAAATACGCCCCTGCTTCCTCCTCCCCTCCCTTTTTTTCCCGTTAAATCAGGAGTCATTTCCCATATTCAAGGCTTTCTGGGATAATATCAGGAAGTGACTGGATGTGACAGAGTGCTGGCTATTCATTAACATAGACTTCCAAGTCCTACATTGAAAGTTACCAGCCTACACTAGCAAAGAAGAGCTAAGAGAGAGCAATGAATATCAAATGGACACACCGTTGCTTACCCCAAAGGTCCCAGGCCATTCACCATACAATACAGCACTTCAAAATCAGTGAGAACCACCATATACATGCAGGACGTCCACACATGCACACGGAGGGGGCATTCCTGGAAAATGGGGTGAGATGATGCTTCTTTCTGTCTCCACTCTCAGGAGCAGTGGAGGACATGGGAAACAGCAGTTCTCCCCACTCTTCCTACTTCCAAACATAACATGCAGAACAGGGACATTACCTTTGGAGTGGGTGGGAAGCTCCGTTCAGGGACAGGGGAGTTAGTGGGCTTCCCACTGTGGTTCTTTGCCTCCCAGTCCTCCACTGGATTGCCTGTGTCCCCAGTGCGGAAGGGATGGTTGCCCAGTGCTTCTTCCAGCGCCGAGGGCAGTGGGCGGGTGGGAGTGAGGTCTTGGGTGGGAACGGATGGCGGGGGAGGGATGGGAATGGGGGGTGGAGTGCGCTGCACCCATGGGGAGGACGAGGCGCTCACATGGCCAGATAAGGGAAGGACAGGGGGCGCCGGGACCTTGTGGGGTGGGTTGGAGGGTGGAGGGTGGGGCATCACAGGCAAGGCAGAGGGAGTCTTGGGGGGATAGTAGAACATGTCCAAAGGGATGTCGTCCAGGTCAGTGGTGTGCAGGTGCAGTCCGCCTGCGAAGCGTCTCAAGGGTGGGGCCAGGGGAGACACAGAAGGCGGGGGAGGCGGGGGCCCTGTGGTCATCTGGGGTGTTGCAAGGAAGTTCTGTAATTGTCACTCTGCTTAGCGCTCCACTTCACAATACATCGAGCACTATGCTCTTCTAATCTGTTTCTCTTGCTACTGGAGACCCACCACCCTTACATCAGAACCATGGGGCGCCATTCCTCTGCCACCTGGATGCCCAGCTGAGGCCATACTAGGCTGCTGTTAGGGAGTGCCCAAATGCAGAAGAGCCCCAAGTTATGCCATCTGTGGGTGGTAAGGTGTTCACAGAGTTCATTGTCTAAACTGGAATGCCCTTGAGAGTGTAAGGGGGACTCTTAGTCATGATGCCAGGACAACAGGCCTAACTGAGACTATCGCAGATGAGCTGGGACTTAGAGATCACTCTGGGAGTATACCTAGAAATACAGACATATCCCTCCTCCTCAAGAGGGGAGTGGGGTGGTAGGGGTGGGCCTGGACAGTGGATGGGCACTGTGAGGCTAGTGACATTTGCTAGTTGTCATCTCACCTCCCACTGTCCCCACAGTGGGTCATTCTGAAGACAGCAGGAGGGTCTATGTGGAAAGAAGGGCTCTGTTACCTCTGAAATCTCATTATCAGCAGAGGAAATCTGCTCGAGGCGCGTTTGACAGAGCCTCTCCACCCAATATTGAATCTTTTCCGATTCTTCAAGGTCTTCCCGCTCTGTCTCAGACACCTGGGACCCAGGATCGGCGCAGAAAGGAGAGGACAAAGGGTACATTTGAATAACATGTGGATAGAAATAGCATGAAAGCACTCCTTTAGAAACTCCAGAGTACTGTGAGGTGCATCAGCTATCTAGAAAGAGACCTGGGCTTGTTCCAACTGGCCCTCAAGGAGGCGGCAGCAAGGGAGAAGAGAGTGGCGGGGTGTCAAGTTCACTAAGCAGAACTTGTAGGCAAAATCAGAAAAGGGGCTTATGTATTGTGAGGGATTAGCTGGATCCCAGATCCCCATGAACCCTGAAGCTCTTATGATTTTCCAAGAATGGAGTTTTTGTAGCCTCCCCCAGCACATTCCAAGAGTTTAACTTGATTCTTTTTTTTCCTGCTCCATTCTGCCTTGCCCTCAGAAGCATAAGTTCAATCTTATTTTTAATTTTGTGGCTAATTTGTTCATAATGTCAGACCTAATGCATTTCACATTTTCCAGGACTTCTCTGGTTTTACAATCTAATCAAATTGGCATTCTGATTCATGGATGCGTTAAAGAGAAGCAGAAACAATGATACCTCCTACAGCTGGGGAGTTAAGGTTACCCATCTCACCTAGCATAGGAATTATTCATGGTGTAAGGTTGCTTTGGACATGTCTTCATGGGGACAGCCTCAGATATATTCCCAGGTTGATGAGGTCTAGCCTTAGACACACCCTATGTTGAGGGGAGCAGCCTTAGACTGATAGCCTGATTAATTGGGAGATAACCTCGCACCTACCACCTGCATAAGGGGGTTAGCCTCAGACCCATATTCTCAGAGCCAAGCTAAGTTGGGTGGGGGGGGGGTCTGGTCTTACAATAACCTGGGAAGGGAGGCCAGAGTGATTCAGACTTGTAGACAGGTCAGTGGAAGCCTAACTTCAAGGCTACAAGCAAGGCAGAAGGGTTAGCCTCAGACCATACTCTAAGTAGCCTCAGAGCCACACCTGAGATGGAGAGGCCCAGCCTTAGACTCTGGTGGGGTAGAGTGAAGAGGACAGACTCAAATCTCTAAGCCAGGTGTATCAAAGGCTAACCTGAGACCTACCATCTGGTCAGAAAGGCTAACCTCAGACTCACACCCTCCGACCAAGGAGGCTAGTTTCAATTCCAAAGCCAGGAGCAAGACTCACACCCCCAAGCAAGGAGATTAGTTTCAATTCCTAAGCCAGGAGCTAACCTCAGATGGCCCTGGGCAGGTGGCATGATCTCTCTCTCCAGGCTGGGGAGCAGGAAAGGGCTCACTCCACCCTTGTATGCCATTTGAGGAGAACAACTCCAGCTGGTCCTCTGGGAGCACAAGAAGAACGACCACATTGTGTCCCAGGGATGCTTGCCTGGCCTGCAGGCAGGACACATACCTCCTGGGCCAGCCGGTTGATCTTTAGCTGCTTTTCCTTCTCCAGCATTTCCTCTTTCTCTTTGTAAAGCTTTTGTTCAAACTCCAGTTCTTTCTTATTCTTTCTCAAGTCCTGCAGGCTGTCATACTTGGCTTTCTTCTTATCTTTTCCTTTCTGAGTAGATGTGGCATTGTTTATATGACTAAGATTACAAATAGTGTCGACAGCACAGCACACGGGGCATCCAGTCCTCACATAACGCAACCATCCCATGGTGAGCCCCTCCCCCAGCTCTCTCACCACTCTGGACATCAGACCTCAGGTTTAGGACAGGAAGGCCACTGCTACCTACTGCAGAGTGGGAGACACATTCTCTTTACCAGCCAGAAAGACTGGCTTATTAGTTCACTAACTAGCTGTGTGGCCTTGGCTAAGTTCCTTAACCTCTCTGGGCCTGATTTGCCTCATCTCCAAAATGGTAAAAATACCTCCCCCACAGGCTTGCCACCCAGTGCCAATGAAATAACATCCATGAAAGAACTTTGTAAAAGTTCTGTATAAATAAAAAATAAAATAAAAAAATAAATAAGTGCTATATAAATAAAGGGCATTGTGTTGATTTTCCAGTATCTGGCGCATGCCTTCTGCATCATCTCATGTTCAGATTCAGAGATGCATCCTGGGAGATTCCAGAGAAAATCTGGGAGGGCTGGCAAGCCTCATCTGTAGAGGTCCCGTCCTAAGCTAGAAGTGATAGGAGTCACACTCAGACCTGGGGGCTCAGAGCCAGGGACATCAGATTTTACTCGCATGCTTAAGCTCTGGACCATTTCATCCTGGAGAGTCTAGACCCACAGTTTCCTCTGAACTGGGCCCCTCTACTGAGGGCTAGCTGGAAACTGCAGGACTGGGAGGCAGGGCATGGAGAGAATGGCTTAACTGCTTTACACTCACCATCAGGGTTCTTTCTAGAGGATTTGGGGAGGGACATGAAAGGCAAATAGACTCCTTATTTTTCCTGGAGGAAATAGACCCACCGAGCCTGCATTCCTGGCTGCTTCTCTCATGGGGTTGCAGGGAAGCCAGGGGCTAAGGCAGGAAGAGAATGATCATTTATGAACTGCCTATGTGCCAAGGGATTTATACCAATGATCTCCTATGTAGGTTTATCCTCATTCTTTGATGAAGGAGCTGAGGCTCAGAGAGGTAAAGTCCCTTGTTCAATGTCAGACATCTTGTAAGTGATAGTACCAGGATTTGGACCTGAGTCTTCGAGGTCCTAGTTTTTCTATGGTGCCCTGATGAGCTGGGGGCAAGGGAAACACGGCAGGAGGGAGGGTCAGCCCCTATCACACACAGCGTGGAGGACAGAGCGAGCATTCAGGAGAGGGGCAGCAGAGACAGCCCACACCCTGGGCAATTTCTGGGGCAAGGAGGAAACCCCCTGTTCACTGAGCTCACCCCCGCCCCCAACAAGCCTTCTGGGGATCTGCTCTTGAATTTCCTGAATCATCTTAGTATCCAAGGCCAGGAATGAGGAATTGAGCTCCCTAGCAATGGACACACAACATTCATCCACAGCTGGAGGGACTTGGTGGGCGATTATGGACCTCTGAGGGACTCTTCCTAGCTCCTCTCCTAAAGACACACACCTCTGTGTACTGCTAATGTGCTCTGGAAATGGTCACCTCTGGGACCCACCTCCAGAGCAGTGTATGAGCCTCTCAAGAAAATGGTTCTCACTGCTTCAGAGTCCTGCTTGGTTCCTCGCCTACCTTGTTCACTAGACTCAGTTGATAGATGAATCCCTGCCATCGTAGTAGAGATTCAGACAGCAATTTCCCAAGAGGAGCCAGAAACACTGCCTAATGGTAGCTTGCTAGAGTAAGAGCCTGGCCTCCTCCAGGACCACCACAAGAATAATGGCCATTCTGTTGCTTAAAAAAAGAAAGAAAGAAAGAAAAAAAAACTACCAGTGCTAAGATTATAGAGTCAGGGCTTCTGGGTGGGGTAGTAGACAGTTTCTGTCTCATGCCCAAGAAAGTCATATCTGTACAGATGCAGAGGGCAAGTTGCCCCATGGCATTTCCCACTGATCTCAGACTGGCCCCACACAGGTTACTTAGCTGTGTGTGAATCTGCCTTCCCTGCCAGACGGTGGGCTCCTGCAAGTAGGGCTGGTCTGTGTGAGTGACTCAAGCAATTCTGATGAAAGGGCTTAGTCAGAATCATGAATCCTTCATGCCCTGGCACAAATTCTGCGGGGCCAAAGGCCTGGGAACCTTGAGCCCCAGAGGGATTTACTGCCAAGGTGGAAATAGAAGACACTGAATCTTTATATTATTATTATTATTTTCTTGAGACAGAGTCCTGCTCTGTCACCCAGGCTGGAGTGCAGTGGTGCAATCTCGGCTCACTGCAGCCTCTGCCTCTAGGGTTCAAGTGATTCTCCTGCCTCAGCCTCCCAAGTAGCTGGGATTACAGGCATGCGCCACCACACCCAGCTAATTTTTGAATTTTTAATAGAGACAGGGTTTCACCCTGTTGGCCAGGCTGGTCTTGAACTCCCAACCTCACGTGATTCGCCTGTCTTGGCCTCCCACAGTGCTGGCATTATAGACATGAGCTGAATCTTTATATTTTTAAATAAGGGGAATTTATGCACAGATATCATGGCCATGGATACCCACTTGCATTTCCTGGAGACTTGGCGTTCCAGCTGCTGGGAGACAAAGAGTCTCTCACGGCTCTAGAAAAAATGATGACGGGTTTTCAGAGCTAGTATGAGGGGCATGGTTCTGTTGTCCTTTCAGCTGTCAGTTACATCCATGGCCTGTCAGTTACAATATTCCTTTTGGTCTAGACTGAGAGGTGAGGCAGATGGGGCGATTGTGCTATTGATTCTACTCAGAAGCAATTCTTCTTTTTTTTTTTTGAAGTGAAAATGAAAACCAAAATGCCAGCTGTTTCTGGAATAATTAGATTAAGGAATAGGGGAAAGGCAACCCTATTTCTTTATCAACAGCACTTTCAAGGACATGATTTCTGATGGGAGGTGGTATGTGGAGAAGATTCTAGTTCTTTTACATTTACATGTTATTAGTGCCTGAAAAAGATTTGACATATCTGTCTCCTTTATTATTTTTTTCAAGTAAAATCCTATGTGTGCATGTGTGTGTGTGCTTGTGTGTTTTGTCCTCTCTAGCTGAGTTCTAGTAGAGGCAGAATATAGAGAAGAATTAGAAATCTAACCCAATGAGGCATCCTAAGCCACCAAAGTCAGCCTGTCAAGGGAAACAGATAGTCTTATGAGACCAAGGCCTTTCTGAGACCAGGACAATGTGTGAAGGAATTCCCAGAGGAACTCTGTTCCAAGTTTATTCAATGCTATCCAAATCTTGATCTATGTTCCTAGATAAAGGCATTAACCTCTGTCAGGAAAAATATTACTGTTTGTTATTTTAATAGCAATGTGCTGGAGGAAGGGGGTAGATTTTCCTGGCACAGTTAATATTCCCATTTTACAGGCAGGGAGAATTATATATCATCAAGGTCACTCAGCTGCCAGTGCTCTGGTTTCTGGGGGACTGACATCTTGCCAGAAAGCGCTGGTCAAGTGATAACATCCAATTTAGCTCACCCAGATTTATGCTGCTGCCTGACCTCCAAATACCAAGTCATCTCGAATGTCCAATTATAGATATTAACAGCAATGTTTTCACAATCAAATGTCAATGTGATTTAGAAAGACAAGGACAAGAGAGTTTTACAAGGCCTGGAGATATTGTAATAAGATTTAGAGAGAAAATTAAAGGTCCTAGAGATTGGAAAAATGCATTATCCTGGGCACATGCAGAGATATTCCTAGGAGAGGGCTGTGCTTGGAGTGGGTCTCTGTCCCAACCTGAGGCAGCAAATCCCCACCTCGTCAGCCAGGCTGCGTCTGGCACAGCTGGTCTCATAACATGCACTAGGTACACCCACTCCGATAATTTGCTCTGTCTGACCCCAAGCTTCTGGCCTTGGTCTCTAGTTCTACTTGACAGAGAAACACAGGAGAAGCTTCCTGCCCCTTTCCTGTTCCCATCAGGGCCAGTGCTGATGCACACTGCCAGATGGTACTTGGATAGGTCTCACACCATGGATCCCTCTCCCAATGTTGCCTTTGCAACGGCACCCTGCCATTTGATGTCAGCTTGACCCAAAGATGCAGATGGAGTTAGCCTTCCAAGTGAACAGGCCAAGTCACACCATTTAGTGTTGATAGGACAAGGAATGTTTGGGAAAAGCCAAAACCCACAGCAAACTAAGCAGCACACCAGCACAGCACCCAACCCTGTCCTACCTTCCGGATGGTTGGGAATTTGCCATCGTAACGATAAAACCATCCAAAAGCTATAAGACACAGATAACAAAATGATGAGACACAGTTCAGCTCAGCCAGAGCATCCATGGGCAGCAGATGGGAGCTGGGTTCCCAAGGAATGCATGACTTTGTGAGATAAACAGCATTGGCAGATCCGACAGCAAAACTGCACCCTCTGTCCAACTCGGCTTACCTGGCCTCGCCTTGGTTTCAGAACAGGCCTAAGACCACCTGAGAAAAGCCCCGGTTCCCAGGCCCTGGGTCACTCTCAAATGCCTCTCCCCAGAACACTGGTTTCAGAAGTCAGGGCCAGAACATCAAAGAGAAAACCCCTTGTGGAAGGATGAGCTTTTCCAAATCACAGTCTTCACATACAAAGCCTTGTTGAAAGAGAACAAGGCCTTTTCTAACCCATGTCTGGTCCCTCCATACAAAAAATGGCTCGAGACAAAAGGGAGCCTGGGTGTCTGCCTAGAACTGTTGTTCGACAGAACAAAACTGGCTTGTCTCATAGTGCAGGTCAAGTCCTCCGCTTTCAACATTCAAAGAGAAGGCAGTGGCTGGGACAGCTCTTGGAAGTGGGGGCACAGCTCCAGCAGGAGCGGGCAGGAGATGTGCCCCCAGAAAACATATCCTCATCCAGGCCAGATAACCAGTGCACCAGCCCCCTTCCTTCCCCAGGCCACAGCTCCACAGAGTAATACCCCCAATCTGAAGCTCCCTGGGGCCAAGAGCGATGGCTGAATTACCCACCCCGGACCAGCCTGAGTGCTGGAACAGGATGCTGAAAGCCTCCTGCTGGACCAGACACCACCTCCTTAGTTGCTGGATTTGAGAGTGGTCTAGGGGGTCCTTGGGGAGGGGCCAGAGCAGCAGAGGGGGAATTTGGCAATATCTAAATATTCGAGCCAGCGGTTCAGTGGTACCGGTGTGCAACAGCTGATCTACCAGCCTGGGCATTGAGTCCTGTCCTCTAGGCTTTGTGTACAGTGCTTGGGCCAAGCCGGGGCTTGGAGGAGCTTTACAGACTCTATTGGCCCCCACACATGCCGGGCCCCTGAAGCTGGGTGTCTGCACTGCGGTCAGGAGGAGGCGGGCAGGGTAAGCAGAGCAGCCAGGCCAGGGAGCAAAGCGGGGACGCGAACCTGCTCTCCCTGCTCCTCCGTGCCTCCATCCAGGTCATCTGCGGGCTCGAGCTCAGGCTCCACTCCCTGATCATCTACCCGGGGAAAAGAGGAGGAAGCTGGTGAACCAAAAGGGACTTGGGAGACCAAGAGGCCGGAGAACCTTCTCAGGAGTTTGGGGACCTGTAATCAGCTTCCTCCATGGGAGCTGTGAGGTCAGGGGCAGGGGACAGAGTTCAGGAGAGCAGAGCAAAGGTTTTTTGCTCTGAGCTGGTGCATACAGTGCTTTCAACCTTGGCAGCTTTAGTTTTTCTGTCTGTACAAAGGGCTAACAACAGGAAACTCAGATCTGAGGGTAGCATGAGAACCATTTTGTAGGGTATTGGGCTGAAGGCTGGGAAGTGCAGTGAGGAGGATGGGAATATCTGAGAATCGCACACGTTTGAGGGCAAGGGGCTGCAATGGGAGAACAGACCCTCCTGCCTTGTGCTTATCACCCTTGCCTTGGAGCTCTGGGACCCTAGGGGATGTCTGAACAGTGTGGGCAGCAGATGGAGGCTGAAGGTCCTGAGGAGGTGGGGACATCCCAAAAGGTAAAAGGGGTACATGCAGTTAGGAAGACCTGAATTTTGACATAATGTGGAGAGAAGAGCAAACCCTCCATTCCAGAGTTTCCAGCTTGGACTCTGGCCTCCGGCCTCCCTAGGACTCTGGAAGGTAGTATACCAGTTTGCTTGTGAGCTGCTTTTTAATATTTTAAAAGCTTAACAGAACTTGCCCATTGGCCTATGCAAAGGCTGTTAAGTTCTTTGGCTCTTGGCTCAAATTACATTTACCCAACAGTGGAACCCTGATGCTCCCTTACTAACAAGGACTACTTAATAAAACAATGGAACACAAATGATTATTTAATAGTTCGGTAGGAAAATAACCTCAACTTCCAAATCATGGGGTCTCTTGTGGTGGAGGTGGGGGAGATAGTTGATGGGGCCTTGGATAGGGAGAGAAGGTTGGAGATCTCCTATTTAAACATCTCCATCTTTCAAGAATCCTTCAGCTACCAGATCCTTAGTCAAGGCTGCCCCTGGCAACTCCTGCATAACCACCTATTGCCTAAGCTAAGGGAAGGTCTGTTAGGAGCCTCCGTGGTGGTGTCCTGGCCTTCAGGGCTTGGCAAAATGTTGGGGGTCTGCTGGATCAGCCACGGGTAGGTGGGCAGGAGCAATTTTAAGGGCCCCCTGGGGCAGGTTGGGGGGCAGTCAGTCCCAGGCACATAATTAGGATGAGTGACTTCATTTTCTAGGTAAGAGATGCCCCATGCTCTTTTATTTTAAAAAATGCAGGGCCCGGGGCCAGGCACAGTGGCTCATGCCTGTGATCCCAGCACTTTGGGAGGTGGAGAAGGGCAGATCACCTGAGGCTGGGAGTTCAAGACCTGCCTGACCAACATGGTGAAACCCTGTCTCTACTAAAAATACAAAATTAGCTGGCCTTGGTGGCACATGCCTGTAGTCCCAGCTACTCGGGAGGCTGAGGCAGGAGAATTGCTTGAACCCAGGAGGCGGAGGCTGAGGTGAGCTGAGATCACACCATGGCACTCCAGCCTGGGCAACAAGAGCGAAACTCCGTCTCAAGAAAAAAAAAAAAAGCAGGGCCCACCCCTTGCAGGCATAGAAGCCTGAGTCAGGTATAACCTATTGCAAACTGGGTCCCTGAGTTGAAGGGTGGTTGGATAGGAGCTGGCTGGGGCCCAGGCCTGCTGGACCAACTCAGCCGAGACCATGCTAGCCCCCCGGGAACAGGGAGTGAGGCAGGAGGTGAGCTGGCTCAGGGACCTCACTGCATTTCCTGCCTTAGGTCCAAATGAGAATTAAATTGCTGGTGCATACAGAGACAGATAGAGGCAGCAGCTGTCCCAGCTCAGCGGGCAGGCGGGGGTCATCCATCCTGTGCTTTGTGGAGCTGCCTAAGATTACATTTACCTTGAGCAAATGCAAAATTCTTGGTCTTTTTATTCAAGGAGCTTGATTTGGTTAAAAAGCACTAAATAAATAACCAGCTAGTGAAAGGGTTTTTATTTTCTATTGTTCCTGAGAGGGTGTGTTTGCTGTGAAGCTGAGGCCCAATTTCTTGGAAGGTACCAAATTGACTAGGATTACTTCCATGAGAAGCAATTAAAATCGATTTCTCTCCTGAAGCTCCTATTTCACTCGTAAGAGCAAATTAGCTGTCTGTCTAAAACAGCGATCATTCATGGGGATCTTAGCTCTGGCCACATCCTCAACTGATACTGAATGTCACGGGGGAGGCTGATGAGAGTGTGCTTTGTCCTTCTGAGAGGACCAGAAGATGACACTGCCCTGCTGCCAGGAAGAAGTGTGTTGGGAGCTGTTTGACTGCACCAGGGAGGGGTGAAATGGAACCATCCAGATGCCCTGCACCTCTTCCTTGGTGCAAGTGGCCTATGTTGGCAGGTTGACATTCCCAAAGGTCTCATATGTGACCCAAAGTTGGGGACAGAGCTGTCCAGACCCCATCACAACATGCCAAATGACTGCCCCACAGCAGAGATGGGGAACCTGGGCTCTTGAGTCCAGAATAGCCCCTTGCTGGAGGTTCCCAGGTCAGCTGAGCACAATCGGCTGGAGTAGGACCTGTCCTGTGTCAACTATAAGTCAAAACAGCTGGAAGGCAGGAGTAAGGACCCAACCAGCAATCCTGGACTTGTGGTTGTCATGGTCCCCGTTTTCCTCTGACAGTGTGGGCTGCCTCTTAAAGAGGCATATGGAAGCTGGGGTTGAGAAGGTGGTCAGGGAGCAGGTGGTAGAGGCCTAGACAGAAAATGGAGGTGAGGATGTGGGACAGATGAAGAGAGGAGATGGTGAGGAGAGTATGAGCTGAGGCCCCAGGACAGCACAGCCACAGCCCATAGCTGGGTGTCTGGGAGAGGCCTCCTTGTCCTGTTCCTGCCTCCATCCTTGGTCCACATACAGGGATATAGGGGCTGGAGACACTTAGTAAGCTCCTCCCACAGTTATGAATCAACTTGGACCACCAGAGCCCTTCTCTGATGTGAGGTCCTTCCCCTCTTTTCTGCTGCTGGCTTCACCCCAGCCCCTGTTCAGAACCAAGTAGGGGGAGGACGTGGTACCCAAAACATTAGGACAGTAATCCCATGAGCTAGTCCACTTTCGCCATGGCCCTTATTCCCTCTTCAGCAGCCTGACAGCCTGCCCGTGTTAGTGTTGTGGGGGACCTGGGAGCTGGGTATGTGGAGCTGGCCCGTGAACAAGGGGAGCAGACAGATCCCTCCTACCTCGATGCTGGGGCAGATGGTCTCTGACCCACAGCTGCCCCTCCATGAAGGAACCACAGCCCAGAGCACCAAGGGCTATCCATCTAGGAGGTGGTGGTGAGGGGAGGGAGGGCCAGCATTTCTGTCTAGTTCCCTTAGCCTCTCCCCTCGGCTCATGAAACTTACACTTTGGCTTGCGAAGGGGTACTGGGTGTACCTCAGCAGTGATGGTTTTAGGCAAGAGTAGCTGTTCCTTTGAGCCCCAGTCTTCTTCCCATTGCTTCTTAAACTTCTCTTCCTCCTCTACAATCCTGAAATGAGACCCCCATGCCTGTTACTGGAGTCAGAACCCTCATAGGCCCATCTCTTGCATATTGGAGAGCCCCAGCCAGCCTGGGGAGAAGCCTCATGGTTCTAGCCATGATGAATCAAGCAAAGTCCCCGAGCTTGTATTCTAAATTGAGTGTGAACCCCACCTTGGCAATTATACGAGACTATGTTTCAGTTACTATAATATGACAGGCTTTACTACAAATAAAGGAGGACCCACCAGGGGATGAGAGAACCAGGTAAACTGGTTCTGGAGGCAGCCTGTGGTTGGCCACACTCCCCTGAGCACACTGATGTTCATGCACAGACACGCGTGGAGCCGAGGTACTCACTGTTCCATCTCCTTCCGGTATCTCTCATTTTCCTCTGCTGCCTTCTGGGCAATTTCTTTTCTCCTTCTGAAACACAAATGCAGATTGGCATGTTTGGCCCTATGCAAGAGAAATGAACTCTTCCTTACTGTGAATTCTTGATTTGGAGAAAAGTTGGATTTTTCTCCAGGCTCCCTTCCTAGGAGGCCTGGACCAGCTTTGGTTTTGGGGGACGTTATCTAACAAAGTCTGGACGCTGTGCTCTTGCGTGGCTTTGTCTGGCATGGCTGAGCAGAGATGCTGGGCTGTGGGAGGAGGGAAGCAGATCCATGTGAAGGCCACACTCCATGCACCCTCCTCCAAACACTTAGGTAAGGTGACTGATGACAGGCGGGGCCTGGACTGACCCCAGGAGCAAAGCAGGGGCTCCTAGCCAGGTGGAATACTCCCAGCTAACTCTGTGTTGGGGGAGATGGGGACAGCCTTTCCTCTTTCCTTTTCAAAATACATTAATTGATTGATTGAGACAAAGTCTCACTTTGCACCCAGGAGTTCAGTGGTGCGATATCAGCTCACTGCAACCTCTGCCTCCCAGGTTCAAGTGATTCTCATGTCTCAGCCTCCCGAGAAGCTGGGATTACAGTCGCATGCCACTATGCCCAGCTAATTTTTTTTTGTATTTTTAGTAGAGATACAGTTTCACCATGCTGGCCAGGCTGGTCTCGAACTCCTGACCTCAGATGATCTGCCGGCCTCGACCTCCAAAGTGCTGGGATAACAGGCGTGAGTCACCGCGTCCAGCCATGAAATACTTTTAAATGCCTAAAATGTATTTGGATTTGGATCTTGACAGTAGTTTTTGATTTATGAATTGCTCACCCCATTTATTCTCTTAGGCCATCATTTCAATCATCCCGGACAAGTGTGAGCTTCATCACTATAGGCAGGGCAGCCCTGTGGGGACTTGCCAGATTGCCTGGGGGTGATCCCAGCTTGGCCACGTGTGACTTTAGACACAAGTGGCTTCACCTCTCTGAGTGTCAGTCTCCACACCTCTAAAATGGGGTTAATACTCTCTACCTCCCAGGGCTATTGTGGGAATTAAGAAACATAAACAAGGCCCTAATACAACACCAGCCTTATGGAGGTACTTGACAAATGTTAGCTGGTAGCTAATCCTAGCTAGCTAGAGCCTACTGCTAGTAGGATGCTTATTTTCCATATTCTTGGAATCTTGGAAGTCAGGGGCCTCTGCTCAGCAAGGAGGAAGGAGCCAGGTGGTCTGAGGCCAAGGATGGATACGCTGACCTACCACCAAACTCATCTGGTCTGAGGACTGGCCTCCAGGGAGGAGGAGGAAGTTGGCTGGGGACACAGCGGGCAGGAAGCAAGCTAGGTGGGGTCGTATGGTGGGGTGGGAGGCGGGACAGGGCATCCAGGGCTGGCTGCACTCACTGCCGCTCCATCTCCTGCTGCTCTTGGAGGATCTTGTTGGACTCCATCGCCAGCCGCTTCTGCATGAGAAGCTCCTGCCGCTGCAGCTCACGCTGCCGCGCCTCTGCCAGCCGCTCCCGGTCTGTCATGAACAGCTCCCGGCCCTCGTGGGAGAAAAGAGGCCCCTTGCTCAGCCCCCGGGGAACCTGGGGATCCCCTGACACACCCCTGGGGGCCGAGATGCAGGTGGTCTTCTCAGCACCATCAGGCACTGCGGCTCCCGCAATCCCTGACCCAAACTTCTTGCTGGGCAGAAGTCCTGTCGCTCTGCTCTGTCAGAGCTTCAGGGAAGGAGACCAGCCACCCTGGGAGTGTGTGGCAGAGATCAAAGGTCAGAGGGGCTGGGGATGAGGGTCAAGGGGCTCCCACCAGCTCATTCTGGACTTACAGCTCCAGCTACAATGGAGATGGTCAGGCTGCGGCTACTCTTCAGCACATTCACAGCCTGTGGGGACAGAAGGACAGTGGGCCGAGGCCTGACAGACCACAGCAGTCCAGGCAGAGAGCACCGAAGGCCCCAGGCTCCAGGGTGGTGGGGATGAGAAGTGGGGTGTGGAGATGACAAGGGCCAACAGGTGAAGACCCCCACATCTCACCTCCTTGTGATCCAGGTTAGAGAAGTCGATGCCATTGACTTCGACAATCTGGTCCCCTGTCTGGTGGGGAAATGGAGAAAGATTAGTGTGTTTGCGCTATCTGTACACTCGCTCATCTGCAGGACGGGCTCCCCCAGGGGCTCTGGGTCAGATGCTGGATCTTCAATGGCAGTACCTCAGCTCCTCCTGATGAATGGAGCAGTTGGAAAGCTCTGGTGGAGCTCTGCGAGGGCTTAAAGCTGACCCCGGCACTCCCCTACTTCATAACTATCTTATCAACTATCAAATATTATACCATTACATGTTCATTTCTTTGGCTAAATTTGATGACATTTGCTTTAAAAATCACAGTTTGTAGATGCGGGAACCTTTGAGCTTCTCATTTAGCACAGGCTGTGTTGAATCGTCATAACAGAATAGCTAACATTCACTGATCACTTACAATATGCTTGGCACAGCTCTAGAATACATATTAATTACTTTAACCCACACAACAACCTTGGAAGAAAGGCTTTATTATCCCCATCTTACAGGTAAGCAAACTGAAGCACAGAGACATGAAGTAACTTGTCCAAAGAAGAGGTTAAGGGTTCCTGCTTTGGGATTGGACCACCTATGTTTGAATCCCAGCCCTACCATACGAGGTACACGATTTTGGAAAAATCATATACTTTCTCTGGGTCTCAGTTTCCTCATATGTAAAGTGGGGATAATGGTGGTACTTAACCCTTAGCGTTCTTGTGAAGTGTAAAGGGCATGGAACAATGTCCGATGCAAGTGGACACTGAAGGTCCGTTCTTTGATTACCATTACAACATTCCCAAGCTGGGGACCAACAACTATCAGAGCTGGGGAAGGCTGCAGAAGGGTCAAACGTCCCCACTCTGTGAAGCCTTCTCTGCAGGGTGGGTAGGGCTCCTACTCCCTCAGTGTCCACTGAAAGAGGGCCATGTGGAAAGGCACCTGCCCCTGTCACCGCGGGATCACAGTCTGACCCAATTTCCAGTGGGCCCCCACTGGGGCTGGCCCAGCGTCACTCACCTCCAATCCCACCTCAGCAGACAGGGAGCCAGGTTTCACGTGGCTGATAAAGATGCCAGGCTTCTGGATGGGGCCGCTGGAAATGCTGCGGGAGGTGGGAAATATGTGCTTGGGATACAGGTAACCCATGTCCAGTGCTCAGGATACAGGTCACTCATGAGCTGAGGACTGAAGGCCCTCGACTGCCTACCTCTTCAGCCTCTGTGTCCCTCTCCAGCCTGATTTCTACTGCTACCCTGGGCAACAGCCACAGAAAAATCCTTGTAATTCTTCCTACCCAACCTCTCACCTAATATACCTCATATGCTGTTTCTTCTTTCTTTCTAGCACTTTCCTGTCCATTCCTTAAGACTCAAATGCTATCCCTTCTATAAGGTTTTCACCAGATCCTCTTATTTTTTTTAATTTATTTTTTAGAGACAGGGTCTTGCTCTGTCACCCAGGTTGGAGTGCAGTGGTGTGATCATAGCTCTCTGCAACCTCCAACTCCTGGGATCAAGCAACCTTCCCACCTCAGCCTAGCTGCGACTACAGGTGCGCACCACCATGCCTGGCTCAGATCCCTTATTCTATCCCAAGACTAAAGTAGCCGCTCTGTTCTTAGTGCTCCTATGACATTTATGGCAAGGATGGTACATGTACTGTTTGCATTCCTTCCTAGATTGGTGGCAGAAGTCACTCATTGATCACAGCACTCTTTCCCACAATCCTGGATACAGCTTTAGAATGCTTTTCAAAGCAGCACTCCAGGGAGCTGCTACTAATTGACTAGAGATGGCACCTATTTGCCATCCTGGACGCAGAATGTAGTCCCATTCGAGTCCCTATCACCCTATATTATAACTATTTACTTGGTTGACTTCTAGATTAGGCTGTTGTCTCCCAGAAAGGTGGGACTTTTTATCACTTGTGCTTGGCACAAAACATTGAATAAATGTGAATGAAAGGAAAGAACAGGGACAACTTAAATAATAATAGCTAATATTTACCAACTGCTTACTATTTAGCAGGTACTAAGCTTGGCACTTTACTTTCTCCACAACCACCCTGTGATGTGGGAATTATTATCGCCCATTTATAGAGGGAGAAACTGAGGCTCAAAGTGGTTAAGTAGCTGGCCCAAGGTTCCAGAGCTCTTAAGTGGGAAAGCAGGGCTGGAACTGGGATCTGAGTAACGGTGGCACCTGCATGCTTAAGCCCCGTGTGGCCCAATGTCTGTTTGGAATTCCCTGTCTGCCTCTTAAGGAAGCCAACAAGTTAATAAGTGACAAGAGAGCTGTGACAGAGATGACCAGCCGAACAGGCTCCTTTTGCAGTGACTCAAGGGCCCACAAGGTAACACTGTTCTGCCTCTGGGCCTCAATTTCCTCATCTGTAAATTGGGCTCTGTTAGAGATGACCCTCTGGCCCTAAAGGCCTGTCATGAAGTTCAGAGGGGAAATCAGGCACCAAGAAGTGTCAACACCAAGGCTGGGTGTGGTGCTTCATGCCTCTAATCCCAGCACTTTGGGAGGCTGAGGTGGGAGGATCACTTGAGCCCAGGAGTTTGAGACCAGCCTGGGCAACATAACAAAACTCCATCTCTACAAAAAAATTAAAAGTTAGCTGGGTATGGCAGTGTGATCCTGTAGATCCGGCTACTCAGGAGGCTGAGGCGGGAGGATTGCTTGAGCTGGGGAGGTTGAGGCTACAGTGAGCTATGATCACGCCACTGCACTCCAGCCTGGGCAACAGAGTCAGACCCTGTATCTAACAAAAAAAGTATCATCACCCATGGACAGTCACACCCCTGGTGGGCAAGGTTTCCTCGGAAGTGGCAGTGAGGAAGGGGAGGGCAATAGGGGCCTGCTGGGGTGCACTGGCCACGAATGACCCCAGGGCATGCCCGCCACCCACCTGCAGCCAAGGCCCCGGGAGCCCACCAGGCTGATGAAGACCTTCTTCTCCTTGTTTTCTCGATTTCCAGGGGAGCCCAGGCTGCCTCGCACACCCTGAAAGAGAGAGAGAAGCAGAATCACGGAGTGTCCACATGCGTGCAAGCAGCCTCTTGAGCTTGTGGGATCTGCAGGGCGAGCACTGCTGAACTCACGCCAGCCAGATCATCATTCCATCCCTGGGGATGTGTCTGCACCAGCCTGGCCTGGCCGAGGGCTGTTGCCCCACAGCGGTGCGCTGGCTGCCCTGGGGGCCTGTGTGAAGCCCCTGAGGGTGCATCTCTAGAGCAAGCCCTCCCTTCAGGACTGGCCACCCCTCCTTGAAGATGACCCCACCCAAACCCCATCACAGGAGGTCTGGCCCTTACCCCAGATTCCGACACAAACTGATCCACATACTGCCAAGTGAGGGGCTCATCAGGAGAGCTGATGGGAAGGGAAAATAGATGGGAGGGTGGTTAGCGAGAGACGTTTGAGGAACCAGGCCCCACATCCAGATCCACCATGTCCAGAGCCTCCAGCCTCCACTGGTCCAGAAGCAGGGCTGGCATGGTGGGAGCCGGACCCCAGGGCTATACCAGGACCCTGGGCCCACAGGGAAGAGTTGGCCTGCAGAGGAGGGACCTCTCACCTTTTCACGGGGATCAGGCCGATGTCTGCGGGAGAAAGGCACAGTGGTTAGGACAGCTCCCCCGCCCTCCCTCCCTCCCACCGTCGTGGAGTACTGCCCTGCTCCCCCGCCCTCCCTCCCTCCCACCGTCGTGGAGTACTGCCCTGCTCTGGCCTCACTCACGTCTCACTTTGATGGACACAGTTTTCTTGGTTCGAATGAGGTTGATGACCTCCTCATGGGTACAGGAGGAGATGGAATATCCATTGATCCGGACGATCTCGTCCCCTACCTTGACCACAGAGAGAGGCAGGGAGCACCGGGTGGAGGGAGCATCAGGCAGTGGGGCAGACTCACCACCAGATGCTCCCGGACTGCTCTCCGGAAAAGGGAAGGGTGGCTGTGCCATCCCCTGGAATAAGCCTTGATCTCAACCAACCCACCCTCCATCAGCCCGGGGGATCCCAGGTTCAGGTGGCATGTCCAAGCAGTCTTGTTGCCCCATTTTACAGATGGAGAAAGCAAGACAGGGGTGAGGGGCACAGCAGGTGTGCAGCAGAGCTGGGAGAAGATCTCAGAACTCTCTGCACCCTCACTCTGGTGCCCCTTTCACTCCACTGGGGCACCATCAGATTCTGGATTCTATGCGAAGGGTGACATTTCACTCAGCTTTAAGCTATTCTTACCGGGACTTTGTCCCAACCCACCCCTAGGAAGTTGGCTCCCTATCTCTGTTAATTGCTACAACACTGTAACTGAGTTGGGGTGGGGACCTTCTGTGACTCCTGACCCAAGCTCACATCACCAACACACACACACATACGATTTTTTTTTCCCCATCATATGGAAACTTGATGAACATTTTAACTCTGCTGTGGCCCTGACCTCTGAATTCCTATTTTGGGAGCAAGCAAAGAACAGTGAACAAGCACAGGGCTTTGGCATCAGATGTGCTGGGTTCAAATCCCTTCTTTTATTATTGTTAGCTATATGACCTTGAGCAAGTCTCTTGAACTGTCTGAACCTGTTTTCCTCATCTGTAAAATGGGGAATACCAAGGTTGCTGTGAGAATTAAGTGAACTTGTGCATGTAAAGACAGCTAGTGCCTGCCACACAGTAAGCACTCAATACATGATTGCTATTGTTATCATGAGTTAGTCCTGATCCCTGAATACTCAGCTCAGATCTCTCTTCTCAGGGCTTAGGCCACAGCGGATTGTTGAGATGGGCCCTGGGCAGCCAGCCCTGGATACAGAGCCGTGGTGAGATTGCCCCCTGCTGGATACTGCCGGCTCCTCCAGGCACCCTGGCCCTGGGGATCAATTCTGGAGCTCCTCATTTAATGACCATAGGGCAGGAGGAACTCTCAGATATCAGCTGAAGCTGAAGCCCAAGGAAGTGAGGTTTTGTCCAAGGTCACACAGCCAGTAGCTGCAAAACAGAGACTGGCTCCTGGAGAGGTTCCTGTCTGAGGCCAGTGCAGGTCAGCTGGGGGCTTAACTCGAAACACACATGCTCACCCTTTGGAGACTTGCTGGCACACGTGAGGGACGCAAGCTGGACTCCCTGTGGGTCTAGGTAGGTAGGGGCTGGGTGGACATGCAGCCTCCGAGGGGTCCTCTAGGGCAACTCCTGCCCTCTACAGCATTCCCACAGAGTCACCTTCTCACTATTCCAAGGGACGCTTCCCTCCCACTCCGGGACACAGACCCCAGTCTTCTCAGGGACCTGACAGGAGTGGCCAAGGGCTCAAAATGGCACTGGGGTGGGGGCCCGCTAAAGAACCCTCTAGGTTTCTGGGAACATGTAATTCAAGGACAGCGGCCAGACTAACTCCTTCCACCTATTTTTCACAACAACCCTGCAGAGCAGGAATTTGTATCTCTGTTAATCGGATGAGAAAACTGAGGCTCAGAGAGGTAAAGTGACTTGCTCAAGGTTACCCCAATAGTAAACAGTGTCGTGGGATTTGAAGTCAGGTCTCCCTGATAGACAAGTGGTGTCTCTTGGGTGTCTGGAAGTAGAAAAGAAGGGCATCCGGCCAAGCCTAGCTGCAATTCCCTGCATCCTGCCCTCTCTGGATCCTTGCCACCTGTCAGAGCCCTCAAGTCCCACACAAAGGCAGCTGTCCATGTTATGACAGGGAAAACCAAAGCACACAGAATAATTTTCTAGGTCTGGAATATACAGCAAGTTGTATGTCACAGGCTGCCCTGTGCAAGGCAGAGGATGTAGGTTAAGTTAGGATATTCTTGGGGGAAAAAATACAAAAACCAAGTATCTCCAGCAGGGGACAAGGGCAGAGGGTCCTGTGGGAGGGTCCAAGCCCACCACTGGGGACCCAGCCTCACAGGTCAAATCAGCACAGGTCTTTAGCCCAGCCATGCTGTATCTGAACCTGCTCATCCCCTGCCTTCCAGCATCTTCTTCCAGCTGCCCTCAGGCATGAGATCTCCCCAGAAACATGAACCCCAGACAGGTCAATGGATGCAGCCATTTTTCCCGAAGCTCCTCTGAGTAAAGTTCCCTGTCTTATTCCTAAAGGGAATTTGCCCAGAACCCCAGTCAGAATGATTCCCACACAGCCCCTGGCTCAGGTTGCAGGATCAACTTTCCTCCCCGTCTCGCCCTGTGTGGAGCCCTGCAAAGGGCCCTTTGTGCAAGGGCCACGATGATACAACGATCTGAGGGACAGCGGCACAAAGGAGAGATGAACCCCTCAGCTAGAGAAAGGGCCGATAATTCATAAGCCTGAGAAACAGCCAGGAAGGTAAAACTCTAGGTATCATTAAAATACCCCAACGCCCCCAGTCATCGAGGCAGCATTGAGAACTGCTTGTCCTAAGAGAGCTCGCCCTGGAAAAAAGGCGGCCTCAGCTGACGCCAAGAGAGGCGCTCATTATGTGTTTTCTCTGGCTGCATTTCTGAGCTGGAAAATGTGCTGCAGAGGAAAGAAATAATGAAGGGGCTGAAATTTCAGACACCACCAGGGAGCCGTGAGACAGGGATTTAGAACAAAGCGGTGTCTGTCAGCTCCCTGTTTCCACCCCCTATGCCACAGTGTCTTGTACCATTAGCCTTCGAGCCCCTTGAAGCCCCAAGCTTGGCAGCCCGGATTGGGATGTTGATAACAAACCCGCTGGAAGCTCTTGGTGATGGTGGGAGGGCCTCCTTTATTTCAACACACAAAAACACAGCCCTGGGCTCAGGTAGGAGTGAGACCTGGAGGTCTGCCCATCTCTGCTCAGGCCCTGAGGTGTGGGGACCCCAAAGGAGAGGCACCTGCGTTGCTGAAGAGAGATTTCTGGGCTTGGCAGTCAGGAGACCCAGTTTCTAATCCTGGCTCTGCCACTTACTGGCCTCTGAGCCTCTATTAATTCTGTAAAATGGGGACGATCCATTCAATGCATATAGCAAGGACTGCTTGTGAGGATGTGACCTGGCACATTCCAGGCGTTTCTTAAATCTCCCTCTCTCTGTTCACTTACCAGACTCACAGCATTTGTATGCCAGGCCCTGCTATAAGCACTTTCTACTATTAATTCATTTACTAACAAAACCTGACGAGGTAGACAGTACTATCGGCAACTCATTTTATAGATGAGGAAATTGAAGCACAGGGTTAAGTCATTCCACCAAGTCACACAGCCTAATGAATAGCAAAGCCAGAATTGAACCCGGCTAACCCTGCTTCAGAGTCTATGCTCTTTGGCATCACATTGCACCAGGCTTTCTTTCCCCCTGCTGGTAAAAGGCAACAGGTCCAAAACTTCATATGTCAGCATCACTGTCTTCCTCTCTTGGGGAATAGGGGAGGTGGGGGGAAGTGCAGCGGCAGCAGCTGGAAGGAGGCAGCAGTTGGAAGTAGGCAGCAGCCAGGTTACCAGCTTCACTCAAGAAAACAGGCAATTGCCTGCGGCCTGATTTCTATGAGCCTAAGAACACCCATCAGGACGCGCCAGCCTCTTCTTCGCCCGAAGGCTCAGAAAAGTGGGTGTTCCACGTTGTGCCACACAGCCTAGTGGATGAATGAGGGGGAGGCAGGAGGTCCGAGGCCCTCGCTCCCCCTCCCCCAGACTCTGTTTGCTCACCTGGAGCCCGACGCTGTCTGCCTGACCGCCTTTGATGAGGTGGGAGATGAAGAGCCCACAGGCAAACTCCAGGCCACCACGCACACTCAGGCCGAGGCCTTCGGGGTGCAGACGGTCCAGACGCACCTCCTTCAGCTTCCTGCCACACAGGAGAGGTCGGTGATGGTGCAGCTTGGCTGCCAGCACTGCCCCGCCCAGGGTGACCTCTCCATCCCCTGCCTCCAGCCTGGTGGCTTCCTCTGCACCTGGAGCGCCGGGGGGTCAGCTGATCATATTCCACCTGGTGCTTCAGTGGGATCAGCGGCCGAATGGCATCAAACAGAGGCAGACGGCTGGGTTCATTGATGACCAGCTTCAGGTCTCCCACGAGCACGGCCACATCCATGGTCCTGTGGAGATGCCGGGAATGCCTGGAGCATCACCCCTGGCCATGACCTCAGGCACCCAGGGATTCCAAGAGGAAACCATTTCAGCCACTGGGCCCAGGCTTAGGAATGGAGGAGACTACTCCTGAAGAGCCCAGAGCTCTTCACACCGGGCCAGTGCCTGAGAAGACTTTGTTCTCTTATATAAATATCCCCAGGAAACCAGTCTACTAGGGATTGTTGACCCATTTTGCAGATGAGATGAAGCCAGGATTTCAAACTCAGCGCTGCCTATCTCGGCTGTTGGGATCTTTCCAGAGGGGAAAGCTCTGTGTGAGATGCTGACAATTCCTCATACACTCATCATCTCCACTCGTATCTGCTGCTAAGCTCTGTCAATTTCACCTCACCACAGTTCACGTGCCTCCTCCCTCATGCTGTTCAGACCTTCGACTGCAGCTGCCTGCCCACGTACTCACTGTCACGTCATCTTTTCTCAGTGTAAGGCACTCCCTGGCTTAAAACCCTTTGATGGCCCCTTACTGCCCAGAGGACAAAGTCCACTCTTCTCAGCAGGCTCAAGGCCCTCCATGACCTGTCCCCATGGAGCTTCTCCAGCCTTGTGGCTATTTATGATCTCCGTGTCCTCCCAAGTCCTACTCCCCCAGATTACTTATCCCATTCACACCCTTGCTTTCATGCCTCCACACTTTGGCTGATGCTGATCCCTCATTCTGGAATGCCCTTCCCAGATATTCCACCTACCAAAATCTTTTTCTTTTATTATTATTATTTTTTGAGACAGGGTCTTGCTGTCTTGCCCAGGCTGGAGTGCATTGATGTAATCGTGGCTCACTGCAGCCTTGACCTCCTGGGTTCAGGTGATATTCCCACCTCAGCCTCCTAAGTAGCTGGGACTACAGGCACGCGCCACCATACCCGGCTAATTTTTTGTATTTTTTTGTAGAGATGGGATTTCACCATGTTGCCCAGGCTGGTCTCTAACTCTTAGGCTCAAGCAATCCTCCTGCCTCAGCTTCCCAAAGTTCTGGGATTACAGGCATGAGCCACCGTGCCTGGCCCCAAATCTTTCTTATCCTTCAAAGCCTTGCTCAAGCCTTCCTGGTCCTTCCTCTTCCCTCGCAGTTGGAAAGGAAAACTCCTTTCTTCACATTTCTGCTTTTACCTCTACTTAGCAGTTATTTGATGTAACTTATATTCGAGTTCTTTGTGTTTGCAGTGTATGCTCATCTCCCCTCACCAGACCACAAGTTACTCAAGGAAAGAAAGTGGATCTAATTCATTTCCAGATTCTGCACAGTGCCCAGCAGTGGCAGGAGCTTATAAAGTACACAAAATGAATCAAAAAGCAAGTGGGTGATCGGAGACATCTGATGCAAGGGCTGTGGCCAGCTGGCATTTCTTGTTCTGTCCCAACAATCATGCTCTATAGAATCTATCTGGCTACTAGACAGCCTCCTCCATCAGACTGTGAGCAACCTGAGAACAGAGACCAATCTGTCTGGCTCACAAGTATACCCAGCCCCTAGTACAAAGCCAAGTACAAAGTACTTGTGTAAATAGTTGCTGAAATGAGTGAATGGTATGTCCATTTGATTTCCAGGAGCAGTGAGCATCCACCCTCTGAGCTCCTCTGTCTCAGAACAACCCATCCCAGGGCTCCCTGAAGACAAAGGAACCCAAGTGGTCCACAAGAGCTGGACCCAGCACACTTACTGGTGGTACATTCGCAGCACATCATAGAGATAGTCCTTCTCTGCATCATTTTCAATCAGAAAATCCACCTGGAAAATCCAATAGCAGAATCACAGCTCCAGGCTCAGCACCACCCCCCCAATAGCAGACCCCAGGGAGGAGAGGTCATCCCCAAGGGCCTCCCCAGCAGCTTTTCAGGGCTGGAGTTGTGAGGAGAGTTCATCCCCAAGGGCCTCCCCAGCAGCTTTTCAGGGCTGGAGTTGTGAGGAGAGAAGAGGAGCCACAGGCCAGGCTGCCCCTCTGACCCCAATGCATCAGACCTATGCAGACCACCCCAACGTGGCCACAGGAGTACCGCTGCCCCTCCAGATGTGGCCAGGCACCCTTCGTCCCCAGGTGGGGCAATATGTGCACACACGGGGATGCACACACATATGTATATATGTGAATCCCCATGTGACAGTGACACACTGCCATGGCAGTGCTGCTGCTCACCCCCATGGCTGTGTCATCCAAGGCCAGAAGAAGCCCACTGTCTTACCTGATGGTGGCTGTAGTGCCGGATAAATGCTTTCAGGAAGGATTTGGGCCACTCGCTCAGATAGCACATGCCACTCGCCAGAAGCCCCTTACCACCGAATTCTTCTGTAACATCAGTGCCAGGGGACCTTCACTCTGTCTTGTCCTGACCTTAGCTGGGTTCTGTCCACTAGTCAGTTTCATGGCCACTCCTTCCCCCTCCCCAGGCCCCTGCACAAGCCCCACAGGGGGAGAGTCAGGTTACATCATTTCAACTTTGTTGACGTCAATGGCTGGCACTCTAAGGTCAGGTTCAGGAGTTGTGTCATTAGCACCTCAATCCCAGCGGGAGGCCCTGAATTCCACTCCCTGAGTTACCTCAGTGTGAATCTCTACACCGTATTTTTGGGTCTCTCTTCAGCCCAAGAACAGGTAACAGAGCAAGGTGGAAGCTTGGGGGGTCACTGGGTACCTCTCTCCTCCAGCCTCCCAGCCCAGGGCCTCAGCCCTTCATAGAGAGGCTGCAGCTGGAAGCTGCATGCTCTCCACTGACTCGTCCTCAGAAGAGGGCCAGAGCAGCGTTACCTCTTTCTGTGGGTATCCCAAGGGTTCTGGAAGACCGGGGCAGTCTGTCCATCCCACCACAGAGGGGACATGCTGGGCCCAGCCCTTGGGATTTCTGGCCTGAGCAGGGGGTACAGAATGCAGATTTCTGGCCTAGATCTGACAGTACCTCCTTCCCTATAAAATCAGACTGAGCATTTCATTAAAGGTGAGAATAACTTGGGAGGCTTGACTCACAGCTTGGGCTTTAGTTGCTACAGAAGTTCAGCCCACCTGCTCCAAAAGGGCACCCTTGCTTTCTCCCTACCTCAGTGCAAGGAGTTCCCAGCTAGGGCTGGGTGCGGTGGCTCACACCTATAATCCCAGCACTTTGGGAGGCCGAGGTGGGCAGATCATCTGAGATCAAGAGTTTGAGACCAGCCTAGCTAACATGGCAAAACCCTGTCTCTATTAAAATACAAAAATTAGCTGGGCGTGGTGGTATGCCCCTGTAATCCCAGCTACTTAGGAGGCTGAGGCAGGAGAATCACTTGAACTCGGGAGGCGGAGGTTGCAGTGAGCCAAGATTGCACCACTGCACTCCAGGCTGGGTGACAGAGCGAGACTCCATCTCAAAAAAAAAAAAAAAAAAAAAAAAAAAAAAAAAAAAGGAGCTCCCAGATGACAGGAGATGGAAGCATCTGCTTGAGTGGGTGGTACTAAATCTTAGGGTGGGAGGCTGGCCTTTCGCATCCACCACCTCTGAAAGCTCATCTCTCTACATAGCCTGGATTCTCTCACCCACTCTGCTCAGGCCTGTGGGGCAGGGGTGCCTCCCTGAGACAGGCCTGGGCTGCCCACACTGGGCTGTGATGGAGGAGTATGAACTCTCCTAGCAGCAGGGGTGAGAAATATCTTTATAAATTAGATATGTTGCTTGCTTGCTCAGTAGTTTCTTGTACCCCAAACCAAACCTAAATCCAAACTCCTTACTTTGACTTATCAAAGCCCAATCTCCTCTCCTACCAGTCTTCCTGGCTACAAAGTCCTCCTTTCAGTTCTTCCCACAGGCCGAACGCTCTCCAGCCTCAGGGCCTTGGCGTATGCTTGTTCCCTCTGCTTGGACTGCTTCCCCCACTTCCCTGCCTGGCCACCTCCTTTCCAGAGAGGTCTTCCCTGCTCACCTACCCAGACAGAACCGACTCCTGCACCCCGGAGATGTTTCAATTCCTTCACAGATCGACTACAATTTGTAATTTAAGGTTTGTTTTCTCTGTGAATTGTTTTCTCTGTCACCTTCGCTGGACAGAAAAATCCCATGAGGGGAAAGATGAGGTCTATTTTGTTCTAAATTCCTCATGCCCAACACATAATAAGCTCTCAATAAAGAAGTATTGAATGAATTTATCTGCCTGCCTCCTGGTATGCCCACATGGTTCAGGTGGGAGGGAGGTAACCATGGGAACAGAAGGGGAAGGGAAATGATGTTGCCCCCATAATGCCCCATGCGGTGGCACCAGGAGCTTTTCATGGGCTTTATTCCATTTGTTTATCACATTGGGGCCAATATTCTCACATAATGTTGCAGCTGAGGAAACTGAGGATCAGAGAGGTTAAGTCAACTCACCCAGTGTCCCACAGCTAATAAGCAGAGCTAGGATGTGAACCCAAGTCTGACTCCAAAGCCCATGTTCTTTCTGCTACGCCACGATGACCATTGATTGTGACTCAGGCCTGGCAGGGGAAAATAACTCCCAAGGTCCCTTTAGGCCAAAATTTCAAACCCTTTGCTTTCAAGAACTCCTTTCTTATCTCTAAGCCCCATCTCTCTCCTCTGCACTGTTAAGAAAACACTTTTGGCTTGGCCTATAATGAGTGAGAAAATGGGACATCTTTTGAATGACTCTTTGAACCCAAGTGTTCTACTTTCTAAGGGGAGCATAAAAATCACATCTGCTTTGGCTGGAGAGAGGACACCCTGACTAAAGACTTCTAGCCTAGTTATAACCCTGGGTGGTGACACAAGAAAGAAGATGGGAGAGGGAATCTCTTATTGACTGAGGCCTTAGGACTGAAGTTCCCTCTTATCCCTCTTTGCAGAAATGTATCTTGCTGTAGCATTAGATTCCAGTAGTGAGGAACTGTCCTCCTTAGACCATGTTTATTGTGCATTAGGTGGAAAACTGAGGTAGAAGAGTAAGGTAACTTGCAATGTTAGGGTCTAGGGTTCTGTTTTTCTCCCTTCCCTGGGCCAAGCACAGATCACTTGGAGATGGTCTTGGTGGAAAGGAGCCTGTCCCTGAAGGTCCCGGGCTCCTGGCCCTTGTCAGCAGCCCTCCAGCACTGACCACTGCTCCCAGAGGTCTCATCCTACCTGTCTCCTGAGACAGCTGCAGAGCTCAACTCTTTGGCCTCATGTCCACCCACTGTCACCGGTTAGGTCACTCAAACCCTGTCCTCAGTTCTGCCCTTGCTCGCTTCACCACATCCCAAGTGGGACTCAGCTGCAGTGGAACAGATCCTTCCCCTGACACACTGGAATCTCCTTGTCCTCACTCAGAACATTCCATCTACCTCCATGTCTGACTTGTCCATTTAAACAATTCTCTATAGACCATAACAGCTAACAGGGAAAATAGATCTGGTTTATGTAGAATGCTCTTTAAATATGAATCTAAGTGATAGATCATCAAAAACTTGAAAACTGGTTACACAGGAGATCCTGCAAAGGGAGGGATCATTCTCACCCAGAAATATCTCAGAAAGACTCAGAGAGAACAGCACTGCTTTATTCTCTGACCACACCTGAGTGAAAACACACACTCACACCTCACTCTTCAGGCATTAAAAGGCACCAGAAAAGAAAGCTGAGAAAGATGGAAGTTTCTCTAAAGCCTGAACGTGCAGTAACAATACCACCATCACTTAAATTACTTTTTCTTTGTAGTCTTCCCTGTGGTCCAAATCAAATTACTTTTCCAATATTAAAAAATTATATAGTTTCCTCTCTTCTGGAATTCTGCCTAGCACTAGCCCGAGGATCAGTTTTGGGGAGCCCCTGCTCTAGGGTGCTTTGTACCATTGTCCCAGTACCCTGTACTTAGGTACATACGAAGCACTAGGCACGCAGTAAGTCTCCCACACTCCTTTCTTCCTTTCCTTCCAAACATGTTCTTCATTTCCCTGTGGAACCCAGAACCATGTCATGCACACAGGCGCACGGTGCCCAGTGGCGTCTGTTGATGAAACGTGAACTCTATTTGCTCTAGTCTAGAGCCTTCTTTCTGACATGTTGGCCCAGGCCTGGGTCACCACCTTTCCACTGGTCCTCAGCACATATATTCTGGGTCTGCCTCCCCTTAGTTCACTTCCAATTCATCACAAAAAAGTAGGTCCCAGCGACTCCAACTATCCACAATGGACAGCTTCCCTCCTCTCATCTGAATCCTGCCTTCATTTCAGATGAGGCCCAAGTCCCCTCTTCCAGAGTCTAGAGCCTCCTCACCTGCCTCCCAGCCTGAGTCTCTTTCTGTCTGGCTCACTTATCCCAGCCAGCCTCTCCCTACTGACTGTCCACTGCCTGAGGAACTTTACGTGTATTATCTTTAATCTCCTAACAACCCTCTGAGGTGAACGTTATCATCCCCATTTTACAGATGAGGAAACAGAGGCTCAGAGAAGTGACAGAATTGAGACCCCAACCTATGCCTACTGGCTCCAAAACCTCTGTTTTTTTCAAACTACCACATGGTATCCACTTATGAAATATAACTCCTTTGTTGTCCACTTGTCCATTACACATTTATTGAACACCTACTGTGGGAAAGACACCAGTCTTCTTTCTCCGACTAGATTTAGAAAGCCTTTCCTTTTCTCGGATCCCTCTTGATATTAAGCACAGAAGCCCTAAAGGAGCCCACCATCTACAAATAGCTGTTGGGGATCTCTATTATCATCCCTGCTACCCCCTGCCCCTGCTGCCAGCCCTGCCTAGATTAGCATTTGCTGACTGATGTTTCTCTGGCACTGTGCTATTGGTCTGTGTGGGAGGGAGGAGGGGACAGGGAGCATCTCCACCCTCACAATCTTCAGGCCCCTTGTCTAGGGTATTGGAGGCAAAAGCTGGGTTTGGCCATGTGGTACCCTCCAGTCTCATCCCTCTGTATTCCCCCATATGGACTGGCCCTTCAGGATAGCTACACAGGGGAACCATGGGACAGTCAACTCAGGAAGATTCAACTTTAGGTGTGCACCCAGCCAAACAGGGAGAAAGAGAGCCAGAACAAATTAAATAATGCATGTTGTTCTGCTTGATGAAGTCTCTTTGGGCTGTTGCGGGGATTAAATGAGTGAGTATATGTAAAGCACGTATGACAATGCCTGGGACATTTCAAGGTCTCCAAAATGTGTGCTAGATCTTTTCCTTTCATGCCTCCAGCCTTCTCCACCCTGCCCTTTGTCCAGAGGGCTCTGCCTGGGCTCCTCTTCCCTCTGGCTTTCTGCTGTGTTCAGCCATCGGGAGGCACAAGCAGGAGATGAGAGGCGTGGGGAGACAGGAACTGAGGCTCCTAGTCCCTGGGGGCTGGCTGCTGGGCCACAGTTAGGCAGGTTCCTCCACCCAAGGCTGCAGCTGCTGTCTGGGCCTCTCTGGCAGCCCTGGTTCTCACCTGTTCTGGTAACCTTCCCTCTACTGGCCCCTTCAGGGATGCTGGCCTCCTGCATCTGGCCCCAGGGTGCAGCTTGTTGGTCATGTTCATAAAGCTTTCTTGGCTTCCCCCTTGGACGAGCCACCTGTTCCCTGCTGCCACCCTGGTTAGCCATTAGTAATGGTGGTACCAGCAGTATTTCCTCTCTGTGGACTCCTCCTCTATCTTTAAGACTCACTTCAAATGTCACCTCTTCTTGGCCAAGTCTTTCCTTAGGCTCCCACACAAAGCTGGCCACATCTTTCTCTGTGCACACAATAGCACTTTGTCCCCAACTCTGCCATGGGACTCACCAAGCTGTGCTGAACTTTCTCCCTTTACCCTCCTGTCTCCCCACAAGCGTTTGTGTGGCCCAGACACAGGCCTGGCTTGTGAGTGTGGTGGTGGAGCCAAAGAACCCCTTCCCCAACTGGGTCTGCTCCTCTCTGTGCCTCAGTTTCCTTATCTGTAAAATGGGGACTAACATCTCTTTTTAAAATGGGATTTAATCACTATGAGAGATTAATCATTTTTTTTAGTATTAATTTAATGAGTTAATAATTATGAAGAGTTCAGAACAGTGCCTGGCAGGTAGTAAGTCCTGTGTTTGTTACATAAAACTAAGTGAGAATAAGTGGACATAAATTCTATATCCACAGCAGCAGGCAGCGAGTGGCCCTCTGTAGATGTTAGTGGGATGAATAGATCCAGCCACACTTCTTCCCAGGCCTTTACAGTGTGCATCCCAGTGGTACCAGGCTTTATTTGACTCTCGTTTTCTTATCATCCATCTTTTCTTTTTCTTTTTCTTTCTTTCTTTCTTGTCTGGGGTTCTCTCTGTCTCTGTCTCTGTCTCTCTCTCTTTCTTTTCTTTCCTTTTCTGTTACTTTCTTTCTTTTTCTTTTTTTTGAGACCAGGTCTCACTCTGTCACCCAAGCTGGAGTGCAGTGGTGTGACCACAGCTCACTGCAGCCTCAACCTCCAGGCTCAATTGATTCTCCTGCCTCAACCTCTCAAGTAGCTGGGACTACAGGTGCACAACACCACACCTGGCTAATTTTTGTATTTTTTGTAGAGATGGGGTCTCGCTATGTTGCCCAGGCTGGTCTCAAACTCATGGACTCAAGTGATTCTCCCACCTCAGCCTCCCAAAATGCTGGGATTTCAGGCGTGACCCGCCACACCTGACTTCTTTTCTTTTTCTGGAACCACTTTATTGAGGTATGCCTGACATGTAAAGTGCTGTATATATTTAGTGTATACAACCTGATGAGTTTGGGGATAAATGTGCACGTGTGAAAGCATCACCACCATCAAGGACATAGACAGTGCCCTTCATCTTTTCAGAGGCTCTTGACATGTCAGCTAGTTTGTAGTATTTCACCCTGTGCCTGGCACAGCAATCACGCCCTGCTTCTCCTTGCTCTCCTTCCTCGCTTGCTGCTCCTTCTCCTCCAAAAGTTGAGGTGCCCCGGGCTCTGTCCTAGGTCTCCTCTCCATCTGCACCGTCTCTCTAAGTGACCTCATTCATCTCAGGGGTTTAAATACCACTCACACCCCCAAGGACCTACCGATGCTTATCTCCAGGCCAGACCTACAGCCTTCTCAGTCACCTCTAGCAGGCATCTCAAACTTACAGCATTCGAAGTGGAACGCTAGGTTTCCACCACCTCCTGCTCTGTCTCCACCAACCTGCTCCGTCTCCACCAAATGTGGATTTACCCTTGATACCTCTCTTTCTACGCTCGCAGCCAATCCATCAGCAAAGCCTGTCAGTTTTTCCTTTAACATGTATCCTGAATCCGACCCATTCTCACCCGAGTCCGAGCCCCTGCCTCTGGCCTGGGCTCCTGCAGGAGCCTCCTGACTGAGGTCCCCCTTCTACTCTTGGGCCCCTCAGTGGATTCTCTACAGAGCAGCCAGAACAATTCCTTTTAAATGTAAATCATTCACACTTACAAGAAAATCCTGATCTGACCATGGCCTACCAGGCCCCTACCACCCCTCCGACCCATTTCTCACCATTCTCCACTCACGATTCCTCTGGGACACGCTGTCCTACTTGCTGTTCCATACAGGCGGGCATCTGCTTGCCTCAGGGCCTTCACACTTGCTGCTTCCACTTTAGGGAATGCTCTTCTACATGTATCCCTGTGGCTCCTTCTCCTCACTTCTTCTAGGTCTCTGCTCAGATGTCACCTCTTCAGAGAGGCCTTCGTGACTGCCTACCTTGTTACTTACTATCTCTCTCTCCCCATCTTAGTTTATTTTTTCATAGAATTTATCACTATCTGGCATTGTATGATACTTTTGTCGATTTCCTTTTAACTATCTGTCTTCCCTACTGGAATGTACTGTCTAAGACAGCAAGGGCTTTATTTTGTTTTTTGATGCTTAGAGTACTGCCTGGCATATATTAAGGGCTCAGTCAATATTTATTGCCTATGTGAATAAATGAATGATTAACAAATTCCTAGAGAGTGGTGGCTCTTTCTGATCTTATTCATCCCAACCAGTTGTCAGATGCCTGGCCTCAGGCAGAATACACAGCTATGCTCATAAATGCATGATTGCTGAAGAGGCAATAAATACTTTTAAGCCAATGAGTAACCAAGTTCCTGCCCTGTGCTGGTGCTGCGAACAGAAGAGCAGTCTCCCTTTGAAAGCTGGTTCTCTGAGGGAGAAAACAGTCTCTGACCAAGCCCTGCTCCCCCACATCCTGGCCCAAGGTTGCTACTAGTTACTGGAAGGGCATGCAAGTGCTCCTGGCGGCCTTGGGGTAACTTCACAAATCAAAGGGAGTCAATGCCTGGAGCCTGTTGGCTCCCACTGGACACTCTGCAGGTATCAGCTGGAAACAGTGTGGTTACTGTGGGCCCAGAGCAGCCGGTACTTTAATTGCTAGTTAGTTTTGACTGTCTTGTGAGGTAAGTACTACAAACTCCATCTCATAGCTGAAGAAACTAAAACTCAGGGAGAGTGGGTGGCTTGGTCAAGGTCTCCCTGACAGTGACAGGGCTAAGATTTGGTCCCAGTTCTGCTAACTCCAGATAATAATCAACATGGACATTTCTTGAGAGCTCCCTAAGTGCCAGGGTCTATTTAAGCTCCCCACACACATGTAGGTCTCATTCAGCATTCATGGTAACCTTATTCGTTAAATATTGTTATCTCTTTTCACAAGTAAGAGCACTGAGGCACAGAGAGATTAAGTAACTTGCTCAAGGTCACAGAGCACTTTCCATTAGAACACACTACCTTAAATATCACCTCCAACAACTAAGGATTTAGATCACAAACCATTTCTTCCAAAACACTAAGGAAGAGACCCCTACAAAGCAAACAACAGCAAGCTGTAAATTTCTCCCAGCAAGCTGTAAAATCCTCTGTGCTTCATCCTCTCTCCCCAGTTCCTGGATGATCCCCAACCTGGGAGGGGAAGGCTGTGGCTGTCTCCAAGGCAGCAGGGCACAAAGTCCAGCCTGGGCCTTGCCTAGCACATGGCGCCTGCCCTGCTTGCACACAGGGATATTAATAAGTAATGACTGTTGCGATGAGGAAGAGTAGGGCAGAGGAAACGTGGAGGTCTGAGGCCCTTTGGAGCCTGTGGGACCTGGGGAAGAGGAACAGGGCAAACCCAGGGTCTGCATCAGACACCAGGGACCCTGGAGATGATTCTCACAAAAAAGAGAGAGCAGGTACCCCACAGAGTGAAGGCAGAAGACCTGATGTCATTTCAGGCCGGGGCAGGAAAGTGAAATTCAACCCTGAGTCTTGGGTTGGGGGATGGAAGGCTGAGCTCCTTCAAACTGGGTTGCCTGAAATCTACACTCACAAAATGTCCTTAGTGGCTGAAATTTCTTCCGACATGTCTCTTTGCAACAGGATGTAACAGTGAATGCTCTCTCAAGCTCCCCTTGGTATTCGCCAGCCCCTAAATTCCTACTGAACTTCCAGCTATCACCCACCCCTGGGAGCAGGACCAGGGATGCCCAAGACCTTGTTTTCAGGAGCCTTCTGCCAGTTTGAGCTGTCCCTTTGTGCCCTTACAAAAGCTTGGCCTCAACACGCAGCACCCAGACATGGGTAATTACCAGGGTAGGGTCTGCCTCCCACCTACACCACCAGCAAAGGGCCCAGACTGGGTATGGCTGAGAGGATGCTCAAAACATGCTTATTAAATGAATAATTGACCCCGGGCCCTTGGCCCCAAGCCCCTGTGGCCCCTACACTGGCTGGCTCCTTGGGCTCCTATGGGCCTCTTTATGGGAAGGAAGGGGTTAAGCACCCTGACCTGCCCTACCTGAGCTCAGCCCTCAGACCAGGAAGAGGTTTGGCTTGGTCTAAAGACACTGCCCCTGGGGTCTTTGGGAGAGCCTTGGGTCACACAGTTATCAATAGTTACCTGCCCCTCAGGCAGGGCCTGTGGGGAGCTCCAGATACCACCCCCGCACCCCCCCCCCCACCAGCTTCATCCCCAGACTCAGAGGCATCCTAAGGCTTGGTGGGGAAGTAGGCTGGATCTCTTTGATGGCCCTGTCTGGTCTCAGGGCCTCAGCAGATTCTGCACAGCTTTGTGAATCATTCTCAAAATGCCCTGTGTGAAACCTGGCCGCTTCCAGAGATGGTCCTTGAGAATCCCAGACCACCAGTGAGGCCCCTCACTGGGACACACCAGGGTGGACCCGGCTCTGCCTGAAGGATCTGGCCGGCCAGAGCCCAGCTCCGACGCCCTCAGTACCTCCTCCCTTCCTCCCCACCGCACCCGGGTCAGCACCAGCTCCTCAGCTACTTCTCAGACCCTAAGAAACGCCCTTAGGCAGGCAGGGCTGAAATGCTTCTAACTCATGTTCTGAGGTCAAAAGGCAGAGAGAGAGACGTCTAGTTTCCCTTCTCCCAACCCTCACCTCTCAGATACTGCCCCAGACTGTCTCCACATGCCTCAACAGCCCTGAGCTGGGAGCACTAGGAAGGAGAGGGGCTTGCCCACAAAGGGGGCACCTCAGAAAAGCGGCCAAGACTGGAAGGAATTCAAACCCCAGAGACGTCCCTGCCCCTGGAAGGCAGAGGGAGAAAGGCTGGCAGAAGATGGACCCGTTTAGCAGTCCCTGAGCCGGGAGTCCCCGCATTCCCTCCCTCACTTTACTGGGGATCCCTGCTGCCAGCCAAACGACCCTCGGGTGTCCCAGCCCAACCAGAGCCATCAGGTGGGGCCGGAAAAGGGAGGGGCTGTGCCGGGGTGTCCACCCCCTACCCACCGCGCCCAGGACTCCGGAGTCCCAGAAGCCTGGGGCGCCCTGCAGCTCTGACCTTATGCCGGAATTCTCGGGCCACTTTTCGGTCCATGGCTGGGCCAGGTCCAGCTGCGTCGTTGCACGACCCGTTCCTTCGGGTGCCCGGCTGCCAGGAGCTGGAAAGAGCCGCGAACGCGACCGGGCCAGCCGCCCTCGGAGCTGGGGGCGGGGCCTGAGCGCGGAGGGGCGGGGCCTGAGCGCGGAGGGGCGGGGCCAGGCCTCTGTGGGGCGGGGCTGCTGCGAGGCTGGAGTCGCCGGTGCTGAATCGTCGCCTCCCACTGAAGCCTGGGAGCAAATGGGCCCCAGTGTGCCTATGGGCCTGAAGTGGCAGTAGCTGGGCTTCAAGCTGGTATTTCTCTGGAAGTGGTACCTGAACACATGCGTTTGAGGAAGAAGATCGTGGAGACGTAGGGAGGAGGTTTGGGACTTTTTTGTGGGGACCAGAATAGAGAGATACGGAAACTATTTACACGGGCAGGGGGCGGGGCAATCTAGTCCGTTTTCTCTGGATACTCTTTTTTTTCCCCCCCCCCCGAGACGGAGTCTCGCTCTGTCGCCCAGGCTACGGTGCAGTGGCATGATCTTGGCTCACTGCAAGCTCCGCCTCCCGGGTTCACGCCATTCTCCTGCCTCAGCCTCCCGAGTAGCTGGGACTACAGGCGCCCGCCACCCCGCCCGGCTAATTTTTTTTTGTATTTTTAGTAGAGATGGGGTTTCACCGTGTTCGCCAGGATGGTCTCGATCTCCTGACCTCGTGATCCGCCCACCTCGGCCTCCCAAAGTGCTGGGATTACAGGCGGGGGCCACCGCGCCCGGCCTTCTCTGGATACTCTTGTCGAGTTTCATGGCCCTCCTGGACTGTCAGCCCTTGCTACGCCCTCACCTCCAGCGTACCTTCAGTCCTGGCTTCCTCCTGCACTTTTCCACCAGGGAGAAATCAATCCTTGTTCTGTGAATTCCTTGGGGACAGGGCTGGGTTTTACTGTGGGCCGCAGGGGTCTGAATCAGTGTGTGTGAGAGTGCCCCCCTCAACTGATTTCCCCTCCCACCTTCCCTAACACCTCCACCCCCAACAAAACAAGACAAAACAAAACCCAAACCCAACACACTCACATATCCATCGAAGCCTGGCAGAGCCTGGCAGTGACATTTTGATCTATGGCTGACCTTCACCCAGGGCCCAGACCCTCTGGTTCATTTAATTCAATTTGGTCAGCATTTGCTTAACTCCTAGGTCTAGTGCTTGGTGCAAAGACAATGATGAACCAGGCCTGGAAAGGAATGAAAGGAAAGATACATCAAAGACAATGATGAACCAGGCCTGGAAAGGAATGAAAGGAAAGAGGGGCTAGGAGAGGGGTGATAAAAATGTGTAAATCAGAGGCTAAGTATGGGGGGCTTGTGCCTGAACTTAACCCAGGGAGGCACCTGAGCCCTTTGTGCCCTGTCAAGGGCAGGGGCAAGGAGATGGACAGCAGCTTACATCAGGTAACCACTTACAATTGTAACTCTGGGGCACCTAAACACCCCTCTGCGTCCCTCTCCCCAATAGCTGAAGTTTTACAAGCACACTATTTTTGTTGCCTAGTTTAAGATGTAAATCCCTCTTGGAGAAGAACCTTAAAATATGATCTGTTTTCTCACCTTAGCATTAACTATTAAGTCAGCGATAAAATGGAAAGACTTGTGGGATTTTTGAATGGTCCAGAAAAGGCCACACAAAATGCATTCCCCTCCGACTTACTTCATTTATTCTCTACATTGGAAAAGAATGTCATACGGCTGTTTATTTTGTATTTAGAATCCTGGCAGAGGTGAATGAATGTCCTTACCCAGGGGAATGCTGTTCACCTGCCACCCCAATCCTTATTTTACATTGGCCATCACCCCTACAGACTCCCTCCACCTTAAAATGCCCCCTGCTTTGTTTCGAGAATAGCATTGAGACCTGGTTCTCCTCTCTCATGAATTTTTGTTTCAAGCTTCCTTGGAGACAATCAGCCTTTGCCTGTTCCTTAACCAGCATTCCTTAAGGCTCCATCCTTAGCTCTTTCCTCGTCATCTTCCCATCTGTGCCCCCAGCTTCCTCCTGTGTGAAGATAGCTGTGTTTGCTTTATTTACCACTATATGCCTAGAACAGTGCATGGCATGGAATTAATGCCAAACAAATTTGTTGAGTGAATGAATGAATGAATGAATGCATCTCAAATCTATACCCTTGCCTAGAAGTCTACTGCGGCCAATACCACCACGACCACCACCACCACCATCATCATCATCCTCTGTAAGACCTAGCATCTATTTGGTGTTCCCTAAGTGATGATGAAGTGAATGATGTACAGATTCCCCAGGTGCTCAGTCCCATGTTTTTGCCATTTTAAAATTCCTCCTGGGCAGACAGTGGACCTCGTTCACACATATAAAGTTGTTTTGTCAAAGTTTGGCCTTGATGGTAGCAATAACATAGGAGTATGAAACACTTTTATTATTCAATCGTCATTTCCTGAGCTAGGGCAGGAGCTGGTGCTGGGCATTCAGAGGACTAAGGCATGATCCATTCCCTAGAGGTGCTCAAAACTGGTCATAGGATACGGATGTGGAGACCCATGTGGAAGCTGAGGTGGGGCATGGTGGGAACATAGGCTAGGACTCTGCAGGCTCTGTTATTGACCACTGACCCCTGAGTGGCATGTCCCAGGGCCTCAGCATGGCCCTCTGTAAAAGGAGAGGATAGGGCCAGACTCATACCTGCATCTTGGGTCTCTGGTATTGGGCTTCCAGGACCCAGGTAAGGGGAGCTGGAGGTTGCATAGGCTGCCTCTATGCTTCCCTAGAAAATTTAGGGCTGAGTAATCTGAATCCAGCCTCCCCTGGGGAGGTGTGGCCACAGGCCAAGAAAAGCAGAGGCTGGGCTATGGACAGGCGCCTAAATTATGGTAATAAGCTGGGTACTCCTGTCACTCTAGTTCGGGGAGGAGCTGAGAGCCTGGGAGGAGGGGCTGAGGGAGCCTTGGGGCATGAGAGCAAGAGGGACCTCGGCTGCGGAGTGGAGGTGTGACCCTGCCTTAGCCCGGGGAGGCACCTCGGGAGGCTGTCCCTGCGCTCAAGTCCTCTGGTCCCCTCGTGTCCCTATGGGAGTCCTGGCGTCTGCGCTCTGCTGGCTGCTTTGTGTCTGGCTGCCCTGGGGTGAGCAGGCAGCCGAGTCCCTGCGGGTGCAGCGCCTCGGTGAGAGGGTTGTGGACTCAGGGAGGTCGGGGGCTCGAGGAATGAGAAACGTTAAAGGAATGAGGAATGGGCCCGCGCAGGTTGGAGAGAGGGAGGAAAGAGAGGTTTGAGGGAGAGCAGAGGGACACCCAGGAGGAGCAGTCAGGGGAGGAGGGACCCCGAAGCCAACAGAGGCAGGCCTATGACCGTGGGGGAAAGAGTCCAAAGTTAGGCTGGGTGGAAGAGACCCGAGGTGGGGAACTAGAGAGAGCTGGGGGCCAAAGACTGAGAGTAAACAGGGAGATCCTGGCTGGAGAAGGGTCATCAGGAAGGGAGAGAAAGGATTTGAGAAGGCTGCAGGGAGGGAGAATGGGGGAATGCTCAGTGGCGTGGGAGAGGCTTTCTAGCAGTGGGGGCCAGGTGGTGGGAGGCCCCAGTAAAGACAAGCACAATTTGAGTGGAGAATAATCCCCCTCCCCAGCCGCAGCACCCGTTCTATGGGGCAGTGCAGAGCCACAGCCAGAGCCAGCCGGGGAACCCAGGTGAGTAGGTGTGAGCTGTGGCGGCCCCACCCACAGCTCCCATCGGTATTTCTGGCATCAGAGACCCCAGGGCTTTAGCACTTAGGGTGGGATAGGCCAGGGGACTGCGGGGAGGCATAACCCATCCTAGCCCCCCATCCATGCCAGACTCTTGTTTCCTCCAGCAGCAGCCACCAGGAGGCGACCCTTGCCATGGGGGACACGGCTACAGTCGTGGGAGGCCAGGTAAGGGGGGTCTGGGGAGGAGGCTTCATTGAGCAGGAGCTCATGTCTATCTGGATCTGAGGCTGGCAGGGAGCTCTGTAGGTTACAGGAGGGGTCTCTGGAGTTGTTCAGAAAGGAACAAGCAGGTTCCTGGTATGTGTCTGAGGTGTGCAAATTCATAAAACCCTTCTATTCTTTTTAATCTCTTGGGGGTCTGTAGTCCACTCTTTTTTTTTTTTTTTTTTTTTTTTTTAGGAGAGGTGGGCACCAGGGCTCTTTCAGGAGAGAGCTGAGCTCTCCCTTCTGGCAGGTAAAAGTAGAAAGATGAACGTTTAGAAGAATGGAGTTCTCTTTTCCCTGACTGGCCTGCGAAGGCCCTCAACCCTGTCAGAGGCTCCTCTCCATACCCTGAGCGGAGCCTCAGGAATGCAGGCAAGACAAAAACTAGGCCACCTGGTGGAAGATGCAAGGAAGGTTTGGTTGAGAAGCAGAGCCCTGAACTCATCCTTTGAGCCTTTTTTTTCTTTTTTTGAGTCGGGGTCTTGCTCTGTGACACAGGCTGGAGTGCAGTCGCATAATCATAGTTCACTGCAGCCTCAACTTCCTGGGCTCAAGTGATCCTGGTGCCTCCATTACCTGAGTAGCTAGGACTATAGGTGTGTGCCACCATGCCTGGTTGAATTTCAATTTTTTTGGTAGAGACAGAGTCTCACTATGTTGCCCAGGCTGGTCTTGAACTCCTGGCCTCAAGTGATCCTTCTGTGTCAGCCTCCCAAAGTGCTGGGATTAGGCATGAGCCACTGAGCCCGGCCTCTATCCTTTGAGTCTTGACCGTTCCACTGCCCATCTTCGCACGGTCCTCTGTGTTTGTGGGAGAGGTGGCAGTTTTGTTTTCTCCCTTTGCCAAACTTCTTTGGTCTCTGGATCAGGTGACTCAGGTCTACTTTCTAATCCTGGCCCGCATTTGTCTCCCTCTTTCTATAACTACAGATGAGCTATAAGTTCCACCCACCTGCAGCTAGGTCCCCCAAAGCAGCTGAGCCTCAGCTCAAGTGCCCCTGCCTCAGCCCCAGCGGTCAGCTCTGGGGAGCCCCTTGAGCCAGCAGATTGGGGAGAATAGTTTATAACAGCAATGAGTCCCAACTCCTGCCCTTTGGAAATAGACATGAAGACCCCAAGGTGGAGTGAAGGGGGATGGTGTGGGCATGCTTCTTCTCTGATGTGGATTTCCTGGATCTTTTACTTCTTCTTTGCCCACACTTCCAGGCCCTAAGATTTAGAATCACAGTCAAATACTGCTTGAGTTGGAAGGTAATGGAGTCATTTTTTTGTAGGTAGGGAAATTGAGGTGGGTGGATGACTTGCGGGGGCCCCGCAATGAGCAGGTGGAGCAGAGTCTCCTGGCAGAGCCAGGCCGCGCATACAGGACTTCAGGAATCCCCATGTTTTAGTGGGGGAGATGACCCTTCTCCAAACACTTCATTTCCCTGTGGGTATCCTCCCGTGCTGGTTTCCAGGGTAGGCATCCCGCCTTTTCCTTGGGGAAGGGTCATAAGTGAGTGGACCAGGCAACCTGGGGAGGTTTCTCACGCTGCTCCTCAGAGCAACAAGGAATTAGAATGGCCTCCCTCTAAGGTGACAGGAGTTGGGGGGTGGGGGACTGAGGCCCATGTACCAGGGATACTTCAAGGGCTCCTGTTTGGAATGCCCTCTTCATGAAGTGGGGGTGTGCCCCAGACCAGTAGGCAACCAATCTTCATTTCAATGCTGTCCCGCTTCTACAGAGCTCAACCATTTTCTAGAGAATTGTTGTAGACAGGGGTCCATGGATGGGGGAAAATAAAAACACATTGTTATTTACAGAAACCTCAATCCAACTGAAATTCAGCATCCTTTTCAATTATTATTATAGTCTACAAACCACAAGAGTATTTGCAGTGTTTTTGACTGTCACCAATAGACATGACAGATATTTTCCTACCACTTATAGATGTTGCTGTCTCAAGATATCATTTATGTTCATCACTACTTCAAAATTTTGGCAGTGATAAGGCCCACTGCTAGATCTTTTATTTATTGAGTTATTAAAGAAGCACAAATATTACTAAATTACACATTTTTATAAAATATTTTCATAAAATGATATTGTGATATAAGTGATTTCCTTTGTAACCTTATCCTTTATTTTATGTTTTTAAGAACATTATTCTGAGAAGGTGTCCACATAGGGTCACTAAATTATCTAAGGGGTTCGTGGCATAAAAATGATTAAGAGCGCCTGATTGATTAGCCCCTGAAGACTAATCATTTGGACAAGATTTAAGAAATCCTTTAGAAAATGGCTTTGACTCTTTGCATCACAGGTTGTCTCATCCTCATGACTCATTTATCTCAGAGGCCACATCTGAAGTGGGAGTGAAGAGTGAGGACACGAAGATGAGTTTAATTACAGCTCTCTGGTGGCTACAGGATGCGGGTTGTTTCCTGTGACCCTGCCCTCTCCTATTTCCTGTGGTCTCTGAGGGCCCCATAAGATAGATTAGTACCCGGGTGGGAAACCTGACTCCTGGGGCTGGGGCTGGGTCCACTGGGTAAGGATTGCTCGGGAGAACCCAGGAACCAGGGGCCAAAGTAGGTGAGGACACCAAAATCTGGCTAAGATGTCAGGAAGACCATGAAGATGAAAGGTGTGAGCGTCAGGGACAAGGTGGCCAGGCTGTGCCTGCCAGGGCAGGGCCAAGAGCTGGGGTTGGCTCCAGGGACCAAGGGCCTGAATATTTCCTATGTTCAAGTCCTCTGCTGGATGACAACGAGGGAGGCTGACATGTGAGGTAAATACCCACAGTGCAGTTTGTGCCTTGTTGGCCCTATGAACAAGCACATAAGCTCCAAGAGGGCAGGTACTCTGCCCTGTTCTCTGCATCCAGCACAATGCTTGGCACAGGGTTCTGGGGACGTTGTACAAATGAGGAGGCTGAACCTCTAAGGGAGGAGGAGCCAACTGTGCCCAGGATGCCGGTTCCAAGTGACATTAGACGTCTCGGACTGGAGTTCTGAGAGGGCTGGTGTGTAAGTCATCTAGTCCTGTGGTGACTGAACACCCCTGTTGTTATACAGTCCTGATTTCAGGCGGTTCATGTCTGGAGAGACCATGCTCTGGGAGTTCTGTCTGGAAAATAGGGTTTCTAAGCCACACTTGGCCTGTCTCCTCCTTAGACCTGAGGTATCAGGGCAGGAGTCCTGACTGGGAGCTGAGTTGTGAGGACAGTGGGGTTGATCTGTGGGCTGCTGGTTTTGCTGTTCTTGGAAGAACCCCAAAGGAAGGTTGGGGTGGGGGTGGCTGTGGGGGTGAGATGTTCCCCTGACCTGGGGTGAGGGGCTGCCTTTGTTCCTTAGCTCTGCCTCAAGCTCGTTATCCAGACAAGGGATTGTGTGTAAGGCTGTGGAGGACATAAGGGTTTACTGGGAGAAAGGGAAGAAAAGGAGGCTGGCAGGTATTGGGGCATGGAGGGGAGGGGGTGTGTTCCAGCCATGGGCCTCATGGTCTGCCACAGAGATGCCACTTGGGAAGGTAAGAGCTAAGCCTTTGTTCCTCTGAGCCCAGGGCAGGCCTAAACATTCTCCTCTGCCTCTTGAGGGGGCCAGGCGAGGAGGAGTGGCTGGGGCACTGAGGGGCAGGGGCTCCTCCCTCTGGGAGATGAACAAAGAGGGCTGTGGCCACCAGGAAGCCTGCCTGGGAACCCGTCCTGAGGTCAGCCCTCGATGTGTTCTCTTCCTCCTGTCTTCACAAGCAGGCTGAAGCCCCAGACTCTGTGGCCATGTCTTCCTGGGAAAGGCGGCTCCATCGGGCCAAGTGTGCACCATCCTGTAAGTGGCACCTTCACTGTGGTCCATGGGTTGTGCATGGGAGAGCCCTGGCAGAGGCCTGAAAGGGCAGAGGGCAGGTGGGGCTTCCCTCAGGCCTCCATGACCCCTTTTTCCTGCTTGGCATCTCCTTCCACCCACCCTGGCCCCGGCCACCATGCCATTTGGCATTCTCCTCCCTGCCTGAGGAGAGCTTCCTCTCTAGAGTCCTGTTCCTATGACCATGGCCCGGGACTGCCCCCTCACAGGCTGACTCCAGTGAGTCCAGTTGTTTCCCCCTCCATCCCACCCGGTTCTGTGGCTTCTTTCTACTTTCTGTGGTATTGCCCTTCATCTTGTGTTGTCTGTAGCCCCCACTCCCTGTCCTGTGTCCATGGTCCCCCTCACCTGTCCTAGGTCTGTGGCCTCTCCTCCCACCTATCCTGTGTCTGTTCCTACCTCCCCCACCTGTCCTGTGTCCCCCACCTGTCCTGTGTCTCCCACCTGTCCTGTGTCCCCCACCTGTCCTGTGTCTCCCACCTGTCCTGTGTCCCTCACCTGTCCTGTGTCCCTCACCTGTCCTATGTCCCCCACCTGTCCTGTGTCTCCCACCTGTCCTGTGTCTCCCACCTGTCCTGTGTCCCTCACCTGTCCTGTGTCCCTCACCTGTCCTATGTCCCCCACCTGTCCTGTGTCCCTCACCTGTCCTATGTCCCCCACCTGTCCTGTGTCTCCCACCTGTCCTGTGTCTCCCACCTGTCCTGTGTCCCTCACCTGTCCTGTGTCCCTCACCTGTCCTATGTACCCCACCTGTCCTGTGTCTCCCACCTGTCCTGTGTCTCCCACCTGTCCTGTGTCCCTCACCTGACCTGTGTCCCTCACCTGTCCTGTGTCTCCCACCTGTCCTGTGTCCCTCACCTGTCCTGTGTCCCTCACCTGTCCTGTGTCTCCCACCTGTCCTCTCACATCATAGCTCCTTTCCTCGCTGCCCTCTGCTCTGCTTTGTCTTCTCTTCGTCTATGGTTGTTCTTGCTACAGGCCTCTCCTCCATCGCCTGGTTACCCCCGTGGCTTCTTCCCTGAGTGTGTGGAGCAGTGAGAAGGAGCAGCAGCTGCAGATCTCTGGGCAGTCCCCCTGCTCACCCCACATGCTCCCCATTCTCAGTTCTGCCTGCCTTGCTTGCTAGCCAGGAACAGCTCTAGCAACTGAAGGCCCAGGTGGGGCTGGCCTGGGGGCCACTTGATGCACATCAAAGGCAGATGCCCTGCGACCCCACCCCACCGGCTTGCCAGGGAGGGGGCAGGGCTGTGGTCTGAGGCACCAGCTTGTGCTAGCTGCTGAGGAATGTTGGGGCTGGGGCTGCCTGTTATGGGGGTCTGGATCCTGTGAAGCCTGAGAGGGCTGCCTCCCTGGGTTGTGCCAATCTCAGCTTGATGGGGCAATGACTCTGTGTCTCCCATGCAGACTTGTTCTCCTGCTTCAATGGAGGTGAGTGTGTGCACCCAGCCTTCTGTGACTGCAGACGCTTCAATGCCACTGGACCGCGCTGCCAGATGGGTGGGTCTGGGCTCCACCCCACCCCCAGGAAGGGACCTGGGTGCAGGGAAAGCTAGGGGGAAAGGGAGCAGCACTTCCAGGGCTGGAACCCACCAGCCTCTGGCTTGGTGCCCACTGTAGCTACACAGAGAGGTTCTCTTTTCTCTCCCTCAGTGTACAATGCTGGCCCTGAGAGGGACAGCATTTGCCGGGCGTGGGGGCAGCACCACGTGGAGACATTTGATGGGCTCTACTACTACCTCTCCGGAAAGGGCAGCTACACCCTGGTGGGTCGCCATGAGCCCGAGGGACAGAGCTTCTCCATCCAGGTGAGGCCTCCCCTGCCTTGCCTGTCCAGGAATGCTTCTCTAGGCCCTGGAGGCTGCACTGGCCTGGGCTCTACTTGTCATAGTTAGAGAGACTGGCACCTTCCTCCTTGCATTGCCCCCCAGCTCCCACCCAGGCAGTCTGCACCTGGAAGGAGCTGGGGACTCCACAGCTCTCGCTCACCCACTCACCCTGGCCATTCATTTATTGAGCCACTCATTCATCAAGTATTTACTAAGTGCATACTGTACTCTTTTCTGGCATAAGGTCTGGTGGCGGGAGGTCCTGTAGACAACAACACAGGTATAATCTTTGTCTTCTCAGAACTTATAGTCTAATGAAGAAGGACATCAAATCAGATGACTCATTTCAGGTGCAAATGAGTGCTATGGAGGAGAAATGCCAAATGCTAAACGAACATGTCCTGAAAACCTAATCCTGTTTATTGGGAAGGATGGTGACCTGGGAAAGCTTCCTGGAGAAAGTCACATTTAAGTTGAGGTTTAAGGAATAAATTGGAGTTAGCCAAGTGAAGAGTAGGAGAGTGTGGGCAGACTTGAGAACATTCTGGGGAAAAAGATCATTGGGTGCTAGGAAAGAGAATAGGGCCTCAGAGAAATGATGGACGTCCTGGATGACTCAGTTTAGAGTCACCTCCTCCAAGAAGCCATCCTGGATCTCCTGACCTTCCAATCTGGCTGAAGAGCTCCTCACTGGGTAACTCAAAGTTCCATATTATGACCCTGTCATTGTATTTCTCTTACAAAGGTCTGGTTTTGGGTTGGTTTTCTCTACCAGCTGTGAGCTTCCTAGGCCAGGGGTCATGTCTTTCTCTTTGACAGTGCCTGGATTGGTGCTCAGTAAAGGTTTGTGAACTATAGGAACACGTGTGAAAGCCACTGTCATGCAGGCCTGATTTTCATGCCTAACCTGTGTGCTAAACTGGGAGTCACCTTCAGCCACAGCTCAATACCCCTCCACCTGGAGGAAAGTCTCTTTGGAGAACCAGCTCTGTTGGAGGGCACCTTGGTCAGTACTGAGTTAGGGTCAAGGGGTTGGGGGTGTGGGGAGACCCCAGTGTTCAGTGTCTCCCCTCTGCTAGCCATTTGTGATCCTTCTGTCTCAGTCATGGACCTATGAGCCTGCTCTAGGGGCCATGCCCTGGATGGGCGGGGAACTGCAACCAATTTTCCTCTCTCTGCCTCGGCCTATCACATAGCAGAGATTTTCATGACCTATCATTTCATGATGGATATGTTACAATTACTTAGACTAATGCATTGCCATACACTCGTGGGTTACAAAATCAACTTAACGAATCACAACCATCATTAAAAAATGAGACAAATAAAATAGAAAATATTGTAAGAGTGTATTACGCATGATAGAGATAAGTATTATTTTGTAAAATTTTTAGTTATATATATTTCTTATTGTAGGTCATGGTCACAAAAGCTTGAAAACCCTTTAGTTAGACCATGGGGTAGCTTTCACAGTTCCCACTTGTAGTTGAAGTGGCTCCAGCCTGCTTAATCACATTGAACAGTAATCTGATGGAAGGTGCCTTCCTGGGAAGGGTTTCCACACTTGGCAGGGATAAGCTCTGGGAAGCTCTCCCCTCTACCCCACCCCGTCCTTTGGGTCTATGGCCTTTGAAGTCTGGGTTCTGTCTGAATGGGGGGGGCAGAGGAGATGTGTGTGTGTGTGTGTGTGTGTGTGTGTGTGACAGCAGCACAGGAGTGAGATGTGTGCCGATGGGTGTAGGGGAAAGTTACAATCTGTACCTGCCAGGGGCATGGGGGAAGGGGAGTGTGTGTATAGTGTGTGCACTGAGAGTGTCATGGGAGAAATTTATGGGGTGTGTATAGATATGTGTGTTTGTGTTCTGTATGAGTGTGAGATGGTAGAGTATGTCTGTTGGCCTTCAATCTGATGGTATTTCCTGGGTAGGATAAAGAGAAAAGTTCAGAAATACGGAGATGGCATGATTGACTGGGAAGAGCCCTGGAATCTGAGCCATCCAGACCTGGGCTAGAATCCCAGCTCTGGGATTTCCTAGTTTTCTGTGTGTGGCCTTAGTCACTTCACCTCTCTGTGAATCCATTGCCTCCCCTCTGTGATGTATGGGGACTGAGCGAGATCACAGAGGAAAGGCAGTTGGTATGCAGGGGACAGCCATCGGCATTAGTGAAAACTCAATAAGGTGCGAAGCTCAGGGTCAGGCCTGTGGCAGGAGCCTGCAAACCGGCCTCTGAACTCCCTACTCAGGTACACAATGACCCGCAGTGTGGCTCTTCACCCTACACCTGCTCCAGGGCTGTCAGCCTCTTCTTTGTGGGTGAGCAGGAGATCCATCTGGCCAAGGAGGTCACCCATGGAGGCATGAGGTAACTCTAACACCTTCCACATCGAGCTGTCCTATCCCTGACACTGGTGGTGGTGGATGGGTGAGCATCCGCTCTTCTCAAGCCCAAAGGAAATTGTTTTCTGGGGACAAACAGCAATTTCCACTATCTGGGCGGAAGCATACTGGCAGATCACTGGGTTTCTTGCCAGTGGGGTTTGCAGAATGATTTTTTTTTCCTGGAACTCTCAGATATTGCAGATTTCCAGACAGCAGGCTTTCAGGAAAATAGAGTTTTCCAGTGAGTTGAGAGTTTATCATGATAAGCATGCTTACTTTTCCCTCCCATAATCTTCCCAAATGGATCATACACAGTTTCTACCTCCTCTCAGCAGATTCGGAGTACACTTCCATTTCTGATGACACAGGGTCATTGTGAATGTCAGTTATCTTGCTGGGCCAACAGGGATGCTTGGAGGACCACCAGAGGAGTGGGGACCCCTTGCTCCCATACTAAAATGCCCCAGACTGTAGTCCTTTGTGAAATCTTTCCTGCATCTCTTCCTCACTGTTCTTTCCTTTCCTTGCTGTCCACTGTCACTTCTTGTTGCTGTCATGGGGTCTTCCTGTAATGACACTTCTCCCTGTCCTCATCTCCTGCTTCAGATCTGGAAACTGGGTGACCAAGCAATTTTTCTGGGGCTGAGTGTAAAATTGATGGCCTATAGGTTTCTCCTGTGAATGAAGAATTGGTAAATGGGTCTCGTGGCTAGTTAGACAGTACTTTTGTTTCCCTTTCCTGAAATTTTGCTGGGTTGAAGGTTGCCAAATTCCAGGTTGGCTAGGGGTCCCTGTACCAGGAAAACTGGGAAAGTGGTCAAGGCTGCTGGAGCCCGCCATCTTTTCTTGCACTCCCAGTTTTCCTCCTCTCTTGGCTTCTGTTTCCACTTGGTTCCTTCTCCCCACCAAAAAAATAAAGCAGATGTTTGTTTATATTCTATCCTGTCTGGGAGAAAGGAACTTGGAGTCACTCACTCTAAGATTTATTCCTGCCCAGGAAATTGCCGTCTTAAAAAATCTCTAAAGACAAAAGAATCCATCTCTAATGGTATACTTCCAGGCACCTGGGAATTCTGGGAATTCATGGGGAGGGGAAGTGGGGGCCTTGGATCATGGGGTAGGGACTGGCTGTTCCTTCGGTGAAGAGACTGGGCTAGTGGAGGTGTTGTGGATACCCTGAAGCTCTGGGATGTGCCCTGCAGGGTCCAACTGCCACATGTCATGGGGAGCGTACGTCTGCAGCGGCTTGCCGGCTATGTCATCGTGCGGCATCAGTCAGCCTTCACACTGGCCTGGGATGGTGCCTCGGCTGTCTACATCAAGATGAGTCCAGAGCTTCTGGGCTGGACCCATGGGCTGTGTGGGAACAACAATGCTGACCCCAAGGATGATCTGGTGACCAGCTCTGGTGAGGGTCAGACAGGTGGCCTCTGAGGGGTGTTGGTGGGGATGGGGGACAGGTCAGGCTGGGAGGGGTTGGAGGGGACTTGGAACAGAGCCCTGGGGTCGTGGTCATGGTATTAAAGACCCAGTGGAAGGCCAAGGACCCCTTCCTAACAAATGTGTGTCCTTGGGCATGTTCTTAAACTACTGTCAACCTCAGGTTCCTAATCTGCAAAAATAGTCATGATAAGAATTCCCACTAGGGTTGTGGGGGATCTAATAGACACTTTGCAGGTGGGATTGACCCTGCAATGTGGGGCATGGGGTAGGCAGGGAGCAGAGGGCTAGAGACAGCCAGGAAGAGAAATGGCCCAGCTAAAGACACCTATGGAGGAGTGGTAGGAAGTGAGTGAAGCATTCAGGGCCAAATCATGGTGGCTCTGGCCAGAAGGGTCGTGACCCCTTTTGAGCACCTACACCATACTAAACACTTTACATGCATCATCTCAAGTAGTCCTTGCAACAATCTCACTGGGAGATTATGTTCCCTATGGCAAATATGGGGAAACTGAGGCTCAGAGAGACACAGGAGCTTGTTCAGTCTCACACACCAGTTCTCTTTCCGGTGCATGGTGCTGCATCCCCTGAGTTTGGAGCCATAGGGAGCTACTACAGGTTCCTGAGCATTCTTGGCTATTACTATCAAACAGCTTTTTCAGGAGAATGGCTCAGTTGGGAAACCCTGATTGGGATGGGAGCTCAGGAGACCGGATTCTTCAAAACTCCTTACCCATCCCTTGGGATCCGCTTTCCCTCAGAGCCTTCTGTCCCTCCCATCCACCCGACCCCATCGCTGCCCCATCATGATGTCAGCTCCCTCCTCCAGGGAAGCTGACTGACGACGTGGTTGAGTTTGTGCACAGCTGGCAGGAGCAGGCCCCTAACCAGCCTCCAGGGCCCACAACTTCCTCCCTGCCTCGCCCACCGTGCCTACAGCAGAACCCAGGAACCATGCAGGTCTGGAGCTTGGGGAGAAACTCCCCTACCCTAGAGCCTGACTTGCTATCCAAGTCTTCGAAAGCCACTGGCTGTGGGACCCCAGAATGGCTGGTGCCCTTGACCCCATCCCTCTCTTCTCTGCCTTCCTCTCCCTCTCCCCGCAGCTCAAGTTGGGGTTCTGTGTGGGGCTGTGTGTGGCTTTGCCAGCCACTAGCCCTGGCTCCTGGTCCCTTGCTCTAGGGCGTGTACGAGCAGTGTGAGGCGCTACTGCGGCCCCCCTTTGACGCCTGCCACGCCTACGTCAGCCCTCTGCCCTTCACAGCCAGTTGTACCAGTGATCTCTGCCAGTGAGTAGGGGTGGTGTGGGCTATGGGGAACCCTCTAGTATTGGGGTGAGTGCTCAGCACACGGGCCACCAAACTGGGTGATCCCAGGCACTGCCATATCTGCTTCCCAAGGCTCTGAAATTCTTATCTGCCTAGGTGGGACAGAGCTGCCCCATTCAATGAGGCTTGGAAATGGGGCCGGACCCCGTTAGGGTCACATAACAAGTTAGTGGCAATGCTGGGACTAGAATCCAGGATTTATAGCTCAAGTCTAGGGATCTGTTCACCTAGATGCCTTCCTGGGCAGCCTTTCCCAGCTGGGTGGAGAGGAGAGATGCCCTGAAGCCCTGGCAGTCTCTACGGGATGCTGGTGGGCTGGTGGCACTTTGGGTTTTGTTCCAGTGTGACCCTTGGTTTCTCTGCACAGATCAATGGGTGATGTAGCCACCTGGTGCCGGGCACTGGCGGAGTATGCCCGGGCGTGTGCCCAGGCAGGGCGGCCCTTGCAAGGCTGGAGGACCCAGCTCCGACAATGCAGTAGGTGCAGCCCAGTAGTGGGGCAGGGAGGCCTTCAAGCTGTGGGTGGCATTCTCAGGCCTCAGCTCAATGTCTTGTCCTGCTCAGAATCACAGTTATCAGAACTCTCAGCCCCGAGGTTTTATCGCCATGTGACAGACGAAAAAACTGAGGCTCAGAGTGGGAGGAGCTAGCCTGGGTGATTCTCAGAGCCTCCCCTTGCAATTCCTTCTCCTTGTCAATTTCCTGGGCACCCAATGCTCCCTCTGGGACTAGGAAATCATGAAAATCAAAGCCCTCCCTCCCATCCCCACTCCATGGCCTGGGGTAGGAGCTGGGTCCTGGCAGAGCTGGGGCCAGTAGCTGAGAGACCATGGATCCCTCCTTCCCAAGCTGTGCACTGCAAAGAGAAGGCCTTTACCTACAATGAGTGCATCGCCTGCTGCCCTGCCTCCTGCCAGCCCCGGGCATCCTGTGTGGACAGTGAGATCGCCTGTGTGGACGGCTGCTATTGCCCCAATGGTATGCTAGGGGCAGACGTAGGTGCCTGGCACCATCTTCCTGGCCTGGCACAGATGGCCACGAAACAGGAGTTCAGAAGATACCTGTTTGTGGAAGGAAGGAAGGAAAGGAGGGAGGGAGGGAGGGAGGAAGGAAAAAAAGAAGGAAAGAAGGAAGGGAAGAAGGAAGGAGGAAGGAAAAAAGGAAGGAAGGAAGGGAGAGAGGGAGGGAGGGAGGAAGGAAGGAAAGAAGGAAGGGAGGAAGAAAAGGAAAGAAGGAAGGGAGGGAAGGAAGGAAGGAAGGAGCAAACAATTAACAAATGAATAAATGGTTTAAGGGAAGTGAGGGTGAGGACAGAACCGCAGCCTCTCGAGAGATTCATCAGGACATTTGATTTCATAGGGATATTTAAATTAATCAGGACTGTGCTTCTTAAGGTATGAGAACAGATCATTGGTTTATGTATACACATACATTGGTTTAAGCATTGGTCCATGTATGGGGACTGGTTTTCAGTGTATAAATTTGCAGCACCTCTATAGTGTGCTTGGCTAGGAGGATGGTTGAGATAAAAAATATGAAGATAAAGCCATTGACTTTGGGAATCAGAATCTGGTTTCAGAGATATGACGCTCATATGACCAGTCTAAGGTATGATGTGGTGAAGGCCAGCTCAGGGGAGTTCAGATAAGAAAAAATACAGGAATTCAGAATGGGGAGAGGTTGTCAGGGAAGTCATTCCTGGAGGAGGTGGTGCCTGGCACCTAAGCTGTTTTTGATGCGGTGACAGGCTTTTGAGAGGTGGTGAGGAGAAGCTTGTGTGCAGGTTGGGGATGGGGTTGTGGGCAGTTCTCTGAGCAAAGGTCTAGGGATGGGATTCTTTCATCAGAAGGTGTTCACTTCTGGCCTGAGCCAAGGATTTATAGAGGAGAAAGTTTGGAAGTCGGTTCAGAGATGAAAGAAGTTAGATAAGGGGATCTTTATCACAGGCCCTGGGGAGCCACAAATGGTTTATGAACAGGGGCAAAGGTGAGTTAATTGGCCCTTTGCTGTCACTCTAGGGCTCATCTTCGAGGATGGGGGCTGCGTGGCACCAGCTGAGTGTCCCTGTGAGTTTCACGGGACTCTGTACCCACCTGGCTCTGTGGTGAAGGAAGACTGCAATGCTTGGTCTGTGTCTGCTGCCGGGAAGCAGGGTGTGGGGCATGGCCGCTGAGGCTTTCCACGAGGGCTGCCCATCTGGGAGCACTAATGGCTGGCGTCGGGGCACTCACTCAGTACCTTTGAGTCCCAGGGGAGTCTCATTAGATCCAATCCATGGGGGAAATCTCTACCACCCATTTTAGAGATGGGAAGACTGAGGGCTGTGGGCCCTGCAGTTTCCCAGCATCTAGCTCAGGCCTGGAGGGGTGACCTCTTGCCTCCTTGGTCTCTGTGTTTTAGCACATGCACCTCAGGCAAGTGGGAGTGCAGCACAGCTGTCTGCCCAGGTATGTCTGCCCCCCACCTTGCACTAGGATCCCTTCTACCAGTCTGATAGGTTTTGGGGCAAGGAATCTCTGGGGGCCAGGCTTGCTGCGGGTGGGGATGTCACTCAGTTCCATTGGCTAAGCCCGGACCCCTGTTTCCTCAGAATCACTTTGCCTGATTAAGGTCTGGCTCCAGCCCCTGCCAGGAAGGGTTTTCCATGAGGAGAAGGGGTTTCCATAGGTTCTGTATATCTAAAGACCTTCCCGAGCTAGGGGTACTTGGCCTGAGGCTGGTCCTCAAGGCTAGGCCCTGGTCTCCCCTCCGAGGGAGATCCCCAGGGCAGGGCTGTACCTCTCTTCAGAGAGTTCTCTGGGGACAAGCCTGTGTCTCCCACTGCCCAGGGCTCTCAGGGGCCAGGCCTTATTCCTTATACTGCTCTTATTCTGGAGGGCAGGGTGCTGTGTCCTCCTCATACTTGGAGCTTGCAGGGCAGAGTTCCCCTGGGGCGGCTCCCATGGGTCAGTGGCCTTTTTCTACCTCTCAGCTGAGTGCTCAGTGACTGGTGACATTCACTTCACAACCTTTGATGGCCGCCGGTACACGTTCCCCGCCACATGTCAGTACATCCTGGCCAAGAGCCGCTCTTCGGGCACCTTCACCGTGACATTGCAGAATGCCCCATGTGGCCTGGTAAGAGCTGGGGATCCCCAGGCCCGATCCACCCAGCTACTCCTGCCTACTGCGCCCAAGAGAGACTGGGACTTAGGACAGGGCTCAGGTCTTCCCATGGCCCCCAACTGCTGCCTCTTCTCTCTGGGGAAAAGACTGGACTCCAGCCCAAGCACCTCTGCTCTCTGCTGACTGAGTCACTCCCCTTTTCTGGACCTCGGTGGGTTTTTGGTTTTAGGATTTTACTACCTAAAAAAAAAAAAAAAATATATATATATATATATGTATGTATATGAAAGTGTAACACTGGCACCTACTTTTAAATCCATTAATTTATGAAACAAATCTCTTGTAGAATATGTTGGCATTGAAACAGTAGGTGGAGCTTGCAGTGAGCCGAGATCGTGCCACTGCACTCCAGCCTGGTCGACAGAGCGAGACTCCGTCTCAAAAAAAAAAAAAAAAAAAAAATGAAATGTAATGTCTATCTACAAAAAGTTAGTTTTGATTGTTGGTTTCCTCCCATATTTTATGTGTCTTCACACATAAAGAAAATTAAAATTTTCAAACATTTTATATTCCACAATTTTTAAAAAAGTACACCGTTTTTCACTGCTATGGTCTTTATAAAGGACATGACTTAAAATTTCAAATAAAAAAGAATGAATGTTCTAGTATAACTCTGTCTTTTAAGAGCATCTTTATACGGAACAATTTGAACTGGCATTCAGGCAACTTCTTTTGTTGTTGCACACCTGTATTAGGAAAATTACACCCATTTTACAAAAAAAAAATTCCAAAATATTTACTGAAATAAGCTCAAAACAATGTTAGAAAGACCAGTGTGAATGGCACACAAAAATCTCTTCCTTATAAATTATTAACTGGAATTCCTGATCATGCAGTGGGCCTCAGTGTTTAAAAAAAAATCTCTAAAATTGGTTTAATTTAACTTTATCGTCTCTGCTTCATTGGATTGCACCTTCAACATTCATCCCTCTCTTCCTTCCTTCCTTCTTTCCTTCCATCCTTTTGTCCTTCCTTCTGCAAACATTGAATACCTATTTGTGCCAGAGGCTGAGCTGGGTCTTGCAGACTGGGATGAATTAGACATGGCTCCACCTCCCTGGGCCCTGTAGTTTGGTGGGCAAGGCAGGCAAGTGAACTGTTGTAACTGGGCTACAGCAGCTGTGAGAACATGGAGGGCACAGGGTGGATCTCTACGGGGGAACTTCTTGTTGTTGTTGTTTTACTTGGGCACTGGGTGACAGAGGTGTGAAGTGGATCAGGAAGGGCTTCCTGGAGGACATGACCCTTGAACTGTGTCAATCACCTGTGAACATAACTGAGAAAATGGCCAATGTGCAAGTCTGGGGTAGATGGGGTTTGTTTGTCTCTCAGCAGAGACTCCGTTGTCCCTGGGCTGATCATGCTCAGCCAACAATGGAAGCCCCAGTCTGGGCTGTGCCCAAGCTCTTCCTTGTGCATCAGAGCAGGAGCTCACACCCACAGCCAGGGCAGCTGCCCCACAGTCCTGCCTCCCTGCTGGCCTTGTTCCAGCCCCCAGCACTGAGGGCCCTTAATGTGAGCAGGCATCAGCTGAAGGTGTCACTCCATGGCCCTGGGGACACAGGCTGAACTGTGGATGAGGCAGAGGACTGGGCTTTCTTCTCCTTTTGGCCTGAGTGTCCCCCTCCCTTCTTTCTGCTAGAGAATGGCCCAGCCCTGGCTTGGCTGCTCTCTGAGTCAGGAGACTGCTCTTCCTCAAAAGTGGGGTCATTCCCATCACATCCTGAGGGTGGCAGGACACACAGACACAGCCCAGCTGCTCCTTCCCAATTACAGAATCCTGGGGGCTATTGGGTCTCAGGGTCCCTTACTCAGAATCCCCCCCCTTTTTTTTTGGAGACAGGATCTCACTCTGTTACCCAGGCTGGAGTGCAGTGGCGCAATCTCAGCTCACTGCAGCCTCAACCTCCCAGGCTCAGTCGCTCTTCCCACCTCAGCCTCCCAATTAGTTGGTACCACAGACATGTGCCACCATGCCTGGCTAGTTTTTTTTTTTTTTTTTTTTTGGTAGAGTTGAGGCTTCATCATGTGGCCCAGACTAGTCTCGAACTCCTGGGCTCATGTGATTTACTCTCTTCAGCCTCCCAGTGTTGGGGTTATAGGTGTGAGCCACCACACCTGGCCATCAGCCCTTCTCTCTACCATGTCTCTGATAGGCTGTGGGTCAGCCTTGGCCTGAGTCAACCCTCTTCTTTGTGGGACAGTGCCTCTTGACAGCAGGTTCTTTTTACCTTGGGCGAGCTCTCCTCCTTGTGACTTCACCCACATGATGGACCCATGGAGGGCCAGCCCTGTGCCAGCTCTGTGCTGGGCATGGTAAGGTTACACAGAGTAATCAGACCCTGATCCTATCTTCAGGCTCTTGTGGCCTGTAGGGAGGTCAGCGTGTCCTCAGACAGCTTCCATACAAGCTACAACATGATCAGTGCCGTCACAGGGGAGTTCTGTGGAAGAAATAATCCTACAGGTCAGAAAAAAGGATCAGGGAAAACCTCACGACAGAAGTGGCATTTGCGCTGAGTGACCTAAAAAGTGAGCCTAAAAATATTCATAGAAATCAGTATGCCTGGGTAAGGAGAGGGAGGGAGGTCACTCCAAGGGTTGATTAGATTATATGAGAAAAACAACGAGGTTGGAATATTCCAGGATCCATTAAAGCAGATGCAGAAGGACTTGGCAACTGACTGACTGTGTCTGGTGAAGCGGGGAGTGTGTGGGAGAGAAGTCAAAGATGAAGCTGCGACTGCACTCCTGGGTGCCCAGCAATGGAGTGGAGTGGGGACATTCACAGAGAGGATGATAATGACAATGATAAAATATTTGCACAGTGCCTTGAACTTTGACTAACTACTTTGCAAAAAACATGTACTTTAAGTCTTAACATACCCCATGTAGTAGTTATCATTCTCCCCATTTTAAATATGATGAGACAGGCCTACAGAGGCTTGGGGCATTTCTGAGAATCCACAGCCAGCAGGAGGCAGAGCTGAGCCCGACCTAGGGTTGGATGTTATAACAGCATCTGAACACATCCACCCCAGAATCTGTGTAGTGTTTGCAGCCCTCAAAGTGTTTTTTTAAAGTAGACTTTATGTTTTAGAACATCTTTAGCTTTACAGAAATATTGCAAAGATAGTACCTAGAGTTCCTGTTTATCTTACGCCCAGTTTCCCTTGACATCTTTGTTAAAAATAATGAACCGATGTTAATAGATTATCATTAGCCAAAGTGCATACCTTATTTAGATTCTATAGTTTTTTACCTAATGTCATTTTCTGATCCAGGGTACCAGATTACATATAGTCATCATGTCTCCTTAGGCCCTTCATGGATGTTACAGTTCCTCAGATTTCCCTTGTTTATGATAATCTTCAAAGTTTGAAGAGTGCTGGTCAGCTGTTTTGGATAATGCCCCTCTATTGGAATTTGTCTGATTCTTTTTCTCATGGTTAGACTGGGGTTACGGTTTTTTTTGGGAGGAAGATCACAGAGGTAAAGTGCCATGTTCATCACATCTTATCCGTGATATATACTATCAACATTGTTTATCACTGTTGATTATGACCTTGATCATCTGGTGGAGGTAGTGTTTTTCAGGTTTCTCCACTGTAAACTTACTCCTTTTTCCCCCTTTCCATACTGTTCTTTTTGGAAGGAAGTCACTATGGGCAACCCACACTTACAGAGTGGGAAGTTATTCTCCCCCTCCTTGAAGGCAGAGAATCTACATGCATTATTTAGAACTTTTCTGCCAGGGAGATTTGTCTCTTTTCTCCCATTTACTTATTTATATCAGCATAGACTCATGGCTGTTTATTTTATACTTTGAGTTATAATCCACTACACCTTTATGTTCTTACTTGAATTGTTCCAGCTTTGGGCACTGGGAGATCATACAGTTGACTCCTGTGTCCCTTTGACATACCTTCATTATTGCGTGTGTCTATGCTAGTGGTGGTGGGGCTTGAGTGTGTGTGTGTGCTTTCATGTCTTTACTTTCTGGGCCTATTAGATGCACCAGGCTTATCTTGTATAGTTCCTATCCCAGTGCTAGTATCATTCATTTCTCCAAAAATATTACCAGGTTCTCCTGATTCCTTTTATTGGACGATGGTATTAGAATCAAGATCAGGGGATGAGGTGTGCTCATTGCTACTGGGGTATGACTTCTTTTAGGCCTTCTCAGCTGACAGAGAAAGGAAATACCGTTATTATCTGTGGGGTATTTCCACAGATAATGTGGGTATTATCTGTGTTCCAGCACCCCACTCCCCACAGATACCAAAATCTGCAGATGCTCAAATTCCTTATGTAACATGGTATATAGTATTTGCATATAACCTATGCTCATCCTCCTGTGTACCTTAAATCCTTGCTAGATTACTTATAATACCTAATACAATGTAAATGCTTATATAAATAGTTGTTATGCTATATTGTTTAGGGAATAATGGTAAGAAAAGTCTGTACATGTTCAGTACAGAAGCAAGCATCCATATTTTTTTCCAAATATTTTCAATCCATGGTTGGTTGAATCCATGGATGCAGAACCCCTGGATATGGAGAGCCGACTGTATATGCATATCCATGTTTATCTTAGTATATACACATAAGTATAAATATTTCTCTATAAAACCATCTGTAGCTACATGTGCTAAACATGACTTCATACTGATGGTCCAATTCTAATCCATTCCACATGGATCATTCTAGCTTCCTCCTCTTGCTTATCTGTAAACACTCACTCTAACAGTAAGAAACCTGGCCTTCACCATACACCATCCATTTACCTAATTGTTCAATTCCAATATACATGTATATTCCTATTATTAACGCATACCTCTATAGGAAATAACTTTATCAACTAAAGTACAGTTTTTGTTCTCAGTTTCTTTTGCCTTTAGTCTTATAAATTCTACTTATTTACAAAGTTACTTATGTCAACACCTTTCCTCCCACTCTCTTCACTGAGATTGTTTCATACATTTGTAATGCAGTTGGATTCTTTTGTTATCATCTACATTTCATCCTGGGATCCCCTCCTACGTGATTTTTAGAATTTGCCTACATCAAGTTTCACTCTTAGTGAAGTTCTGTGGGCTTTTGGAGGTAAATGCAACCTCTAAAATATTTTATGCACATTTAAAAATCTGTACCCAACTGGGTAGGATTGGGTACAACCAAGTGTTGTTGTATCTCTGTTTTGCAGAGGAGAGAACTGAGATATGGAGAATTTAAGTGACTTCTTTAAGGTCTCATAGCTTTCAGTTACATTAGGATTTGAACCTGAGACTTTTGACTAAAGGGTGTGGGCTTTATTCCCACACAGGTGACATGTCCAGAGGGGACTAGAGGATGAGTGGGTTGAACAAAGAAGATGATGTTTTAGATACAATGATTTTGAGCTGTTTCAGGGGTTTTCTGTACTCCTGGGCAGGAACTCAGAAGGATGGTTGTGGCTGGTTGCACAATGTATTTCTTTAAAGTTTCAATCCCTGATCATTCTGTCATTTCACTGTGTCACTCTCCTGGTTCACTTTCTCAGGTGGGCTGTTGGACTTAAGATAAAGTCTAAAAATATTTCAAGGCCTAAGCTGGCCTTTATCTACCTCTTGAACTTTTTAGAAAATTATTTTTATTTTTTATTTTTGTAGAGACAGGGTCTCTGTATGTTGAGCAGGCTGGTCTTGAACTCCTGGGCTTAAGCGATCCTCCTGCCTCAGCTGCCAAAGGGCTGGAGTTACAGGCATAAGCCACTGTGCCCAGCCTTGAACCTTATCTTAAACCACTTTGCCTGATGGGTTCTGGTCCCTCTAGTCTTCTTTATGCCCTTGAATGCATTAAACGACTTCCTGTAACAGAGCTTTTGTACAAGTTGTTCCTTTTGCCTGGATGTCTCCTTCTTCCTCTTCTCTCTTTGCCCAACTAGCTTCCATGCATCCTTCAGATTTCAACTTATATGTCACCTTTTTGTGTGCCTTGGTTTTCTAATCTGCAAAATGGGGATGTTAGTAACACTTTCTTTCCTTTTCTTTTCTTTTTTTTTTTTTTTTTGAGACAGAGTCCCGCTTTGTCACCCAGGCTGGAGTGCAGTGGCGAGATCTCGGCTCACTGCAAGCTCCGCCTCCCGGGTTCACGCCATTCTCCTGCCTCAGCCTCCCGAGTAACTGGGACTACAGGCACCCGCCACCATGCCCGGCTAATTTTTTGGATTTTCAGTGGAGATGGGGTTTCACCGTGTTAGCAGGATGGTATTGATCTCCTGACCTTGTGATCCGCCCACCTTGGCCTCCCGGAGTGCTGAGATTACAGGCGTGAGCCACCACACCCAGCCAGTAACACTTTCTTAATCAGATTGCTATGAGAGTTAGGCAAGTGAATATATAGAGAGAGATTTGAACAGCACCTGAACATACTAATTCCATATGAAAGTTAGTTGTTGGTTGTAATATCATAATAATATTGTGGTATTATTATGGCTTTTATTATTATGATAATTTTATGTTATTATCATTCCCTAGGAAGGCCTTTCCTACGTCTGCAGACTAAGTCTGGTTCAGTCATATGCTTTTCTAACACTCTACACCTGCTTACAGCACTGATCACAATTACAATTGAGTAATCAACTTTGTAATTACTTATTTAATGTCTGTGTCCCACACAAGTATGTAATTTCCTTGAGGACAGAAACTTTGTCTTATCACTGAATCCATAAAGTCTGATACAGTATGCCTTGCACATAGTTGGTGCTCAGTTAAGTGTTTAAATGAATGATTGTGTGGATGTTTTCCTGTGGAGGGAGGTATAAAAGGGGCCCAATGTGTGACCATTTGAGAGATAGAGAACCTGAGGCCCAGAGAATATTACCTCATTTCCTGCCTGCCTGTCAGTGGAGTGCAGGATGTGAACATGAAATGAATTATAAAAACACCCACAAAGGGATGAAATTAAAGTTCTGGGTTGTGATGAGGTGGGGGAGGCCAGTGTTTCTCAGGCTGGACTCTGGGCCATCTGGGTTCCATCTCTGCTCTGTGTCTTTAGATAACCTGAGAGTTGACTACCATTTTTATTAGTGTTATCGCATTCTGCTACTAACCTTCTCCAACCTGAGCCTCTGCCTGCCCATTCCCAGACAAGGGTATTTGGTTGGATGATCCCTGATATCTTTGGGGCTCTGTCTGTCATTCTGAGGAAACTGTCTCTCAAGCTGGGCTGGGGTCTCTGTCCCTAGAGGGCTCTGTTGTATCCAGCAGGAGGGTCAGACCAACACTGCCCCATTGACCTTTCTATCTCTCCAGAACCAAGATGGAGCCTGTGTCCAGTCAGTGTCAGTGATTCTGCACCAGGACCCTCGGAGGCAGGTGACCCTGACCCAGGCAGGGGATGTCCTTCTGTTTGACCAGTACAAGATCATCCCGCCATACACAGATGGTACGGTTTGGGGTGGACAACAGACCTAGTTGGGAACTGAGGGTTTGGACCTCTCTTCCCAGGATCCTCTGGCTAAAAGCACTGCTACCCTGGCAAAAACTCATATTCTAGTACTGGGTAGATCAGGATAGGGGACACTTTGGTTACAAAAATGTGGACTCCAAAAACGTGTCTTTGTCCCACCTCAACAGGACAGTGGGCTTCCTAGTAGTATGATGGCTTCTCCTAACATGAACATATACATGGGTGTTTCCCATCCTGACTCTCATAACTTGTTTATTAACTACTTGTTATACTGTCTGATTCCACAAGGAACTTATATGTAGCTCATAAGACACACATGTAACAAAAATGGCAAAACGATTAAGAAATAAAAACCTAGCACCAGAAAGAAAGAAAAACAACAACAGGGGCTCAAGGTTGGGAGGAGTGGGGATGCACTGGGTGTCAACAGGCTGCAGAAATAAATATAAACCATAAAGGGTATAAAATGTTCTACAATAAAATCTAAAATTTAAATTTGTTACACTTGAATCTAAAATTGTATCATGAGCTTCCATAATAAAACTGTGTTGTGGCCACTGTGAAGAGAATGGGTAGTTACAGAATCCTCCTTCTGCTAGAGGAGGAAACGTGTACCAGTTCCTTAGTGGGAGCAAAGCTTTAATTGGCACTTGATGCTAAAAAAAATTTCTCAGCCCAGGCTGCAGTGGGAAGTTATCTCTGGGTCCTGATTTCATCACTGAACAGGGTTTCCTCAAGCCTCCCCAAACCAGCTTCATGGCAGGCACGCAGGCAGGCAGGCAGGGGGCGAAGACTGGGCCGGGCGTGGGAGTCTGAGCGCGCCAGGCAGGTGGTGGTGGTGGGCGGGGTGTGTACTGGCTGCCCTCCCACTCTCCCCTTTTGGATTGTGTGCCCAGACGCCTTTGAGATCCGTAGGCTGTCCTCCGTGTTCCTGCGGGTGAGGACGAACGTGGGCGTGCGGGTGCTCTACGACCGTGAAGGGCTCCGACTGTACCTGCAGGTGGACCAGCGATGGGTGGAGGATACCGTGGGCCTCTGCGGCACCTTCAATGGCAACACGCAGGACGACTTCCTGTACGTAGCCCTGCCACGGAACCCGAAGAAGAGGGGAAATGGGCCCCTTAGGGCTGGGTATCTAGAGGCACTGCCTAAATGTCTCTCCCGTGGGCCTTCACTGTGCCCAGCATGCACCATTAGTTATTGATTTCTCTACATTTAAATTTAATTATGTTTCTTTAAAGCAGCGGTTCACAGTCCTCTATGTGTGGCATCACCTCAGGAGCTTATTAAAACACTGATTCCTGAGTCCCGCTCCCCAAGATTTAGGGTGGACTCAGGAATCCTATTTTTGATAAGCACCTCTGAGATTCCAGTATGGGAGGTCTATGGGCCACACCTTGAGAAATGCTGTTTTAGAATGAGGTCTTAAAACCGGGGACCTCAGACTGACTGATTTGGCTCATGGTTTTGTTTGTTTTAATTGAGATGGACCCCACCTTTAGGTGAGTGTAAGCCCCTAGTGAGCCAAGAACACTAACATTCCCACTTTCTAACCCACCAGGCCAGTCTAACCCTTGTGCCGTTCCTACCTGGTCCTTGAAGGCTCTTGAGTTTGCACCCCGTGAGCCTCCCAATATTCAGGGGAAGGCTGTTTTCTGTGAGCTGACATATTTGGGCACAGACGTAGGTTAGGAACTTAGGAAGGTTCCTTGAAAGGAGAACAAAGGGTTGATTTTAAAGGCTGGAGATCCTGGCCAGTCCTTCGAGTTCCACACATTAGGGGATGCAGAAGGAAACAGGGGAGGCATTCTTTAGCCAAAACAGAGAATTCAGATTTGCTGCGAAGAACAAGAACAAAATAAAGCTCAGAGCTTTTCAATGCATATATATTTAAAACTGTGGCATTCTACTATGCTTTGCCTAGTAGGGCAGATGTTAGGGTAGCTGGCCAAATAGTAGGGGGAGACCTTGGTTTAGTGTGTAAGCTGTTTGCCACTTTCCTAAATGTAACTTTTGGGTAGGCATATTGCCCTACATAATATGAGTGTGCTCATTGCCCCAGAACAATATTTGGGCATGGTGGGTGCCAGGCAGAACCTGCCCCCCAGAGAGACCATGACCTCCCTCTGCTCAACACCTACACCTGGGTTTGGTGACTCTTGGAGACTTGTGATGTCTAGGAAACATGCTCATCCCCCTTCCTCCCTTCACTGCCTCTTGTATGACGGTTTCCTACTGAGAGAGCCAAAGGGCAAGCCAAGGAGTTTTCAGTAACTGCCCATGGAGAAAGGGGGAGGAAAAGTCTTACCCCCATGGTGTTTGATACTCTTCATGATGTCCCTGTTTCTTTTTCTGACCTGAAGAGCTGGGGGTGGGGAATGAAGCCATATTCATTCCCCGCCCCAAGTGTACAGTCCTAGCCCATTTTGAGCCCTTTTGGGGCCTGTTAAATGTTGTGTGTCTGCGTGTATGTGTGTGTGTGCGTGCGCGCACGCATGCATGTGTACATCCATGATTCTATGTGTTTGAATGTGGCTGTGTGGACCACTTTGGCTATATGCATGTCTGGCATATATTAGTGCTCTGTGTGTGTGTTGAGAGTGTGTGCGTATACATGTTACATATTTGGGTGAGTACACGTGCTCCTCTGAGTGTGTGTATATGGATGTGTAGATTATGACTGTGTGTGTATATGAGCAAGTAGGTGTTACCTTGATCTATGCTATTTGTGCCCCCTAAGTCCACATGGGCAAGTGTGTGAATATGGCTATGACATGGCTGCAGGTCTCCAGTGGGTGTACCTGAGAGCACCCCACAACTTTTTGGCAATTCCTGGAAAACACTTTCTGCTTGCTCCCCGCTGGTCCCTGGCTCCCCTCTGGACCCCTGCGATGTGCACCTGCAAGCCGGTGAGTTGGTGGGGGAAGAGGAGAGGCATGGTTGAGTGGGGTGGGGAGGACTGCTTTGAGAGAGATGAAAAGGGAACTCCGGGCAGGAGAGTGCTGGCCAAATTTGTAGGAGTGATAAGAAAAAGGAGCAGCAGGGAGGGGAAAGGAGAGACAGTGAGGGCCAGGCAGGCAGGAAGCCTCATATTCTTCCACTATCAGATATACACACACACCTTTATACTGGCTTCTCCATCTCAGGGCAAAAGCGGAAGTCAGCCCCATGGCCCCACCAGGCCCCACCCTCTCTGCCCATGCCCCCTTTCTCACCTCCTACTCTCACCGCCCTCTGCGGTGCCCCAGCTGCCCTGGCCTCCTTGTTGTTCTTTCTACACAGTCAGGACTGCTCTCCTCTCCAGGCCTTTGCACTTGGCAGTTGTCTGGAATGCTGTTTCTGCAGACACACACATGCCTCAGTTCCTCACTTCTTTCAGATTTGTGCTCAAACCTCACTCCCTCACTGAGGCCTTCCTGACTGCCTGAATTCAAATTGCAGTTGCCCCTCCTGCCTAACTCATACACCCATGCTGCTTCTTAGCTTTCTCTCGCTTCTTACCTTCTTCACCTTTGAAGTTTGTATATTAATTTTTTAGTGACTGTCTCCTTTGACCAGAATGTAAGCTCCAGGGATTTTTGTCAAGCCGCATATTCACACCCAGATGTACTAAACCACACCCATACCTTCCCAGCCAGCTGTACGCTGAAGTAGCTGCCTACATCCGTACTGCATGTGCACACACACACACACACACCCCTGAGCCATGAGGAGGGAGAGAGGCTGATCCTGGGACACCAGGTAGACCGACTACCCTGACTGCCTGGCTCCTGTTCTTCCTTCCCCAGCCTCCTACTCAGTGCAGGCCTGCAGTGTGCTCACGGGGGAGCTGTTTGCGCCCTGCTCTGCGTTCCTGAGCCCCGTGCCCTACTTTGAGCAGTGCCGCAGGGATGCCTGCCGCTGCGGGCAGCCCTGCCTGTGCGCCACGCTGGCCCACTACGCCCACCTGTGCCGGCGCCACGGGCTCCCCGTTGATTTCCGCGCCCGCCTGCCAGCCTGTGGTGAGTGCCCCACCCATGTAAGGCTGAGCTGGAGGAGCCAGAGCTCCAGACCTGAGTGTCCCCTGCCCCTGAAACTCTCCACTGGGATGCCCTCCAGTCTCCTCCAGCCTGACTGCACCCAGAGCCTGCTTCTCCTCCTGCACCCTCCATCTCTGCCAAGGGCCCCCATCCCCTCCATCATTCAGGCATAACACCTGGGACCTGTGACTCAGGACTGCTTCTGTCACGCTTACTTCCAGTCCATCTCAAGTCCTGTCAGTCCTGTTAATCCCAAATTCACCCACTTCTCACCACCTCCGCCACCCTAGTCAGAGCCACCTTGCGTTGCACCTTTCAAAAGACCACTGGCTGTTGCCCTGGGGTTTGAGTACACACACAACTTCAATATCATGAGCCAGCCCCTACCCGTCCCTACCCTGACCCTGGGCTATGCTCCTTCCCATGTCTTCATCACCTCTGTGTCCCCAGCTCTGGCACAAGGCCTGACTCTCAGTAAGCTTTTAGCAAATGTTTGTTGAATAAATGAAAAGGGCACTGTACTGGGAGTCAGGAGGCCTGAGTTCTATTCCAGCCCTGCAGGTGACTTGCTGTGTGTCCCTAGGCAGGGCCCTGATTCTCTCTGAACCAAAGTTTCCCCAGAAGGGATTGGACAGGCCCACTGGTTCTTAATCCTGGCTGCATATTAGAGTTACCATAGGAGCTTTCAAAAGATTCACACATCTGGGCCACATCGAGTATCAACGAAGGCAACACATCTGGCAGTGGGGCCCAGGCATCAGCATTTTCAGAAGCTCCCCAGGTGGCTTTGATGTGCAGCCTGGGTTGAGAACAGCTGAACTGGATGGTCTCAGTGGATCTACTGTATCCCACAGAGTGTAGGAGACTCTGGGGGGAGTGGGACAGTGGCCACACAAGGAGAGGGCAGTCTTGAGTCTTGGGACAAAGGGAGCAAAACAGGCTGCTAGAGGGAGCACAGTTGATATCCACAACCTGTGTGTGACACAGCCAGGGGAGTGAGGGGGTAGGAGTGTGTGTGTGTGTGTCCACACACTTGGGCTTGTGCATGTGTCTATGTGTGAGTTACGGGGTGGGTGCAGGGCCTTAGCAGGTGGTGATCTCTACCCCTTCCCCAATGTCACTGCCTCAGAGGAATGCCTTTTGGAGGAAAGGACCTGCCAGTGGTTTTCCAGGCTGAACTTGGTAGAAGGACCCACCCGCTGCTTTGCCGTTCCAGTGTATTGGTAGGCAGTGGGACTCTGGAGTCAGACCTGGGTTCAAATCCTGCCTCTGACCTTGACCTGCTGTGTGACCTCAGGCAAATGTCTGAACTTCTCTGGATCTCCATTCTCCTCATCAGAATGACAGCCCCACTCCACATAACTGTGGGGATGAGGGAGACAAAGCATGCACCCCCCCTCCCTCACTGCAGCACTGTCCTGTGAGGCCTCCAAGGAGTATAGCCCCTGCGTGGCCCCGTGTGGACGTACCTGCCAGGACCTGGCCAGCCCTGAGGCCTGTGGGGTTGATGGTGGCGATGACCTGAGCAGAGACGAGTGTGTGGAGGGCTGTGCCTGCCCACCGGACACCTATCTGGACACCCAGGCTGACCTCTGTGTCCCCCGGTGAGTGGGTCAGCTTGATCTCTGAGTCGGGTGGGAAGGTGAGGCCAGGGGTCTCCAGGGCATCTGAGACTGGGGAACCTGGCTGGGCCTCTTGTGTCCCTCCTTCCCCTCACAGTTGCAGGCCAGACCTTGGTGGGTAAGGTGGGTGGGCTCCCTCCTTGGGGCCTCCCTCCCAGATCTCTCCTCAGCCTTGGCCTTTGGGCCATTCTAGCAGCTTCCTCACAAGACACAACAACCCCACAGAGCCCAAGGGCCCTCTCTCTCCTCATTCCCCTCTCCTTCCACATAATTTGTTGACTTTCTGGTATGTTCCAGACATTTCTAGGGCTTGGGAATTCAGCAATGAACAAAGCAGAGTTTAGCCCTCAGGGAGCTCACATTCTAGGGTTGCAAGACAGACACATAAATGAACAGACACTTAATGGACAGGTGGCAACAAGAGCTGTTGAGCCACGTAAGGCAGAGTGAGAGCAGGGAGTCCCATTCCTGGTGTGTTACTTGAGGTGGGCCTGGAAGTAAAGCCTTTCTGCGGAGGTGAGGTCTGAGCAGAGACCTGAGGGAGTGAGGAAGGGGGCTCCAGGAAGAGGGGGTGGCCCAAGGCCCAGCTTGTTCTCAGTGTAGCTGGAGGGCAGAGCAGCAGGAGGATAGTGGGAGGCAGCGACCCCACGTGATCCTGGGGCGACTGGCAAGGTCCTTGGTCCCCTCCAGGCCTCTGTTTCTCCGTCTGTAAAATGATACACATTTGATTGGTGGTCTTCAAATGGTGGCAGGGCTGGAGAGAGGCCCCTTTAGGGTAAGTAGGAATCACTCATAGGCCTTCCCAAACTACAGAATCCTCCCTTGAGATCCAGATGTGTGCCTGGAGGCTCTCACCCCTTGATGTTGAGTGTTGCCAATGAAAGGGGTCTGTGTGGCTTATATATAGAGAGGGAGGTGGTTGTTGAGCAGCACTGGAGCTGGAAGAGTTTCGGCGTCCTGTCCGTAACTCACTGCCCTGCTCCAAGACCTGCATGTGCCTATAATCGGCAGGTTCTGTGGGAGCTGTGTGAGGAGGAAACATAGCCTTTGCCCTTAGATGACCTGCACAAAAGAAGAAAGACAGCATAAGAATCCCTCCCTTACAGAACCCCTGCGAAGAATCAATGCGATTATGTATGCAGAGGGCCTGGCTGGGTGTCCCTGGCCAGAGGTCAATGTACTTAACAACCAGTGCAGCACAGGCACTGAGCAATTGGAATAGATGCTGGGCGTGAGTGACCAGGACACCTGCGCCAGGATGCAGCACCAGCTGAATATCTGCCCTGTTCCTGACATGGCATGGGCTCAGGAGCTGTGCTCCTGTTCTTACTGCCCCTCCCTTCCTCGGTCCAAATGAGGCTGGCTGCAGGAGTGTGTGGAGACCAGTGACTCCTTGTCTAAGCTTGGTGCATGGCTCTGAATCTGGGACCCAGCCGTGACCTCTATCCCTGGTGTCAGGCTGGCTTTTCTGCTTGCTGGAGATGTGTCACATGTCACTGTAGATACCATTACTTTTCCCTGTGTCCTTATGCACCTGGTTGGCTGAGGGTGGGGTCCCTGTCCTTGGCAGTCTCTGCCCTAGCTCCTGAGCCTGCTCACCTTTCTTTGCTCCCATTTTTTTATAGGAACCAGTGCTCCTGCCACTTCCAGGGAGTGGACTATCCCCCCGGAGACAGTGACATCCCATCCCTGGGCCACTGGTGAGCTCTGTAGGTAGCAGCCTTCTTGTCCTCTCTTTAAAGGGAGGCTGCTGACTGAAGACAGTGCAGCTGATGGAACTTTCTGTGAAGGGACACCCAACCCTGCTCTGTGCAGGGAGGGGGAAGTGAGTGAGGGTGTCTTTCTGAACTCTGCAGTGACCCGAGTGCAGCGACATGGGGTGTCTGGGTCCTGCAGTGACTGGGTCGGCTAACCCCAGGGCCCGTCTCTCTCTGCAGCCACTGCAAAGATGGAGTCATGAGCTGTGATAGCAGAGCCCCAGGTAAGGGTGGCTGGAGGGGTGGGGCCCTTCTGGGGGCTCCACATGGTAAAGGAGAGTGGGGAGTGGAGCACTGATCAGGCTGTGGCAAGCCCACTCCAGGTTTTGCCCTACTTTGGGCCTTCCGTATTCCTTGCCCTCTTGGCAAAGACTCCAGCTTGGAGGATGGCACCTGAAGCCCTGTCCCAGCCTCAGCCCCACCCTAGTGGCTGTCTCTGCTGCCTGCAGAGGAGAGGCTGAGACTTTGTCTTCCTTCAGGGCAATGATCTGGGGCAACCACGTTGGGTGTCTGGGCAGTTTCCTGACTTCCTTTGGGTCCTGATGTTTTCTGTCTGAGCTGTCATGTATCTACTGAGGCGGACTCTGCCCAGGACAATGCTAGGTGTGGGATCACAGAGGTGGGCAGGACAGCCTGGGCTTTTGAGACCCTCCTAGGCAACAGAGATAGGGATGGGGTGGAACAGTGGTTGGGGGGGGGGGTCAACCTTTGAGAGGCTGTGAGGTGGAGTAGGGCCTGGGGGCTGGAGCATTCAGGGAGGGCTTCCTGGGGTGGAGGAAGGGATTGGAGAATAATCATACAGTAGGTGGTTAGGAGCAGGGCCTCCAGAATCATCCAGCCTGGGTTCAAATCTTCCCCGGCACTCACTAGCTGTGCAGCCCTGGGCAACCCACTTTACCTCTCTGGGCCTTCATTTCCTCTTTGGCATATAACCTAGTTTCCTGCATCCTCCCCATGTTTTGTGTCTAATCCTGGAAGCGCTTTTCCTTTGGTCACTTCTGGCTTTGGATTTCTGGCTCTTTGGGACTTTTATCTCACCTCCTGTGCCTATTCCTTTCTCTCTGGTTCATCCCAGCCTGGGCATGGAACTCAGCTCCTTTTTATTAATTTTCCTAAAAAGATCACTCACACAGTGTGAATGTGTGGGGCAGACCTTATGGAAGGCTCAGGGAGAGAGGGTGCATTCTTGTCACAGAAATAGTGGTAACAGGACCGTGACTGTCCTTGTCGTTCAGAGTCCTCTGGCCCCCCTGCCACACTGATTGGTCATCCTCTTTCTAGCCCTGCTCCTGGTCCCTCTGGGGCACTTCTCACTTTATGGTGACTTTGGGGAGGAGGAGAAGTGGCTTCACTCCATTATTTGGGAAAATGGGGGACAATAATACTTCCTAGAGTTGTTGCAGGATTCAATATGATGATGCAGGGGAAGCGCCTGGAGCAGTCTGGTATGGAGGACATGCAGAGATGGGTCCTGGTGGCCGCGGTCTTATTGTGTGACAGACAGCACACATCTACCCCTCCCTCTGTGAGGCGTATCTGGGAAACCAAGCAATGCCCAGGAGCGACCAGGGCGGGAGGAGACTTCTGAACCCGTCACTCCCTCCATCCTCCAGCTGCTGCCTCTGTAGCCCAGGAGCCCATTGAGGCCCCAGGGCCTCCGCTCCCATCTTCTTCTCTTCCAGCTGCTGCCTGCCCAGCAGGCCAGGTCTTCGTGAACTGCAGCGACCTGCACACGGACCTGGAGCTGAGCAGGGAGAGGACGTGTGAGCAGCAACTGCTGAACCTGAGCATGTCAGCCCGTGGCCCCTGCCTCTCGGGCTGCGCCTGTCCCCAGGGGTAAGTACCCATGGTGTCGTGGGACCGTGACTCTGAAGGCTGGCAGAACCAAGGGCCACAGGGTGGAGTGGGGGCAGGGAGAACATCACGTGGCCTTGTAGGAAGGCACTGGCCCAGGCTGGCCAGCCACAGCCGTAATGGCCAGAGAGGAGTCTGGGAAAGAGGAGAGGCTGGGGATCCAGCCTGGAGTGTGGGCTGGAGGAGGGAGAGCCCTGGCCGCTCATCTGTGAAATGGAACCATCATCAGGCCTACCACCTTAACAGGCTACTGTGAGGAATCAGTGAGCTCACTCAGTGGAAGCACTGAGTGGGGTGTCTGGCACGCTGGGCACTGCAGTGGGTTGGAGGCCACTGGAGAGAAAACTCAAGTTCAGCTCTCAACCTCTTCCTCTGCACTGTTCTGACCAGAGCCCTCAGGAGGAGGGCTGGTGCCCCTAAAATATTAAAAAAAGAAGACCCCACCCAGAGAAAACTATCTCATTCCCAGGTCCCCAAAACCCTGCCATTAAAGCTGTGAGAGCTGCGAGAGTCAGGCTCTGTGGGCATGCCTTGTGTGGGCTCTGTACACCGACGTGGCCCAGGGCCTGACACCGAGCTCTGCCCATTCTCATTCCCAGGTCTGGGCTGAGAAGACAGCTGGCACCTCATCCCATGGCTTGGCAACAGCCGGCTGTGCCCTTCAGCTTATGCAGAGATTAGTGGTCACCTGGGAGTCGTGACCCAGGCCTGAAAGCCAAGGAAAATGACATGGGGGTCAGGGCTTCTAGGGTAGGAAGGGGAGGGGACAGTCAGTGGGAGCTTTACTGCTTCTAAGACACTTCCATGTTATTACCTCCTTCAGTCTCAGCGCATCCATGGTAGAGAGGAGGGGAGGACCATGATTCCCATTTTGCAGGTGAAGAAACCGAGGCCAGGGGAAGGGTGGAGGGAAGTGGTGCCCAAAGAGCCAGGACTCAAACCCAAGTCTCCTTACTCCAAGCCCAGCCGCTGGCCCAGAGCACATGAGGTCCGTGATGGTCATCTATATAGATATCATAATGTGGGTTGTAAGCCTGCCCCTTCCAGGCAAGTGTCTGAAAGAGAACCTGCAAGCAACCCTAGGCCTGACCACCTGCTGCCACTTGGGCCCTGGAGTGGCATTTGAGGAGTATCTTTGTCACTGAAGGCCGCTTGTGACACCATCCTGGGTGCACAGCCTGCCTCTCAGCCTGAGGTCAGGAAAAGCCAGGGTGTCTCGGGTCAGGAACCAAGGGTCACTCACTGCCAAGAGTAGTAGCAAGGCCACAGAGACACAGTGGAAGGGGCGCTGGACTGGAGACCGGGAGACTGGGCTCTGGGCTCAGTTTGGCCAATGACCCATTGCGTGCTGTATCAAAGGCCCTCTAAGGAGCTTACACACATGCCTCAGGGGCTTGTCAAAGTGAAATTGGTACAGTCTCAATTTGTAAGGGAAGGGCAGGCATTTCCTACCATCCTGGAACATCCTCTTGCTGGGACAGGGCTCCCAAAGGTGCCCAACCATCCTTAACAACCCCTGCCTAGGACCCTTGGGACCCATGATCACCTCTGTGTATGAGAGTTTCGACTGTCTGGCCACCATGCCCTTCTCAATGATGTATCTAAGAATCTCCAAAGAACAGTCTGTGGCTGTCTGTGTGCCTCCATATTTCTTTGAATCTAGGGTCTGAGCCAAGGGCCCTGGGGCCACTAGGCAGTGAGGCACAATGAGCACAGACTCTGGAGTCAGGCTTGAACCCTGGCTCTTCCACTTCCTAACTGAGTTAATTAATTACCCTGAACCTCAGCTCCTTCATTTGTAAAATGGCACAGAGTAAACACTCTATGTGAGCAGATAGCATTGTTTCTTCTCATCTGGATCCCATGCATTTGCAAATAACCTCCCTGAGGGGTCCCTGGAGTGAGAAGGTCCCCTACAAGGTAAAGAGAGGGTACTTTGCAAATTGAAGGCACCTTGAAGACCGAGGCCAAAGCCTTGAGTCCTTGCATGCTCTTCCCCATTATGGGCACACAGCAGGTGCTCAGAGATGCAGACAGGTCTGCTAAGAGCAAGGAGGGAGTAATGGATGGTGGGCAACAGAGAAGACCTCTCAAGAAGTGGCTGGAGACAAGGCTTGGGGCTGAAGAAGGAAGGCAGTGAGCCAGCCCTTCACTGGTGTCTGATGCAATTATGGGGAGAGAGGGGCAAGAGACCAATATTTATTGTGTTTCTACTAGGTGATAGGCAGTGTGCCCAGGCCTGTAAGATTCTCATAATGACCTTGGGAGGAAGGTGTCATTATTCCTGTTTTAAGCACAAAAACAGAGGCTTAGAAGGGTTAAGTGGCTTCAGGTAAAATGTAGTGAATTAAGCATGTGCTTTTTTTTCTTTCCTGCTTCCTCCCACAACCACAGTGAAATGATAATGGGGTAAAAAGGTATAAATCCCCAGGGACAAAGAGAGAAGAGTGGAAGATCAGTAGTTTTTGAAGAAGGAACGTGGCCTTGCAGAGGGGAAGGCCAAGGAGAAACAAATAGTACATGCATTTTGGAAAATAATTTGGCAGTTTCTTATATAAACATGAATCTACCTGAGCACCCAGCAGTTCACCCTGAAGTGTTCATCCAAGAGGAATAAATAGAAGGGGGTGTGGGGGGAGGGAGACAGGAGGTTGGGTTGCAAGTCTGTGCAAGGAGGAGTTCGGCCTCCAGATCCCCTATTGCTCCTGCTGCGGTCACACCACTGCTCCAGCCCCATCCAGCAGGAGAAAGGAGAGTTTCAAGAGAAACCAAATCAGAGACTTTGGTCTTGGAGGCACCAGGAGGGGTGAGATGCATCGTGGAAACAGGGAGATTCAGTGAAAAGCAAGTGGAATCCCAGCAAATGGAGACATTCGCCTCCCAGCCCAGAGATGACAGAGATTTCTTCCCTTGAAAATTGGCTGGGCCAATAGAAAAATACAACAGAAACTGACATTTTGGGAGTTTCTCAACAAAATGGTTGGTCCTCCTTAAATAAGGAGCCTCCAGTGAGCTTTTGATGCCTCACTCTTTTTTCTTTTTTTCCTTTTAGGAAGTGTTGCATAATTTATATACAGTAAATTACATGGATCCTAAGTATACCGTGTGTTAGGCTTTGACAAATTGATACCTGCTTGTAACCCACACTCCTGTGAAGATATAGAACATTTCTGTCACTCAGAAAATTCCCTAATGTTGGCGCCCTATATATTCCCTAATGTGAATATATAATATTTATCTATTCTAGATACAAGTCTTTCGTCAGTCCTTTCCAGCCAGTTCCGCCCCCACCAGCATTGCTGTGCTTCACATCAGCATAGATAGGTTCTGCCTGTTCTAGAACTTCATGTAAATAGAATCATACACTATATACCCTTTTGGGCCTGGCTTCTCTTCCTTAACTCTTGAGGTTGACCTACCTTGTTGCATCTATCAGTAGTGTGTTCCTTTTTCTATCCCGGTAGTATTCCATTGTATGAATATACAATTATTTATCTGCAAAGGTGTTATATATAATAAAATGTACCTACTTTTAGTGTATGGTTTGATGAATTTTGACATCTATGTATATATCATCATAATTAAGATATATAACATTTCTATCACCAACAAAGTTTCCCTCATACTCCGTTGTAGTCAATCCTACCCCTGTGAGTGCTAGGCAAACACTGGCCGGCTTTTTGTCACTATATAGTAGTTATTCCTGTTCTAGAACTTTACATAAAAAGATCCATATATATACAAACACACACACATACACACTCACAAACCTTTTTGATCTGGATTCTTTAGCTCAGCAATAAAGTTTTCAAGATTCAAAAAAGAAAACAGTTATTTATCTGCTCAAGCATTGATGGACATTTGGGTTGTTTTCAGTTTGGGACTATTTTGACTAAGGTTGCTATTTATTTCCCTTGGATGAACATTTCAGGGTGGAATTGCTGGGTCCTAGGGTAGATTCATATTTATATAAGAAATTGTCAAGCTGTTTTCCAAAGTGATTGGACAATTTTACATGTCCAGTATATGAGAATCTGACTGTTCCACATCCTCACTAACACTTGGTGTTTTCAGTCTTTTCCATTTTTGTTATTTCAGCAAGTACATGGTCCTATCTCATTATGGCTTTGATTTGTATTTCCCTAATGACTATGAGTAATTTTTCATATACTTATTGGCCATTCGTGTATCTTTCTTTGTGAAGTGTCTGTTCTGGTCTTTTGCCCATTTTTAAATTTGGTCTTTTTTTATTTGATTCAGTTGTAAAAATTTTTTATGTATTTTAGATACAAGTCCTTTGTCAGGCATATGTATTGCAAATATTTTCTCCCAATGTGTGTTTGCCTATTTATTTACTTAACATGCCTTGAAGTATCTAAAAACTTCTGATGAAAAGTTTTTAATTTTGATAATGTCTAATTTTTTTCTTTTAAAAATCTCCTTCATTTCTGATGAGGTCTAATTTATCATTTTTTTCTTTATAGTTAGTCCTCAAGGTTGCAAAGATATTCTCCTATGTTTTCTTCTAGGAGCTTTACAATTAAATGTAATGGATTAAATAATTAATTTATTATTATTATTATTTTTTACAGACAAGGTCTTGCTCTGCTGCTCAGGCAGGAGTGCAGTGGTGCCATCACGGCTCACAGCAGCCTTGAACTCCTTAGCTCAAGCCTCAGCCTCCTGAGTAGCTAGGACTACAGGTGTGCACCACTATACCTGGCAAATTTTTTAAATTTTTTGTAGAGATGGGGGTTTTGCTATGTTGCCCAGGCTGATCTTGAACTCCTGGCCTCAAGAAATCCTCCCAAAATGCTAGGATTACAGGTGGGAGCCACTGCAACTGGCCAGCTTTACAATTTTAGCTTTTACATTTAAGCCTATGACCTATTTAAAATTATTATATTTTACACATGTTGCAAAATGGAGTCAAGGTATGTTTTATTTTATTTTATTTTTGATGGACGTCCAGTGATTGTAGCCCTATTTTTTTAAAAAGACTTTCCTCTCCCCATGTAATTGCTTTGGCATTTTTGTGAAAAATTAATTGACTGTATACACGTGGGTATATTTCAGAACTCTTTTCTGTTCCATTGATCTATTTGTCTGTCTTCATGCCAATATCCACTCTCTTGATTTATGGAGCTTTATAGTAAGCCTTGAAATCAGGAAGTGAGAGTTCTTCAACTTTTATCTTTTCTTTCAAAAAGTTGTTCTAGGTCTTTGCATTCCCGAGTAAATTTAGGATCAGCTTATCAATTTCTACCAAAAAAAAAAGCCCCTGAGATTTTGAATGAAACTGTGTTGAATTTATAGATCAATTTGGGGAGAATTGGCATCTTAACACCAGTAAGTCCTCCAAACCACAAATATGGTATTATTTTCTTATTTATTGGTCTTCATTAATTTCTCTTAGCAATATTTCATAGTTTTCATGTAAAGGTTTACACATTTTTCATTGAATTTTTCATAGGTATTTGCTGTTTTTGTTGATGTTATAAATGGTATTATTTTATTAATTTTCTGTTTTTTAATTGCCACAATATAGAAATACAGTCGATTTTCACATACTGACCTTGTATTCTGCAATCTTGCTAAATTCATTTATGAGTTCTAGTGGCTTTTCTTTGGGTAGATTCTTTAGAATTTCAGTAAGTGATCATGTCATCTGTGAATAAAGATAGTTTTACTTCTTTATTTTAAATTTTTACATCTCACATGTTTCTTGCCTTATTGTGCTGTATTGGACTTACGGTATACTTTTGAATAGAAGTGATGGAAGTAAAAATCATTGCCTTTGTCTTGTTTTGGATAAAGTAGTCAATCTTCTACCATTAATTCTAACATTTGCTGTAGTTTTTTTTGCAAATGATCTTTATCAGATTGGGGAAGTTTCTTTTTATTTCTATTATGCTGCAAATTTTTTATAATAAATGGATATTGAATTGTCATTTGATTTTTTTTTTTGGAAAGAGTCTCAATCTGTCGCCCAGGCTGGAGTGCAGTGCCTCAATCTTGACTCACTGCAACCTCCACCTCCCAGGTCCAACTGACTTTTATGCCTAAACCTCCAGAGTAGCTGGGATTACAGGCATGGGCCATCACGTCTGGCTAATTTTCATATTTTTAGTAGAGAAGGGGGTTTGCCATGTTGGCCAGGATGGTCTTGAACTCATGGCCTCAGGTGATTCTCCCACCTTGGCCTTCCAAAGTGCTGGGATTATAAACATGAGCCACCGCACCAAGCCTGTCAATTGATTTTATTTATTGGAGTATCATATGATATTTTCCCTTTATTTTATAAATGTTGCAAATTACATTGGTTGATTTTTAAAATCTTAAACCAGTCTTACATTCCTGGGATAAACCCCAGTTGTGACTGATGTATTATTTAATATTCTGTGGTCTGTGGTTTTCCATACTTGCAATGTTTTTGTCTGGTTTTGGTATCAGATTAATGCTGGTCTAATAAAATGAGTTGGGAAGTATGATTTCCTTTTCAATTTTTGGAAGAGTTTGTTTAAAACTTGTATTATTTCTTCCTTAAGTGCCTGGTAGAATTTACCACTTAAAATTCTTGGAAGAATTTTAACTTCAAATTTAATTTCTTTAAAGATATTGGGCTAATTCAGTTTACCTATTCCTTATTGGCTGAATATTTACAGTTTGTGTCTTTTAAGATATTTGTCCATTCCATCTAAGTTGTCAAATTTATTCACTTAACATCGTACATCATATTTCCTTATTTTCCTTTTACTATCAGTAGAGTCTGTAGCAATATCTCCTCTTTGTTCCAGATATTGGTAATTTGAGTATTCCTGTCCCCCTTTTTATCATCCAGTTTAGACAGGGGTTTGTCGATTTTATTGGTCTTTTCAAAGAACCAGCATCTGGTTTCACTGATTTTTCTCTATTGTTCTGTTTTTTATTTCACTAATTTCTCCTCTTATATTCATTTCTTTCCTACTACTTACTTTGGATTTAGTTTGCTCTTGTATTTCTAATTTAGAACTTTGACTTTAATCCCTTCTATTTCACATCCTGACCTGGATATGCTGGCCACTTCAGAAGCCCTCAACCCCATTTTCTCTCTGCTCCCCTCAGTGATGCATCGTGCCGTGCTTGGGTTCCATCATCCTGTACTATAGTCCAGAAAGTGCTTCCAGGCAGAAAATCTGGATACAGGAGCAACTAACAAGGGACTCCTTTGAGTATAATGCCTGTAGCACCCTTTCTTTTCACCTCTTTAACCCATGTGCTTGTATTCTTTTGAAAAATAAAATAGGAAGGTTAAGTAACTTGTTTCAGGTAGATCCTGGATTTGAACAAAAAATTATTTATTGCCAAAGTTTGTGTTCTTAGCCCTGCCCCAGGCTGTATCCTGTTGATGCCTGATCTAGCGTGATGCTATGGCCTGAGATCTTTAATAAGTGCCCTGAGACATCCTTGGCTCCGGCCTGGGAGTGCTCAGATTTCATGGAAACCAGACTAGAAGACAGCAGCGCTGCTGCTTTGGGGCCTGTGGTCTGAGAGCTCCATGAACAACCTGGGTAGGAGGGTCATCGCCCATATCCATGACCTGTTCATTAGTATACAACTAGTGCCTGAGGAGCAACTGGCATCCACCTGGTCAGTAGGGCTGTGGCTGGTAGAGATAAGCCTTGCTTCTTGATGGATGACAGAGACTCAGGCTGGGCCTAGTCTGTTACTGGTTTTTCCAGTTACCAAGGTCCCTCTGAACCTCACTGAGCAGCAGCAGGATGGGGAGTGAATACACAGTCAGTCTCTTCTAGGGTAAATGCTGGGAGCCACCTCCGAGCATCCAGATTGAGGCAGGGTCCTCCACAGATGGCAGCTATGGGAAGAGTGCTCTCCTGACCGCCTGCTTGCTGTGTCTCTACAGTCTGCTCAGACATGGGGATGCATGTTTCCTGCCAGAGGAGTGCCCCTGCACTTGGAAGGGGAAGGAGTATTTCCCTGGGGACCAGGTGATGTCTCCTTGCCATACCTGGTAAGTGAGGGTCCCAAGCAGGCTTTGCTTTTTTGCTGGGAGGGGGCATGGATATGGGTGCATAATCAAGAGTATAGTCTAGCATTCCCGTTTCATTATGTTTGTATTCATGTTGTGCGTTTGTGTGTTGTGTGTGGTATAGGGGTTTGTGTACACATAGGAGTATATGCATACAAAGGAATATTTTTGTTTTTACATGAGTATGTTTGTTCAGTCATGTATATGAATGTGTATACATGCATATTTGTAACCATGGCAATTTGTTTGCATATTTATATGAACATATGAGTGTGAGTGCAAATCCAAAATGCACATGTGCATATGTGAACATGCATGTACATGGATGTATATAAAAAGGCAGGCATTCACAAATCTCAATATGTCAGTGAATATATACAATTAGAAATTTGTTTATGTAGACAGGTGTGTTTATATATATTTTTGTGCATATGGATCCATTTAAAATGTGTGCACATGTATGTGCAAAGTGTGTGGATGTATGTGTTTAATCGCTATACATATTTGTATTCACATGTGAGTGTAAATATCTGTGTAAATGTGCATTGTGTTTGCCTGTGAATAGGTACATTCTTGTGTATGAAAGTACGTGTGAGGGTATTTGTTTAGTAATGTGAGTGTGCATATGTGGGAGTGTGTGCCCCTGGATTGGATTCTGTGGAAACAGACTCGGGGTTAATTCTGCAGGGCCTGTTCTGGGCCACACAGAGGTGGGTAGGCAGTGGGTAGACTCAGCTTTCTGATAGAGAGAATGCTGGGGGACGGGGTGAGGAACAATGAATGTGCCCTGATGCTGGAGAGCAAACCCAGTCACTGTTCCAATTTGGAGAACCAGCTAGGGGTGGCCTGAGGTGAGCAGGAAGCCCCTGGCACTGGAACTTCAGGGCCCAGCAGAGAAGCTCAGAGACGTTCTATCTCAGAGACCCATCTGGCTAGCTGGAGCATGGCCCCCAGTCCTTGTCCCATGCTGGGACTGAAACCACCCGTTTCTCTGGCCTAGAGGAAGGCCATAGAAGCAGGGTCACGGTCAAGCCCATCTGCTCCAAGGCCAGTTTCTCCAGATACATCAGAGTGTACTTGTAGGGTCAGAGCCCTGGCTGTCTGACCCCAGAAGTCCCTGGGTATAATGTTAAGACACAGACCTCTGCACAGGCTGTGTGCTCATTTTTTTTCTTGAGATTTTGTGACTGTGGTGAGCCAGAGCTGACCAGGGATGCCAGGCACATGAGGTGAGAGACTGGGGATGGCTGGCCTGGATTTGCCCAGGGGTGCTCAGGCCCTGAGATGGATTCACTTCCATCACTTCCCTGGACTCCAGCCCCTGTAGCAGCACCCTCACCCTCAGGCAGGGGGTAGCTGAGTTACATTGAATCCTCTCTTGTGAGTGCCTTGTGCTCAGAAATCAGATCCAAGGCAGAGGTGGTAAGGAGTCTGGAGCCAAGGCTGAAGAGCTGGGATTATTTAGGATTTGGAACCCTGACACGAGGAGGCATCTGCCTTCATAGGAGAGGCTGACTGGCCATAGGGTGGATGTCCTCTCTTCCATAGAAAACTAGGAGATAGATGGGCAAGTTTTTACTTTTTAACTCAGTTGTAAAAATTCTACCTCCTAATACAGGGACAAACCTTAACATTTGTCCTCGAAGGACCTGCCACTGTGGCCCAGATTCCAGCTGCTCTCCCGTGGGGAGGTGGGTGCTGGAGATGTGTTGCGCTGGTGTGACTCGAGCATTTGCTGGGATCTCTTTACCAGGATGGAGCCTGGCTGCCCATCCCTTCCCAGCTCTGCATTCCGTGTCGCCATGGTTGGCAGCATGGTCAGCTACAGTGGGAGTATTTCCAGCAGTTATGCATTTATGGCTGAGTTGTAGGTCATGTAGATGGGTGAATGACAGGATGGATACATAGGCTTAGGAAGCCACGTGGAGTCAGTGCATGACTGAGCCTGTCCCTCGTTGTTGCTGTCAGACACAGAGCCCTGGGTCATGCCCCTTTACTTCTAAAGATTTTGGCACTGAGCTCTGTGACTCTTGCCAACCCTACTCCTTCCCTAATTCTTGGAGATTTTAGTATCTGTTTAGAGGTGCTTCTAGTATCTCCTGACATCTCAGATTCTTCATCCTCTCTCTTCCAAAGATCTTTCTCCACCCTAGTGGAGTGAGGAGTCATCTTGTAGATCTTGCCGTTCCCAACAACTCACCCAGCCCATATCCCAATGCGTCTCACCTCACCTTCTGTCTTTCTACTCCACTCCCTCTCATACCCTGACTCCCTCAATCCTGCAACCCCACAGGGATTTCTCATCCATGATCCCTACCACCTCTCTGCTGCCTCTCACCCCCTCGATGTCTCCCCTTCCCTTTTACCTCAACCTGTGGTCCAGAACCATAATCACTTCCTTGAGTTTAGCCCCACTTCTGTTCCTCCTCCTGCTTTGCCCTACTTGTTTGGCAAAACCACAACCCTGGTGACATCCACACCTTTACTTCCTTTGTACCTGCATCCATGCAGCTGAATGTGACTGGAGGGATGTGCAAAACCCGGTTGCCAGCTCTCGTTTTAAATTCATGGGCTCAGAAGGGTCGAAAAGACCCTTAGAGCTGATGGGCTCTCGGACTGTATTTCCCGGGTCTCCTTTGCTCTTTCATCCCACTAGATAACTATTCCACTCTTTCTCCTCTCTCCTCAAAGCCCTGACACCTCCTCCCCTCTTATTCTCAGCTGATGATCCTGCTTCCTGTTTCCCTGAGGAAATTAAAGCCATGAGAAGAGAACTTTCCAGGCTCTGTACCCATGCATTTTGCCCGTACAACAGATGAACTAAGTGTCCGTGTTCCTATCTAAAGTGAAGTTCCTTTGCTTGTCCTTTGGGTCCTAGTTCCTCACTTGTCCACCTAGGGGAACCACTGCAGCATCTCTCCCTCTTTTCTCCCATATAAACAATTTGCATTCTCTACTGGCTCATCCCTATTGCCTAAAAATATATCGTTTGAAAAACATCCAACCTCCTAGGAACTGCTCCATTTCTCTGCTCGCCTTTTATTGCAAAACTACCTGAACACTTTTTCAATACTTGCTGTTTCAACTTTCTGTTCTCCCGTTCCCCTTTAAGCCCTTTCGGTCGGGCATTTTCCCCATCATTCCTTCAAAACTATTCCTACTAAGGTCACCAGTAACTTCCATATTGCCATATCCAGTTAGCCTTTCTCAGCCCTCACCTTCCTAGACCTGTGGGCAGCATTTGACACAGTTAATCACTTTTCCATTATTCCCTCCTTCTTGATACTTCCATTCATGTGGCTTTTGGGACACCACCTCCTCTTGCTTTTCCTCCGACCTCTCTTCCTGTTCCTTCTCGGCTTCCTTCATTGGTTCTTCCTCTTCTCCAACCTCTTGATATTGGAGCAACCCAAGAGACCTCTCCTCCTCTCTATTTATACTTACTCCCTTGGTGAACTCTCCCAATCTCATGGCTACAAGGCCCATCCATAGGCAGAGGACTACCAGATTTCTACCTGTAGTCCAATCCATGCTTCTCAACTTAGGCTCACACATCCAACTGCCTACTTGACATCACCATATGTATGTCTAATGGAGGTCTCAAATTCAACATGTCCAGAACAGCACATCTGATCTTCCCCCTCAAACTTGCTTCTCCCTCAGCCTTCCCCATCTGAGTTGATGAAGACTTCATTCTCCCAGTTGCTCAGGCCAAAAAACCTGGAGTCAACCTCGAGTCTTGTCTTCCACTACCTATATCCAACCTGTCTGCAAATCCCTTTGGTTCTACCTTCAAAATACATCCAGAATCTCACAACTTCTCACTCTTTCCACTGCTGTTACCCTGCTCCAGGCTGCCGTGATCTCTTCCCTGATGTGCTGCAGTAGCCACTCAGCTGGTCTTTCTGCTTCCCCTTGACCCCTTGAGCTTAGGCTCAGTGCGGCAGCCAGAGTGGAATATAAATCACACAGTGTCATTCCCATGATCAAGTCTTCCAATGCCCACCACCCCCCCCAGTTCCTAGCAGGAGCTAACCTTCCTACAGTGGCCTTATTGGACCCATGTCACATGACCCTCCGTTGCCCCTCTGAATTCCTCTTCTACTCTCTTGCCCTTGCCCTCTCCATTCTAGCCATGTTGTCTCCCGAGTGTTCCCCACAGACTTTGGAGAGACTGTACCCTTTATTTGAAATACCCTTCTTACAGATGCCCATGGAGTTAACTCTGTCACCTCCTTTATGTCTCTACTCACACATGCCCCAACCACCCTATTTAAAATTGTAACCCACTCCACCCGCATTCCCAGTGACCTGTATCCTGCTCCCCCATAACACTCATTGCCTTCTAATGCACTATAGTACATACTCGCACTGCCTTATTATTTTTTATTTAATGTATCTCTTCTCCCTCTAGAATAAACATTCCCAGAGGCAGACGGTTTTCTTTTTGTTTTATTCACTGATGTATCACAAAATTTTGGAAGAATGCCTGAGATATGGTAGGCACCTAATATTTGTAGAATGAATGGGTAAGTGAATGAATGGAGTGGTAAAGGGAGTCTAGACTTTGGAGTTAAATAGATCTGGGTTAAATGTCAGGTCCATTATTTATTGGCTGTGTTTCATAACCTCTCGGAGCCCCTGTGTCTCCTGCATGAAATCACAATCCTGCCCTCCAGGCTCCTGTTAGAGGTTGGTGTTTGTTGACCTCTTTGCCGAGGGACACAGTGCACATGCATTCGATAAGCCATGGCTCTGTCATGAGTATTCAGGTATGGGATGGGTGTGCCCTGTGAGCTGGTCTGGGCATGTGTTTTTCAGTGTGTGCCAGCGGGGCTCATTCCAGTGCACCCTCCACCCTTGCGCCTCCACCTGCACTGCCTATGGGGACCGGCATTACCGCACGTTTGATGGGCTCCCGTTTGACTTCGTGGGGGCATGCAAAGTGCACCTGGTCAAGGTGAGTTCCCGGATGTTTCTGCCCAGTTGGCTCCATGCACAGCTGTCAGGGCACTCTGGTGCTCTGGACTCCAGTTTGATGCAGAATTGGGTGATCGGGGATCTAAGCCCTGAGGTGGGGCTATCTAGAGACTGGAAGAAGTGCTGAGGCACAAGCTCAGGGCCAGATGGAGCTCACCAGTCCTGAGATACCACACTGCCTGTCTGCTCACCGTTATAATCTTGCTCTGTTGGGTCCCAGTGCTTTTTTCTGTCTATAATAGCAAGAGCTAATGCTTTTTGAGCTTTATTATGTACCTAGGGGCATATTGAGCCATATTTTGTGGATTATTTCACTTAAATATCACAGCAGCTTTACAAGGTAAAGTTTATGGATCCTATGTTATAGATGTAACAATTCAGGCTAAGGGAAGTTAGGTAACTTGCCCAAGGTCACACAGCAGTCAGTGGTAGAGCTGGGGTCAAGTTTGACCAAGAAATCTGACTGGAGAGTTGGTGTGCTTAAAGGAGTCACAGGTTATAATTTTCGGCTCACCTGGAGGAAGAAAACTGGTGATGTGGGGGGCACAGTGAAGGCAGGATCCCTACCCCAGGAGGAATGGGCATTGATGTGGTGGAGGAGTGTCACCCAGGGGACCTTGGGTTTGCTAATAGCCTATCTCATCTTATAAGAGTAACATCAATAATAAAAATAACATATAATAATAACAATGACAAAACCTTTTATGGAAGGAATCCTACCTATAGGGCAGGCACTGTACTGGGGTCTTTCACATAATTGCAGTAACTCCACAAGATGAAGATAATTGACCTCATTTTATTTAAAAAGTTTTAAAGGTTAATGCGGTGTATATTAAAAACAGATATTCCCCTTCCCAATTCTTCTGTTCCTATCTCCTGTTAAATAACCACTCCAGTCAGGGATGAATCCTGCAAGAACATTTTTCTGTGAGACATGGACACACACACACACACACACACACACACACACTTTGTTTAGTTTATGTGAATAAGATTCTACAATGTGCTTTTTTTACTTAAGAGGATACCTCGGACTTGATTTCATATAGTTGGTACACACTTTTTTCTTTTGAACAGCTGTGTAGAATTCTATAGAAATAATGCCCTCGAGTTTGCTTTATTTTTTCCCCATCGATGGACATTTAGGTTGTCTCCAATATTTAAATGCTGCAGTGAATACCTGTGTGGATGTATCCCCAGGTTCTTAGAAGTAGAATTGCCGTATAAAAAGCTACATACATTTAAAATATTCAATGCCAGCAAATTCCCCTTCAAAAAGCTTACACTAGCATCAAGGATGTATGTGAGACAGTGCCTCTTCCCCATACCCTATCAACACAATCATCCCTATTATATATTTATTAATACATTCATTCATCAGATATTTTGGGGAGTCACTACATGTTAAACACCGCACTAGGCATCCAAAACCAGAACAGCTTCAGAGAACAGAAGTTGCCCAAAGTCACACAGCTCAGCTAACACAAAGTAGAAGTGGACTGAAAGCCACTCCAGAGTGCGTGTTCCTCCACCTCTGTACCTCTTGGCAGGATCTCCTTTCTCACTTGTTTTATTGGACTCACTTATTCTCTCCTCAGAGCACATCAGATGTCAGCTTCTCTGTGATTGTAGAGAATGTGAACTGCTACAGCTCTGGCATGATCTGCAGGAAATTTATTTCCATCAACGTTGGGAACTCACTCATTGTCTTTGATGATGACTCCGGAAATCCTGTAAGGCTCAGTGCCTGTGAAGGTTGTGTAGACAATTTACAGGTTACCAGGGTTGGGGCAGAAGAGGGCTGAGGACTGGCTTCCTTACCATAGCAGTTTCTCTTGGAGAGCCACTGAGTTAGGAGCCCAGACTGAATTCCTCTTGGCCAGGGTCAGGAACACAGAGGCCAATGTCAGGGTATGAGGGAGGCAGAGGCATTGGTGAGGGCCTGGCTGCAGGCATAGCTGACCTGGGCGCTAGGGGGCACTTGGGCTCAGGACTGACCATCTCTGTCCCTCTAGAGTCCAGAGAGCTTCCTGGATGACAAGCAGGAGGTCCACACATGGCGAGTGGGATTTTTCACACTGGTGCATTTCCCACGGGAGCACATCACCCTCTTGTGGGACCAGAGAACCACAGTGCACGTCCAGGCTGGGCCTCAGTGGCAGGTACTTACATGAGCAGTGACATTCTGCTCCTGCCTGGGGCTAAGCCAAGCCCTGGGTGTCCTTGGGTGAGCTGTACCCTCCCTGAGGAGCCAAGAAGAGCATGCCTCTGTTCTCTCCTCCACCCTGCTCTGGGCCCCTTCTCCTCTGACATTGCTCCATCCCTCTTCAAACTGTGACCTCAGCAGTGGCTTCTAGGTCTATGATAGACTCCTGGGCTCATGGTGACCCCTCTGCCCGTGGCTCACCTCTGGCAGGCCTGCAACTGACCATGGTGTCCTCTCTCCTTTCAGGGCCAGCTGGCGGGCCTCTGTGGGAACTTTGACTTAAAAACCATCAATGAGATGAGGACCCCGGAGAACCTAGAGCTAACTAACCCCCAGGAGTTTGGCAGCAGCTGGGCTGCAGTTGAGGTAAAGCCTCTCTTCCAGGCTGGCTTATGCCCCTCACTCAGATGGGCGCTGCCAGCACTGAACCCGGCCCAAGGTCAGGGAAGAGGGATGCTGGTGTGAGGTTTCTCCTGCAATGTTCTCTCAGCCTCTGACTGCATCCCTAGCCCTAGACTCTGTCCTATGGCCCAAAGATCATGCATAGTCTTGTCTCACAAATCCAGCTGCCCACCTTACCCTGGACCAAGCCCTGGTAGGGTGGTGGAGGGTTGGGAAGGTGATAAAGTCTGTCCCAGGAGAGATGGTCACTCATGATGATGCTTCCCAGTGCCTGGCACTAGGTCTGGCACAGAGAAGAGACCAAGAGAGACTGAGGTGGGTTGAGGCAATCAGGGAAGGCTTCCTGAAGGAGATGAGAGTGGTGCTGGCACTTAAAGGCTGGGCCATGCTTAAATAGATGAATATATCAGAGATAAGGTCTCTGAGAGGAAGGGCAACACTAGCAGAGATAGAAATGAGGGGGTCTGCCCAAAGGACAGTCTGAGGCTGCCAATCTGTGAGCTGTGGGGGAAACAGCACTGAGTTGAGAGCAGGAGACCTGGGTTCTTGTCTTGGGTCATCCATTGACTTTCTGGGTGACCTTGAGTAAGTCCCATTCCTCTGCAAAGAGAGGGGACTGGGCCAACAGAGGGCTGATGAATAGATTTCACTTCATGTGACAACTCTGATTGGTCAAAAGAGACTGCTTGGGAGCTATGTTAAGAAACATCCAAGATCTGTGTCAAGCTCAGCTGGAAGGAGGACTGTGATCGATTATTTATGTCTGCCATAGGAGCAGCAGTGGAGAGTGGTGATATGAGTGTTACATATTTGCCTCTCCTGGACTTAGTGATCTTAATGCCCTGCTGGGAAGTACACGGAGATGAGCCTATGTAGACTGGGGTAAGGGAAGCAGTCGTGCATGGCCTGGAGTTCAACTGCTCCAGTTGGGGCAGGGCTGTTCCCACAGCCTCTGAAATCCTGAGGTGGGACAAGGGTTCCCACAGCCTCTGAAAAGTGTGCCCTAACACACCCCCATTTTAGAGAAGCTCAGTGGGTGACTAACCCTTGTTCTCCCCACACCCCCATGTACATCATATTTCTCTCTTGCTAATCCCATTCGGCATACCATGGGGTTCTCCAGTGAAAATGTAGTCTAAGGAAGGAGATTCAGCAGACATCAGAAACATCTGTATTAGTTATCTACTGCTATGTAAAAATTTTATGAGACTTAGTGGCATTAAACAACACACATGTATTATTTCAGTTTCTGTGGGCCAGGAGTCAGGACACGGCCTGACTTTGTTCCCTGCTTAGTGTCTCACAAGGCTGTAATCAAGGTGTCAGCCAGGGCTGGGCTCTCATCTGGAGGCTCTACTGGGGAAGGAACTGCATCCTCATCTGCTCACATGGTTGTTGATTACATTCAGCTCCTTGCAACTGTAGGACTGGGAGCTTCCATATTTTGGGCCAGCTTTTGGCCAGAGACCACCCTCAGCTCCAAGAGACCACTGACACTTCCATCTATGTGGGGTCCCCCAGCATGGCTGCTTGCTTCCTCACAGCCAGCAAGGGAGAGACTCCAGCAAGATGGGCTCTGGGATCTCATGTTGGGAATCGTGTGATCACATACACATGGACACGTCCATCCCATCACCTCGGCCATATTCTGTTGGTTTGAGGCAAGGTATAGGTCCCTTCTACACTCAAGGGGAGGAGATTTTACAAGGACCTGAATATCAGGGGGCAAGGATCATGGCGGCCACCCTAAAATCTGTCTGTCATGTCAGGCAACAGGTATTTGGCAAGTAGGGAGGTCAACAGCCCTGCCTTTGCCCCTCAGTGCCCAGACACCCTCGATCCTCGGGATATGTGTGTCCTGAATCCTCTCCGAGAACCATTTGCCAAGAAGGAGTGCAGCATCCTGCTCAGTGAGGTGTTTGAGATCTGCCACCCTGTGGTGAGTGGACCCCAGCCTCGGCTCCTCCCGAGTGCCCCCTCCACTGTCCTGGGATCCCTTCAGCTCTCAGACTCCCCCATGTCTCAGAGGAGACAGCTCAGATCTCCAGGGAAGATCTGCCTCTGCCATTCCCCTGCCTCCAGCCAGCTCAGATGAGTCCGTCCTATTTCCCCAGATGACCAGGCACAGACAGCCAGGCAAACAGAGCTTGTGCCCTTTTCAAGCCCATCTTGATCTGGCCCTTCCTCCTTATCATGAAGTTCTTCTAAATGGTGGACCCAAAGCCCTCATGCTGAGGCACCACCTATTGCCTGTTTTGCTTCAGTGCACACAGAGGAGGCTGGGGCTCAGCACTGCATGGCACCCTGCAGGCCTTGAAGGCTGCTGTCAGATTGGCCTTGGCTGTCTCTGGCCCTGGCTAGGCAGTTCAGGCTCTACTGTTCAGCCATTCTTGGCTCCTGGATCAAACAGCCCAGACTAAGGAGAGAAGAGAGCTTAGTTCTCAAAAGTGGACATCTGCCTGGACCATGGAGTTCTCGCTTCCTTGTCCTTCTCCCTTCACACCTCATGAGACAGGATAGCTCACCCTATCCCGTGGTCCCTTCATGTTGGTGCTGGTAGTCATCAGCTGAAAAGATGCAGATCTGACATTTGGGATCTGTCCTCTGACCTCTAACTTCTGACCTTCTCCAGGTTGATGTCACTTGGTTTTACTCAAACTGCCTGACAGACACATGTGGCTGCAGCCGGGGTGGTGACTGTGAGTGCTTCTGTGCCAGCGTCTCCGCTTATGCCCACCAGTGTTGCCAGCATGGGGTGGCTGTTGACTGGCGAACCCCCCGCCTCTGCCGTGAGTGTCCCAGACAATCACCTGAGGGGACAGAGTACAGTGTCACCTGTGGGCATGCCCTAGGGGTACTGGCAGTCTGTCTAGCATTTACTGAGTACTTAGAATGTACCAAGCACCAACTGCTTTGGGCGTGTTATTCATTGAATTCTTACAACTACCCTTTGAAACAGGGCTATATATTTCCTATTTTACAGTTGAAGAAACAGCCTAGAGAGAGAGATCAAGTAACATGCTCAAGGTTAGTGGAGGAGCCAGGGTTCATCCCTAGAGAGTCCAATGCGAACCCGAGCTCGTAGCCACTTTGTTAGAAGTCAGGAGCCTAGACCCAAAGCTACCACTCGCAAGCTATGTGACTTCAAACAACTCACCCAACCTCTCTGGGGCTCAATTTTCTTGTCTGAGAAACAGGAATAGACCTGCCCCCCAGGTTGACTCTGAGGACCAAACTGCGTGATGAATGTAGAAGTCCTTTGTCAGCTGAGGTTTGCAGGTCCCATCAGAGGCAGCACAGATGATCAGTTTATTCAGAGTAATGGTGGTCTGCAGATGCTTTTCATTGCACACCCCTATCAAGTAAAATCATTTTGTGCACATACATATGCGTACATAGATATGCATCCATAGATATACTCTTCATGTAAAATATGTAAACAGATTTAAAAATTAATATTTAAAAGATGAAAGAAAATATAAAGAAGGCTAAATTCTTCATTGATTATTTTTTATTTATTCCCATGCACCAAAGGATTTTCCTCGTGCAAGCACCTCACCTTGGGGTGCGATGGCCATTACACAGCCTTGCGCTCTGGGGTCAGACTAACTGAGTTTGGCCCCAAGCTCCACTGAGTTTGCCTGGGACATATTCCTCACACTCTGAGTCTCTTCGTCTGTAATAGAAGGGTGAAGATAACTGCTTCTACCTTGTAGGGTGCTGTGAGGTTTAAACAAGGCATTGCATGTACAGCACTTGGCACAGTGCCCTGTGCTAATGTGGGGGTTGTTGTCATTTTTTCACGGACACCTGGTACTGACATGTCCAGAGCCCTGAGGCCTGCAGGCAAGATGCCAAAGGAAGAAGGTGGAGCAGAAGGACACTTGCTGAGCGTCCACTGTGTGCCAGGCCTTGTGCCTATGTGCATTACTTCATTTAATATGCAAGACTAGGGGGAGGTGATTGAGGTGCTTACCTGGGGTACAAAGTTTCAGGGGGCACCAAAAATGCAGTAATCAAGAGAAATAATGTTTCAATATAATATTTCTGTAAAATAAAAATTGCCGTAAAAATACTGTGATGAACAAACTATCAAAGGATCAATAGTATTAATGTTTCCTTTTGTCTCAGTCTCTACTCTGGCTCAGTGGGAGACTTAATGATCTTGTCTTTATTTTTAAATTGTAATATTTTATTTATCATGGATATTTTTGCATTAATTTTGATGTTTTAAAAATATTGCATTAAAATAGTATTTATCTTGATTACTGAGATTTTTGGTAGCCCCTTAAATTTCACATCCAAGATGAGCACTTTGCCTTACCCTGGTCCAGGCCCTGGCAGGTCTATGGGGCAGATGTACGTAGCGGTCCCACCTTAGAGGAGGGCACTGAATTTCACTGACGTTAAGTAACTTGGTCCAGTATGCACAGCCGATGAGTGAGGGAGGTGGGATTTGAACTCAGGTCTGACTCTAGAGAGATGGCTTTTTAATGACTCTTCTCGGCTACCACCCCTTGACTGGGTACACCCTGGAAACCAGAAACTTGGAGATTTTCTAATTTTCTGGTTCAGCCTTCTGAGTCTGCAGATGGAGGGAGAGGCAGGCACGTGCCCCTAGCCACATGGCTGGCCTGTCTCCTGACTCCTAGTGTTCTTTCTGGAGGGTGACCCCAGATGCATTGACCTTGTGGTCTGGGGTCTGCAGTGTGTCGGTGGCTCTCTTCAGACCATGCCTATGTGTGAAGCATGCTGCTCCTAAGCTTTACCCCAGATCTATCCGCCTGGCTCCTCATGGCTTTGCTGCTGGCTTTAGGGGTCTCCTGCAAGGTCCCAGGCACACCTCAGTGGACTGAGAATCTGCAGCTGAGGGGCTAGGGGAACAGGGTGTGGTGCTGGGCATGACCACTAGAGGGCAAGCTGAGCTCACGCTTGCGGGAGCTTCTCACAGCTCGGCTGGTGGAAGCGCCTCTGCAGTGCAAGGAGCTTGAAGAAGCCGGGGATGCTGGGGGCTCCCGGTCCCCTTCCCACCGAAGGCTCTTGGAAGACCAGCCTCCATCTTGTGCTTGCATTCCTCTGGGGGCCTTCCGCAACATTTCTGATTAAAACTCCCACCCCTTGGTTCTAATCCTGCTCTTTGGCGCCACACAAAATACACCCGCTTCTTTTCAACATTCATTCGTTTGTTCATTTACTTGACACATCGCTGAGGTGCCTACTGTGTGCCAGTCTTTGAGCCTCGTGCTGTCGGCCCAGAGAGGAGCCATTCTATTTCCTCCACTTAAGACATCTGCATCCATGACCATTCCCAAATCTTGACATGTGGGAGGCAGGCCAGGCCCAGCACTTGGGGAAGAAGGGAGGCTGGGCTGCTGGGAGCCTTGGCTCTGTCTGTCTGTTCCAGGCTCTGGGCTGGCTCTCAGGAAGTTCCTGTTCTCTCTCTTTCAGCGTATGACTGTGACTTCTTTAACAAAGGTAAGCCCCTCCTCCCCACGCAGAGTCTCAGGGGCTCAGGCACTGCCAGCCCTGTCCTGACGCCACACAGCATCAGCCATCCCGAGGCGCTGCTGGCCCTGGAAGAGCCGTGACCCGGACTGGGAGGGCCCCCATCATGCAGAGAGAGAGCCCTGACAGTGAAGGGCCCAGGGGTGTCCTGCACCTCTATCCTCAGCAGTTCCTGCAGCCCCTGTCCGGGGCCCAGGCAGGCCAGCTCCCGGGGACTGTGCTCGGCAGGGCAGCCCCACCAGGAAGGAAAAACCCCATTCTCACTGATGCACCAGCTCCTCCGCCTTCATAATCTAGCTCATCAGGCCCACAGAACATCACCTTGGGTTCCCCGAAGATTAGCTTTTGGCAAAAGCAGACACAAACTGCCGTTTCTGACTATGGGTGGAACAAAACATGTGGCCTGCCACATTCATCTTCAAACTCAGCCAAGGTCGCAGGGTTCCGGGAGATGCTCTGGCATTTAGATTAACGAGGGTGAAAACACAGGTCATAACCAAAGACCCAGGGGAGGTTAATGTCCAGTTTAGAGCCAATTCATCAATTTAATCACTGGGATTGGGTGGGTGGGGGTAGAGAAGGGCTGCCCAGGAGTAGTTTTTAGCACCGAACTTCATCCAGTTGGGCCAGGGTCAGACCTTGGCAGAGTGAGATGCTCATTTGGTCCTCAGTGCTGTTGGCCTTTGACTTCCAATCCCCGACCCTCCTCCAGGGACTGTGCTGCCAGGAGCAGGCCTATGTGGGCAGAGGCCCAGAGTTTTTGTCCTCAGTTGCCCGCATTATCAGATTTTGGCTTGACTGTGGTGGGTGAAGTGGGAGGGGGAGACTGGAGACAGGATACCCTCTGGGGGCCTGCGAGATGACGGGCGGACCAGGGTGTAGCATGAGCATCCGCAGGACTGCAGTTCTGCCAAAATGCTAGTCCCCGGGGGCTCTTGACAGCCCCAGACCTTCAACTGGTAAAGGAATGAGCCTGCAATGGGGGAACTGTGGTCCCTGGGACAGACAGGATCTGTCTGACATCAGGCAAGACATTTCAGCAAGATGGAGCTGTTTCGTTTTCTCTTCCATGGCATTTTGGGTGGCAGTAACTGGCAAAGGACAAGCTGTTTCTAGCATCTTCCACCTACCCACCCACCCACTCACCCATCCTTGCTCCGTTCTACTAGCATTTGCTCTGGTCCAGGCCCGCCAGGTGTTGGGAAGTCAGTGGTCCCTGAGTCCTGCCACAGCGGTGTGCGGAGCAGGCTCACGCCGCCTCTCTAGCACCTATTGTGTTTCTAACTCCACATTCGGTTGGTAGTTTCCAGTTGACCCCTGGTGGGAGTGTTTACGCCATGGAAATCCACAAGCCCTACAAACCACTTTTTTTTTTGTTTGAGATCTCATTGTTAGCCATTTGCCAGCACAGCCAGCACTGCTTGTCTCCCATCTAGTGGGGGGTGACAGATGTGGGCCTCCCATCCAGATCCTCATCCGAAGAGCTGTAACTGGTGTGTGCCATGCTCCAAGAGCTGGTGGGGCACAGAGGAGGAGGGACAACATTTGCATGTGGCAGGAGAGGGTGCAGGGAGAGCTTCACAAGGAGGTGACATTTGAGCTGGGCCCCAGAGGTTGAGTAGGCGTTTGCCAGGCACAAAACGGGGAGGACTACTCTGAGTGGGTGGAACGGTGTGATGAGATGTGAGCTGGGAAATAACACCACTGCTCCTTCCAGGAAGAGCAAGAGAAGTTCAGCATGGCAGGAGCCAGGGCGTGGGGGGAGTGGGGGAGGTGGGCAGGGGCTGAGGGCTGAAGGGCTTCTGAATTCAAGCTGGGCTCTTTAGATTCTGTCCTGAGGGCCATGGGGAGCCACTGGTGCATCCCACCAGGGGGCGTGGCTGGGAGGGCAGCTCAGCAGCCGTGGGGAGGAGGCATTGGAGGGCAGGGGCACAGCAGAGGCAGGAAGATCCTTACAACGTGATTGTCCAGGAAGCCCATGCTCTGTGCCAACCTATACTGACAACCACAGGAATTCTAAAGACTCAACAGTGACATGTGTTTGAAATAATTAGATAAACACTAGCAGGTTTATCGTCTCTCAGGCCTGGAGTGGGCAGAAACCGGATCTGACGTCTTCTTCCAGAGGGGACCTTGAATAGAGCAGTGGCTGTAATGGTGAAGTTTCAGGCAGTGGGAAGGCTGTGGAGAGAAACTGGGGGGCCCAGGTGCTCCCTGTGGGTGGCCTTCTTCCTTGGCTCCCTGTGAAGTGACTCAGGCACTGTGCAGTGGGTCTGTTCCTTTCAGGGGCTGGCAGCCTGGGAATCCTGTCCCTTCCTTCTCGGGGTCATCAAGGTCCCTGAGATCTGGGATGAAGGACACCATCAAGAGTTCCTCCTTGGTAGCTTGCCCTCCCACCCCACTGCTGCCAAGGGGTGGGGCAGGAGGTATGGGAGGTGCGCAGGCCATGGGGCCAGGTTGCTGATGGGGCCTCTTCTCTCCAGTGCTAGGTAAGGGCCCCTATCAGCTATCCAGCTTGGCAGCTGGTGGTGCTCTGGTGGGCATGAAGGCGGTGGGCGATGACATAGTCCTAGTGAGGACAGAGGATGTGGCGCCAGCAGACATTGTGAGCTTCCTGCTGACAGCTGCTCTGTACAAGGCCAAGGCCCATGGTAAGGCCCATCCCAGTCCCACTCCAGCTCTTCTGGGAGGCAGGAGGGTGCTGGAGGAGGGGAGGGTGCTGAGGCCCTAAGAATCTGTAGTGGCCGGAGAAATGGGGGCTCCGACAAGTGCCCCTCTCCCAGTTGAGATGGTGCTTCTGGGTCAGCTTCTTCTCCTCTGCAGAGATGCTCTCCATCTGCTCCCCTAACTGCCAGGGCAGCCAAGGCCCAGGTGTGCCTCTGTACCTTGCTGTATGCAATAGCTGTGTTCCAGAAAAGCCAAGTGGCAGCTCTCCCTCCTCATGCTCCTCCTCCTCCTTCCTCTCTTCCTATCTCACCCTCCCTCCCTCTCTCCCTTCTTCCCTCCTCTCTTCCCTTTCTCCCTCTACCTCTCTTCTTGCCTCCCACCCTTTCACTGAGCCCTAATCCCATGCCAAGCACAGAGCCAGGTACTGGGAAATCAGGGATACAAGAGACAAGGTCCCTGCCCATCAGAAGCCCACAGTCCCATCGAGGAGACAGACGTGCCCAAAGGCAGAACACTGGGGAGGGGGCCCCCAACTCAGTCTTAGAGTCAGGAGAGGCTTGTTAAAATAGAGGATGTTCCCATGAGAGTAAGAAGGAGTCAGGAAGGGAAACTTCTTTCTTACTTAGTAAGCTAAGCTCAGGATTTGGGACTTTATCCTGAGGGCAATGGGGAGCCATGGAAGGGCTTTGTGGAGGGGAAGGGACGTCCTGGCTCCTGCCCAGCCCCAGGCACGGCCAACATCCCTAGCTATAGGTGATGTTCACGGTGGTGTGAGCCTGGGTGAGGTAGGTGGTACCTGGCAGAATCACGTAGTTGCACAAGGAGGCCTGGGAGTGAGGAGTCAGGCACTGGGCCGCAGGACAGCTAGAAGCACCACCCCCAAAGACAGCACTTCCTCCCTAAACATTTCTGATCTCCAGATCTGTGCATTCCTGCCTGACGAAGGGTATCTCACCACCTTCCAGATGTGGCAGGCCATCTGCTTAGTGAGGCTTTTCTGTTCTCCATCCAGTATTTTAATCTAGTAGGTAATGTGTAGTCCAGAGGGGGTGTTGCCTTTCCACTAGGTTTATGGGCATGCTAAGCAGAACCCCGGAGTCACCTGGCCTTAGAGAACGTCACTGGGGGCAGGATCCCAGAGGGGCTCCAGTCCAGGCTCCGTCTCAGAGTCAGGCCTGGGTCTCATGGGCCCAGTGGGGACCCAAGCTCCTCCCTCTCCCTTCCCATACTGCTTCTCCTGGGCTGTGCCCAGGGTCCTGGGCAGCCAAGGAAAGGTGCCTTCCAGGTGGGACCTAGGGTGGCTGCATGGAGGAGGTGTCCCTCGAGTTGGGCCTTAAAGGATGGGAAAGATGGTTATGCGAAGAAGTGGAGAGCAGGAAACATCACAGAGGGGAGGACTCAGCAGTTACTGAGGCCCAGGCTTCCCGCTCTGGGGAGTCACCACCACAGCCTGACACAGGTCACCGGGGTGCTAGTGTTACCTGAAGATTTTTGTGGTGGGGAGGTTACTTATTTATTAATAATCATAGGTTGCCCTTCTGTAGGACTTCTCATGTGCCGGCACTGTTCTAAGTGCTTCATGTATAGCAACTCATTTAATCCTCATGACAATCTTAGGAGGTAGGGACTATTATTTTCCCAATCTACAGATGAGGGAACTGAGGCCCAGAGAGATTAGGTGATTTACCCAAGGTTGCAGTGCTTGTTAGTGACAGGCGCCAGCCGTTTGGCTCCAGAGTCTTTCATTCAAACTCCTCTGCCATGCTGCCTTCCAAACCGAGGCATTAAACAAGAAATACAGAGGATGGCAGGCGAAGTCACTCGAATATTTACAGTACAGCCCCGGACTCTGCATCTCAAGGTCTCTGCCCTGTTAGGAGGACTGCAGGGAAAACAGTGGAGAAGCCTTGATCCGGGCCAACCCCGCCTTCTTGAAGGAGGAAGCCAAGGCCCAGGGAGGAGAAGTGACTTGCCTGAGGTCACGCATCCGGTGGAGCGGGCTGGGGCTGGGACTCAGTGCCCTACCATGCTGGGCTGCCCATGCCCACGCCTGCATCCCATGGGTGGGGCCAGCCATGTGGTGATGAAGATAGCTGGGCTCTGGTCTCAGCCTGCCTGCATCCAGCCCTGCCTCCCTCATCTGCCGTCAGTTTGACCCTGGGCCTCTCTTCCCTCCTCTGTAAAATGGGAATTGTAATATCACCACCTTTTAACCTCTCATAGAAATGTATTCTCTCTCCACCCCACAGCCCCCAGGATGGTGAGCTCCATGAGGGCAAGAATTTTCATCATTTTGCTCCCTATTTTGGCCTCAGTGCCTAGAACAGGGCCTGGCCCACAGCAGGCACTCAGTAAATATTTGCTGCTGAATGAAGATATTTTTCACTTCACAGGGTTCTCGTAGGAATTTCAAAACCTGCAGGTAACCAGCTTGCTTAGCACAGTGCCTGGCACGTAGTGAGTCATGTGTAAACAGCAGCTGTGATTATTAACATGAATAATGAAGCCAGTCTCCGTTACCTGCCATATTCTCGCAGCTTCCCAGGGAGGTGTGACAGTGACACTATCGTCCCTCCTGGGGACACAGGGGACACATGGAAGGGGCTGAAGATGCACCCACCCAGCACCAGGCTGTGCCAGGCGCTTCACACACACCTCGTTGATGATCCCTCCAACAGCCCAGGCATGAATGTGCTTGCCCACATCACAGCCAGGGTGGTGAGCTGGGATTCCCGCCCCTGCTCACTCCCTGTGCCTGCTTGTGGATTTGGGACTTGAGGAGACCCATAAGGCCCTGGGCAGGGGAAACTGCCCACTAGGCATACAGCTCCCATGCCCTAGAACTGGGCAGTTATGGAGACCAGAATGAGAGGACAGAGACAAGCTTTGGGTCTCTGGGCAAGCTCCTTTCTCTCTCTCTCTGGGACCCTCTCCCTATCTATGAGTTGGATGAAGGGCTGCCAATGCTGGCCCTGTGGGATTCTGTGAGGAGCAGGACCAAGCTGGGGACCCTATAGCCTGGCAAATCACCAACCTTCAGCATGCCCCACATGTCTAATGCAATGCAACCCTATCAGGGCAGTTGCCTCTATTGTATTCACTGATGGATCCTGGGTATCTAGAATAGTGCCTGGTACATTGAGGGCACTCAAACATGTTTGCAGAAGGAGGGAAGAATGGAAAGAGGGGTGCAAAGGGGAGGGAAGGAGATAGTTTGGTTACCTTCCCGAGGCTCAGCAGCTGGGGGGTCTCTAAGCCTCCGCTCGCCCTCAGGCAGAGATGGTGTGAGGGGCAGCTGGCAGGCAGAGTAGGTGGTCTGGGGGCTGGTGTAGGGGGCAGGGCCTGCTGGTCTGCAGGCGTGCTGCCATCCAGAGTCACTGAGAGAGCAGATGTGTGCCAGGATGCTGTTCCCGCAGCCCACCAGTCTGGACCTCTGCCTGTACTGACCCTCCCCATGTGGTTCTCTGCAGACCCAGATGTGGTGTCCCTGGAGGCAGCAGACAGACCCAACTTCTTCCTTCACGTCACAGCCAACGGGTCTCTGGAGCTGGCTAAGTGGCAGGGCCATGACACCTTCCAACAGCATGCCTCCTTCTTGCTGCACCGGGGGACACGGCAGGCAGGCCTGGTGGCCCTGGAGTCCCTGGCCAAGCCCAGCTCCTTCCTCTATGCGTTGGGCCCGGTGCTGGCCCTGCGGCTGTACGAACACACAGAGGTGTTCCGCCGGGGCACACTCTTCCGTCTTCTGGGTAGGCGACCCCCTGCCATTGCCCTCGGCCCTTTGGCCCTCTCAGTCCACTGCTCTTCCCACCCTGTCCCCACTTCACCCTTCCAATTACCCCTAAGAGGCAGAATCCTCCTTCTCCTGGCACAGGGGGCCACATGGGTGCCACCCTGAGATGAGAGGTGGCCCAACCTCCATGTTGACAGCTTAGGGAGCCACGGACAGTGTGCTTGGGGTCCAGCCAATTTCCTGGGTCCTGCCTTCTGCCACAGGCCAATTACACTGTCTAAAAATATAGCAGCCTTTGTGGAAGTGAGGGGAGGTGTGATCCTGGCTGCAGCATGCGTAGCCGCTGGCTCAGTTTTCTTGCTGATGAGGTCACATGTCTGCCCCATGAGTTCAAGGACTGCACAAGGGGGATAGGTCTGGGGGCCAGCAATCTCGTCTCTCAATGGAAGGCCCAAGCACCTGGACAGGGATGGGGCAACTCCCCGACCTTCCACCAACGCCAAGGGGGTCCAGGGTCTGCCCTGCCAGGTGTGTCTGTCCCCAAAATATTGTTCTCTGCCTAAACCCTGGAGAAGGCGATCATAATTCCTTCACTGTTTTCTCTGTGTTGCATGGGGCTTGGGGGTACCTGTGTCTGTGGGTGGATCCATTTGCATGTACACATAAGTAAATGTGTCTTCAGCCAGCCTCCTTATTTCATCACCCACCCCACCCAAGCCAGGGCTGGGTGAGCTCATTCTTCCCTTCAGCGGTCAGTTATCGAGTCTGCCCTTAAACTTGACATGGGACAGATTTATCACTGGCCATGATGACAAGACTTGTTCATGATGGGAGTATTTGGGTCCCTCTCCGGAAGACACTGGGGCAGAGTGGCATGAGCCCAGGCTTTGAAGCTGGACAGCCTTGAGTTCAAATCCTGACCCTGGTCCTAGACCCTTGGAGGACAACCCTCATCTCCTTGACTTGGTTTCTTCACCTGTGGAATGGGGATATTTGTCTCGGAAGTGGGCTGTGAGGACTGGCTGTGTCTCGCGGGCTTTGCCCTGTGCTGGCACATAGTAGGTGCTCCCTAAATGTAAGTTAGACTTTTGGAAAAGCAGGTTTCTTTACAGCTGGCAGCAGTGTTCAGGTTAGGGCGTCTGGAGGAGCTGCCGGTGGGGGCTGCTCCCTGGAGCCTGCTTCGGAGCCTACCCACTCCTCCCTGTTCAGGCTGTGTGTTCAGAAACTGGTCACTTGTGCCGAGGTAGCCTGGGGTCTACTTGTCTGCCTCCAAGCCCCCCATAGGCTGCAGACTTTTCCCTCATTTGTCAAGGTGCTAGCCACAGGGCCTCTTTGGAGAACATCTCCTCTGAAAACCTTTCACTTTCTCAGCATCATCTGTGCCTGGGTTTCCTCTTCTCTAAAGTGGGGGCAATAATAGCGCCTACTTCCTAGGACGATGATGAGGTTGAATGAGTAAATCCGTGTGAGATATTTTGGGTAGCGCCAAGTGCTGTTTAAGAGTTAGCCCAGCCGCCAGGGCAGTGAGGGTGGTGCTCACACGACCTGCACTCTCAGGCCCTTCAGGGGCCCTCTGGGAACAGAGAGGGCTGAGTCTGGGGAATAACACCTCCCTTGCAAGCTCTCTGGGGCTAGGTGCCCAGGAACGCTTTGGGCTAGAGGGGAAGGGATCCCCCAGTGCCTCCCCTCACCCCGCAAAGGAGAGCCTCTCGCCTCCATGGAGTTCTGCAATAGCCCTGCTAGAGACAAGGCAAGGAGGAGGTTACTGTGTCCTGGGATGCAGGGCAAGCCTGAGCACCAGGGTCCCAGACGGGCAGGGTGGGTGGCAGGGCATCCCAAGGGAGAGATCAGGGGTCCAGGCCTCTTCTTCGGTCACCCTTCGAAGCCTCACTCCAACTGCCGGGGCCAGAGCTTCCCTGTCCTCAGTCCTTCCCTGTCCTCAGTCCTGCATTCAGCTCCCAGAGCCCCGTCCCCAGGATCCCCCAGGCACTCACCCCAACCACCATGAACGCAGTTTCTCCTTAGCGTGGTTTTTTCCCCATTTGCTTTCCCTGCATGGGTCCATTTGTCCCCTCCACAGGATGGGGGGCAGGGCTGAGCTCTGGGACTCCCTCTGTGTCTTCACCTGACCCACAGTTGCTGCCCCATCTCACTTTCTAGATGCCAAGCCCTCGGGGGCTGCCTACCCCATCTGCGAGTGGCGCTACGATGCCTGTGCCAGCCCCTGCTTCCAAACCTGCCGGGACCCACGGGCAGCCAGCTGCCGGGACGTACCCAGGTGAGATGCCAGGGGCTGTGGGCATGGAGCCAAGGTGTGTGCACTAGTGTGTGTGTGCACTCACATGCACTTGTGTATGAGTGTTTCATATGTTGAGTGTATGGGGATGTGTGTACCACGGTAACTGTGTCTTTCCGTATATGCACATATGTCAGCATATGTGAGTATCTATTTGTGCATGAAGTGCATGCAGCAGAGCCTTGCGTGTGTTTGTGTGTGTACTACTACAACTGTGCATTCGTTGTACACAGCTGCATGTATGCAGGTGTTGTGTGCAGCTGTGTGCATGTGTGAGGGTGTATTCACTGATGTTTGTGGGAGTCTCTGTGGATGTGTTTGCATGTATATGTAAAAATTTTGGAGTCCTGCAGGGTTGGAGGGGGTACGTGAGGCCATGTGAGAATGTGCCCAGGCAGAGACACAGGTGAACATGTACATGAGTGTGTGCAGAAGTGTACCTTGCTTGTGTGTGTGTTTCCCTCTCGGTCTGAGGGGTAGAAGTGTGCAGGAGTGTGCCACATACACATTGGGTGTGTGTGCTCCTGTACATATGTGACAGCATCTCTATGGAGGGTCATGTGTGTGTACACGTAATAAGCACATGTGTGCACGCACATGTGTCATAAGAAAGGATAAGGCCTGTGCTCAATCGAGAGAAAAAGAGATGGCCCTGCCTGTATTTCAGGCCTTTAAACTGCTCCCTGCTCTGTCCTCAGGGTAGAAGGCTGTGTCCCTGTGTGCCCCACCCCCCAGGTCCTGGATGAAGTCACACAGAGATGTGTCTACTTGGAGGACTGTAAGTGGCCCAGACTTCTCATCCTTCCCTCAGTCCCTAGGGTCTCACTGAGCAGTCATGCCTCAAAGCTCCCAGGTCCCAGAGAAGCAAGATCAGCACAGGGACCTTTGGAAAGAGGCACAGGCACAGGGGACGCAGAGGCCTCATCTGGTCTATTCGCCCCATTTCACAGAGAGGAGATATGAGGCCCAGAGTGGGGTCACATGGTGAGAAGGTGGTGCAGCCAGACTTAGACCTGAGGTCTCTTGGTTCTGGGGTCAGGGTCTGACGTCTGGGGCAGAGTCCAGACCTGCTGACTTCTTCTGGCCATCAGAAGCTGCCCTCACCCCATCACCGAGAGTGCCAGTCCTCAAGCCTCACACCACAGCCCTGCCCAGCAATGACCCCCAGGGGCAGCAGTCACCCCGCCTTCTGAACCTCTTCTCTTGTCTCCGCAGGTGTGGAGCCAGCAGTTTGGGTTCCCACAGAGGCCCTTGGCAATGAGACCCTCCCTCCCAGTCAAGGGTTGCCCACTCCCAGTGATGAGGAGCCACAGCTGTCACAGGAAAGCCCCAGGATCCCCACCCACAGGCCAGCCCTCACCCCAGCTGCCCCACTCACCACAGCCCTGAACCCACCAATGACAGCCACTGAGGAGCCAGTGGTGTCTCCAGGCCCCACCCAGACCACCCTGCAGCAGCCACTGGAGCTCACTGCATCTCAACTCCCCGCTGGCCCCACAGAGGCCCCAGCCAGCAAGGGAGTGACTGCCAGTCTCCTGGCCATCCCCCATACACCAGAGTCCTCATCCCTCCCTGTTGCACTGCAGACACCCACACCTGGCATGGTGTCAGGTGCCATGGAGACAACAAGGGTGACTGTGATCTTTGCAGGAAGCCCCAACATCACGGTCTCCTCCTGGTCACCCCCTGCCCCTCGCTTCCCGCTCATGACCAAGGCTGTGACAGTCCGAGGCCATGGCTCCTTGCCTGTTAGGACGACACCCCTACAGCCCTCCTTGACAGCAAGTCCCTCCTCCAGACCTGTGGCTTCCCCTGGAGCCATCTCCAGGTCCCCCACCTCCTTGGGATCCCACAAGGCTGTGCTGACACCTGCAGTAACTAAGGTCATAAGCAGGACAGGGGTCCCCCAGCCCACCCAGGCCCAGAGTGCTTCAAGTCCCAGCACCCCTCTAACTGTGGCTAGAACAGCAGCAGAACAGGTTCCTGTCAGTCCCCTTGCAACCAGGGGCTTGGAGATAGTGCTATCCACAGAGAAGGGCGAAGCCGGGCACAGCCAGCCCATGGGCTCGCCTGCCTCCCCACAGCCACACCCACTCCCCACTGCACCACCCCGCCCAGCCCAGCATACCACCATGGCCACCAGGTCTCCAGCTCTGCCCCCAGAGACCCCAGCTGCCGCCAGCCTGTCGACAGCCACTCACGGGCTGGCAGCCACACCCTTCATGTCCCTTGAGTCAACTCGTCCCTCCCAGCTCCTCTCTGGCCTGCCTCCCGACACCAGCCTGCCCCTGGCCAAGGTGGGCACATCTGCCCCAGTGGCCACACCCGGCCCCAAAGCCTCTGTCATCACCACTCCACTCCAGCCACAGGCCACGACTCTGCCTGCTCAGACGCTTAGCCCAGTACTGCCTTTCACTCCAGCAGCAATGACCCAGGCGCACCCACCCGCTCACATAGCACCCCCAGCAGCAGGCACAGCTCCAGGCCTGCTGCTGGGAGCCACATTGCCAACCTCTGGAGTCCTGCCTGTGGCTGAGGGCACGGCCTCCATGGTATCTGTTGTCCCACGAAAGAGCACCACAGGGAAGGTGGCCATCCTATCCAAGCAAGTGTCTCTGCCCACTTCCATGTATGGTTCTGCAGAGGGTGGGCCCACAGAGCTCATGCCTGCTACGAGCCACCCTCTCACGCCCTTGGTGGCTGAGCCCGAGGGAGCCCAGGCAGGCACAGCTCTGCCAGTGCCCACATCCTATCCCCTGAGCCGTGTCTCAGCCAGGACGGCCCCCCAAGACAGCATGCTGGTTCTGTTGCCTCAGCTGGCTGAGGCCCATGGAACCTCGGCAGGGCCTCACCTGGCAGCAGAGCCGGTGGACGAGGCCACCACAGAACCATCTGGGCGCTCAGCCCCAGCCCTGAGCATCGTAGAGGGTTTGGCGGAGGCTTTGGCAACTACCACTGAGGCCAATACATCCACCACCTGTGTTGTGAGTGATTTGCCAGGGTTCTGGCCACCTGTATGTGACCCCTCCCTTCATCCCTTCCTCTTCCCTGCTAGATGGAGTTTTAGTCACTATCCTCATACCTGCCCCATGCTCCTGGTCCCTGAAAAATTCTCCAGTCTCCTATTGGCCCCTGATGCCATAGCAGGGTTCCGCCTGGCCCATCTAGGCCCTGGGGGGCTGATTGGATGGCCTAGTGTGATGCCCAGGTGACAATGTGTGTGTGCTGGTGTGTGCCTTTGTGAGTGTGTGCCTGTGTGAGACTGCTGTGTGTGTTTGTGTTCACATGTGTGAGACAATATGAGCGCTCCTGTATCTGCATGTGCTCTTGTGTGTGTGAGGAATGGTGTTTGAGACATCCTCATGTGCATCTTTGTGCCTTTGTGAGAAACTGTGTGTGTGTGTGTGTTTGTGAGTATAGGCTTGTGCAAGTATGCTAGGGTTTCTGTGAGTGTGAGCTAGTGTGTATACATGCCTGTGTACCCAGACCTCTCAGCGCAGGCCAGGCAGATCTGCAGAGGTCTCAGGGAATCGGTCCCTGACCCCCGAGCTCACACTAAGTGCAGCGCCAGGCCCCAGATGGCTTGTGGAGAGTGGGGGGTGAGGGCCTCTTTCCCTAGAAGGTCCCCTGCCCCGCTAGGACCTACATGTGGGAAGGATCTGGTGCCATCACAGCTTGCAGGGTGGGCTGTAGCTCCTTGATAGGCACTCACACTTCCTCCACTCTGTACCCAGCCAATCGCCGAGCAGGACTGCGTCCGCCACATCTGCCTGGAGGGCCAGCTGATTCGCGTGAATCAGTCCCAGCACTGTCCCCAGGGTGCTGCTCCCCCTCGCTGTGGGATCCTGGGCCTCGCCGTGCGGGTGGGTGGGGACCGCTGCTGCCCACTCTGGGAGTGTGCCTGTGAGTCATGGGATCAGCGGAGCCTCCTGCATCCTCCCTGTATCCTTACCCCAGCATGACCGCCATCCCTGATCTGTGTGTCCCAGACTCCCCTCCTGTGGGACCCCGACCTGGCAGATTTCCTACGCTTGTGACCTCTGATCTGTGTGATGCCTGGTCTGAGCCACCCTCCAGACCCCAGGCCTCTGCATCCATCCAGGAAGAGGGCCAGGAACCTGCCCCATCTTCCTAGGCGGCCTTGGTCTTGGAGGCATCCACCTATTCTTCTTGTGCCCTGCCCCTCCCCCAGGCCGGTGCTCAATCTTCCCTGACTTGAGCTTCGTGACCTTCGATGGGAGCCACGTAGCTCTGTTCAAGGAGGCCATCTACATCCTCAGCCAGAGCCCAGATGAAATGGTCACCGTCCATGTACTGGACTGCAAAAGTGCCAACCTGGTGCCTGCCCCATACCTCCCTCCCTGCTGGGGACTAGGAACGGGACTAGGATAAAAGGGGAGACGGAGCAGTGAGCCAGGGTACCAGAGGCAAAGACAGATGTGGAAGCCCCCCTGAGCTCCCTCTGTCTCCAGGAATGGGCAGGGCCTCCCAGGTGACGGCTCCCTGGGAGGCTGGGGAAAGAATTGAGTGGAGTGTGCCACCTCCTGGCCCCAGCCTGTCCCATTCCCAGCTTGTGCCAGCTTCCTGCCATGTAGGAGGGATGGCACAGAAGTGCAGAGGAGCTGGGATGTCACTGCAATGGTGTGGCCCGAGGTCATGGGTGCTGGCTGCAGGGAATCTCCTACTAGGATGTCCCCATAAGTCAGGTGGAAAGTGGTAGCTTCTTTCTCTTCTCTTCTCCCTTTTCTTTCTTTCTTTCTTTCTTTCTTTCTTTCTTTCTTTCTTTCTTTCTTTCTTTCTTTCTTTCTTTCTTTCTCTTTCTTTCTTTCTTTCTCTCTCTCTCTTTCTGTCTGTCTGTCTTTCTCCTTATTTCTTCTCTCTTCTTTCCCTCCCTCTCTGCCCTGCCCTTCCTTCCTTCCTTCCTTCCTTCCTTCCTTCCTTCCTTCCTTCCTTCCTTCCTTCCTTTTTTTCTGTTTTGGTCTGGGCTTGCATGAGGTCAGATGGAGCCGCAACGGTTCCATGCAATCCTGGGCACCATCTGCCCAGCCTGATGGGAGCCCCTGGCATAGTGCAGGGGGTAGTCAGGGGAGACTGTACTCACATTTGCTGTGCCCACTCACTTGGAGGGGGACAGAGGACAGGGCTCCAGGTTGATGAGGGCTGGGTTCTCTCTGCAGGGGCACCTGAACTGGCCCCCATTCTGTCTGGTGATGTTGAACATGACTCACTTGGCCCATCAGGTCACTATTGATCGCTTCAACCGAAAGGTGAGTGCATCAAACAGCCAGCCTCCAGGGCAGGGCCACAGTCAGCTGAGGGACAGGGCATCCAGGGGTGGAGGGGCTGTGAGGCTGAATCATGATTCAGGGCAGGGGTGGGGAGGGGACCTTTTTTAAGAAAATAATGCAAAATTAGGTATATTTGGAAGTGATTATAATTAGAATGCTTGTGGCCACACCAATGTCAGGGGGGAAAGTATACCAGGAGGGATGGGATATTGTTGTGACAGAGAAAAAGTCGGAAAGGCAAGAGACAGTGGGTTTAAATATTTATGGCTAAAATATCTCACTTTTGCAATTTTCACAAAAACCTATGACCACATGAGCACATTACTACCAGGACCCCTACCAGGAAGTGAGGAGCCGTGAATTTAAGCTTCACTGGCTTCACTAAGTTCACCTCTGTCAAGGAGGCCGGGGAATCCAACAACAGCCCACCCCCATATGGGCATCCTCTCCAGAGGGCCCACCTTTGCTCCTCCCAACAGGTGGGCAAAGGGTACTGATCTGTCTCCTCCTCGGGTCCCAAAGTTGTGAGTCTGCCCCCAATTCCTGAGCCTTGATCTGCAGCCTTCCTTTTGGAATCTGCCCTTGAACACAGGGTGCGGCACATTTGTGGTGCTCTTAGGAGCGGGGTTTCGGACAGTAGGTTTCCTATGGGATGGAGGCTTGAACAGAAAACTCCCTGAGTTTCATTTCTTAGTTTATAAAATTTTTCCATTAAAAAATTAACATATAATCTACATGCAGTAAAATTTACCGTATTTAGTATACAATTCTACAAGTTGCAACAAGCACCCACAGTCATGTAACTACCACCTCCAACCAGGATATAGAACAGTTTTATCATCCCAAACACTACCTCCTGCCTCTTTATTGTCAACCCCTCCCCCCACCTGCTGATAACCATTGTCCGCTGCCCCTATAGTTATGCCTTTTCCAGAATGTCATATAAATTGATCAGAGTATATGGTGACATTCATCCACATTGTTGCACAGATCAGTAGTTCAATCCTTTTTATTGATGAATAGTATTCCATTTTATGTATGTACCATAGTTTATTTATCCATTAACCAGTTGAAAGATATTTGAGTTGTTTCCAGTTTGGTACAATAACAAATAAAGTGGCTGTAAACAGTTACATACAGGTTTTGTGTAGATAAAGCCCCCAGGAGTAGATTCCCGTGTTGAACAGGAAGGATGTATTTAGCTTTACAATACTTGCCAAACTGTATTCCAGAGCAGGCATTTAGCATTCCCACCAGCAATGGATGAGAGCTCCAGGAACTTTGCATCCTTGCCAGCACTTGGTGGCATGTGTTTGTTTGTTTGTTTGTTTAGTCATTCTAATAAGTGTCAAATAGAACCTCATTTTGGTTTCAATTTGCATTTTTCTGCTTACTGATGATGTTGAGCATCTTTCCATGGGTTTATTTTCCATGGTATATGCTCTTTGGCAAAGTATCTGTTCAAGTCTTTTGCACATTTTAAAGAACATGTTGTTCTATTGAGTTTTGAGAACTTTTCCTGTGTATTTTGGATACAAGCCCGTTATCACATATAAATCTAATTTTCCAGTCTGTAGAGTGTTTTTCCATTCACCTACTAGTGTCTTTCGAAAGACAGAAGTTTTTTTATTTTGATGGTGTCCAGTTTATCAGTTTTTTCTTTTATGAATCATGATACTGGTGTTGTACTTGATGAACCTTGCCCAAAGGTACACAGAATCTCTCTAATGTTTTCTTCTAGAAGTTTTATAGTTTTAGGTATTACTTTTATGTGTATGTTGCATTTTAGGTTAATTTTTGTAAATGGTACAAAGTATGAGTTGAGGTACATTTTTCAAATGTGAATACTCAATTTTTCCAGCACCATTTTTCGAAGAGACTATTCTGTCTCTACTGAATTGTCTTTGAATCTTTATTTAAAAACCAATTGGCCAGGCACAGTGGCTCATGCCTGTAATCTCAGCAGTTTGGGAGGCCGAGGTGGGCGGATCTCAAGGTCAGGAGTTTGAGACCAGCCTGACCGACATGGAGAAACCCCTTCTCTACTAAAAATACAAAATAAGCTGGGCATGGTGGCACACACCTATAATCCCAGCTACTCGGGAGGCTGAGGCAGGAAAATCACTTGAACTTGGGAGGCGGAGGTTGCGGTGAGCTGAGATTGCACCATTGCACTCCAGCCTGGGCAACAAGAGCGAAACTGTCTCAAAAAAAAAATAATAATGTTTGGGATAATTTATATGCTTTTTATTTTGTCCTATTTATCTTTTCACTGATGCTACAGTGTCTTGATTACCATTACTTATTATTAAACCTTAAAATTAGGTGGTATTGTTTTGTCTGTTCTTCTTTTTAGAGACAGGGTCTTTCCCTATCATCTAGACTAGAGTGTGGTGGTGCAATGATAGCTTACTGCAGCCTCGACCTCCTGGGCTCAGCAATCCCCCTACCTCAGCCTCCCAAGTAGAGGACAACAAGTGTATGCCACCATGCCTAGCTAATTTTTAAATTTTGTATAGAGATGGGGGCTCACTATGTTGCCCAGGCTGGTCTCAAACTCCTGGCCTCAAGGGATCCTCTTGCCTCAGCCTCCCAAAGTGCTAGAATTACAGGCGTGAGCCACCATGCCTGGCCTAGCTATTCTAATTCCTTTAACTTTTCATAGAAATTTAGAATCAGCTTTTTGATTTCTACCAAATGTCTTCATGGAATTTCGAGTTGCATTCAATATATAGATTATTTGGGAGAAGAATAAATCTTAACACTGGTGAGTCTTCCAGTGCATGAACATGGTTCATCTCTATTTTTTTATGGCTTCTTTGATTTTTTTATTTGTGTTTTGTAGTTTTTAGTGTAAGGATCCTATACATATTTGATAGGCTTATTCCTAAGTAGTTTATATTTTTTGGTGCTATTGTAAGTAATTGTGTTGTTTTTGTTTCACTTTCCAATTGCTTATTACTAATGCAAATACAGCTTATTTTTGCATATTGAGCTTGTATCTTGCAACGTTACTAAGCTCAGTTATTAGTTCTTAAATTCTTTGGGTTTTTCTACATAGACAATTATGTCTTCTCCAAACAGAGACAGTTTTATTTCTTCCTTTCCAATGAGTATGCTTTTAATTTATTTTCTCTCACCTATTGCACTGGCTAGGACCTCTAGTGTGATGCTGAGTAAGAAAGGTTGAGAGCAATCATCCTTGTCTGATCTTAGGGAGAAGGCATTCAGTCTTTCACTGTAAGGCATGATGTTAGTTGTAGGCTTTTCACAGATGTCCTTTATCAGGTTAAGAACACTTTCTTTTATTCCTAGTTTTCTGAGAGATTTTATTACCAGGAGTAGATGTTGAATTTTGTCAAATGCTTTTTTCTGCACCTATTTGGATAATCACATTGTTTTTCTTTTTCACATTATTAATTTGATGAATTACATTGATTTTTGTATGTTAACCCAGTCTTGCCTTCCTGGAATTTACTTCATTTGTTATATTATCCTTTTTATATATTGTTGTATCCTTATGATAGGTATTAGTCTAAATTTTCTTTTCTTGTAATATGATAGTTTACTATTGGTAGCAGAGTAATGCTGGCCTCACATAATGAGTTGGAAAGTATTCTCCCCTTTTTAATTTTCTGGAAAAGTATATGTAGACTTGGTAATATTTATTCCTTAAACATTTGGTAGAATTCAACAGTGGAGCCATCTGAGCCTGGATTTTTCTCTGGGGAGATTTTAAAACACACGTTCAATTTCTTTAGTAGCTGTAGAGCTATTTTGGTTATATATTTCTTCTTTGGTAAATTTGGGTAGTTTGCATCTTTCATAGAATTTGTCCATTTCATCCAAGTTGTTAAATTTATAAACATTAAGTTGTTCATCATATATTCTTGCTATACTTTTAATTTCTGTAGGATCTGAATCTATGTGCCATATCTAATTCCTGACATTAGTTATTTGTGTCTTCTCTCTTTTCCCTGACTAGCCTGGCTAGAGGCTTATCAAACTTACTGTCCTTCTCAAAGAATGGCTTTATTGGTTTTCTCTATTATTTTTATGTTTTCTATTTCATTGATTTCTGCTATCTTTATTATTTTCTTTCTTCTGCTTACTTTAGGTTTAACTTACTCTTCTTTTTCTAGTTTGTTAAGGAAGAAGTCTATGTCATTAATTTGAGAACTTTCTTCTTCTTCTATTTTTTTTTTTTTTTTTTTTTTTTTGAGACAGAGTCTCACTCTGTCGCCCAGGCTGGAGTGCAGTGGTGTGATTTCGGCTCACTGCAAGCTCTGCCTCCCTGGTTCACACCATTCTCCTGCCTCAGCCTCCCGAGTAGCTGGGACTACAGGCACCAGCCAATTTTTTTGTACTTTTAGTAGAGACGGGGTTTCACCGTGTTAGCCAGGATGGTCGCGATCTCCTGATCTCGTGATCCACCCGCCTTGGCCTCCCAAAGTGCTGGGATTACAGGCGTGAGCCACCATGCCTGGCCTCTTTTTCTAATATAAGAATTTAGTGCTACAATTTTCCCTGTACGTATTGATTTAACTGCATCCTACAAGTTTTGATATGCTGTTTTCTTTTTCAATCAGTTCAAAATACTTTTAAATATCCCTTTTGATTTTTATTTGACCCATGAATTAAGGGTTTTGTTTAATCTTCAAATATTTTATGATTTTCCAGATGCCTTTCTGTTACAGATTTCTAATTTAATTTCATTGTGTTCATAAGACATAATTTGTCTAACTTGAATTCTTTTACATTTAGTAAGATTTATTTTATGTCCGAGAATATGCTCTAAGTAAATGTGTATTTTATTATTGGGTGGAGTGTTCTATGAATGTTAATTAGGTCAAATTGGCTGATAGTGTTGTTCAAGCCTTCTAAATTCTTACTAATTTTCTATCTGTTTATTCTCAGTTACTGAGAGAATGTTGAAATATCTGACTGTAATTGTTTATTTGTCTATTTCTCCTTGGAGTTTTATTAGTTTTTTTATTCACATATACTGAAATTCTGTTATTTAGGTGCATAACATGCAGGATTGTTATGTCCTTTTGATGAATTAACTCTTTTATTCTTAGGAAATGGCCATTTTATCCTGGTAAAACTCTTTGTTCTGAATTCCACTTTGTCTGACTTGCCTGTAATAGCTTCTCCAGCTTTCTTTTGATTGGTTTTAGCGTGTATACCTAATATGTATATCTAAGATGTATCTTTTTTAATCCTTTTACTTTAACCTATTTGTGGCTTTTTATTTAAAGTGGGATTTTTGGCCAGCATGTAGGCTCATGCCTGTAATTTCACTTTGGGAGGTTGAAGCGGGTGGACTGCTTGAGCCCAGGAGTTCGAGACCAGCCTGGGCAATATGGCAAAACAGAATCCCTACTAAAAATATATATATTAAAAAATTAGCCAAGCATGGTGGCACATGCCTGTAGTTCCAGCTATGCAGGAGGCTGAGGTGGGAGAATCACCTGGGCCCAGGAAGTTGAGGCTGCAGTGAGCCATGATTGCACGACTGCACTCCAGCCTGGGTGACAGGAGTGAGGCCCTGTCTCAACAAACAAACAAACAAATAAAATTGGGACTTTTGCAGGGGGTAAATAGTTGAGCCTTCAGTTTTTAAAGATCCAATCTGACAATCTCTTCCTTTTAATTTGGGATGTTTATACCATTTATGTTTAATTTGGTCCTCAACATAGTGATGTTTATATATTGTTGCTATTTATTTTCTATTTGTGACATCTGTTCTTTGTTCCCTCCTTCTTCCTTTTTTTGCCTTCTTTGGATTGTTTTTAATGACTCCATTTCATCTCCAATGTTGGATTATTGTCTGTACTTTTTTTTTCTCCTTCAGTGGTTGCTTTAGATATTACAGTATGTAATTTTACTTTGTCACAGACTAGCTACAAATAATATTATATTGCATCGTATATACCATAAGAACTTTATAACAGTATACTGCTATTTCCTTTCACCAAGCCTTTGTGTTATTGTCATAAAATTTACTTCTATAATTATTATAAACTCCACAGTAAATTGTTATTATTTTTCCTTAAGCAGTTATCTTCTAAAGAGATTTTTAAAACAAGGAAAGTTTATATTTAACCACATATTTACCATTTTGTGCTTTTTATTCCTTTGTGTAAATCTAGATTTGCATCTGGTATCATTTTTCTTCTGCTCGAAAGACTTCCTTTAACACTTATGTAGTACAGATCTACTGGTGATAAATTCTTTCAGCTTTTGTTTGTCAGAAAAAGTCTTGGTCTTTCCTTCATTTTTAAGAGATACTTTCACTGGGTATAGAATTATAGGCTGATATTTTTTTCTTTCAGTACTTTATAAGACGTTGCTCCTGTCTTTTTTTTATTGAGGAGAAATTGACAAAACATAAAATTAAGCATTTTAAAGTGAACAATTCAATGGCATTTAGTACATTCACAATATTGTGCAACCATTGCCTCTGTATAGCTCCAAAACATTTTCATCACCCCAAAAGGCAACCCCATACCCATTAAGCAGTTTCTTCATAGTCACCTCTCCCCACAGCCCCTGCCAACTACCAATCTGCCTGTTGTCTCTGGATTTACCTATTCTGAATATTTCATATAAGTGGAGTCAGACAATATCTGACCTTTTGTGTCTGGCTTCTTTTACTGAGCTCCATGTTTTGGGGGTTCATCCACATTGAAGCATGTATCAATGCTTCATTTATTTTTATGGCTGGAATAATATTCCATTGTATGTATATACCACAGTTTGTTTATCCATTCATTATTGATGGGCATTTAAGCTGTTTCCATATTTTTGGCTATTTTGAATAGTGCTGTTATGAAGTTCCACTATCTTTTATCTTGCTTATTTCTGATAAGAAATCTGCTGTCATTCTTTGTTCCTTCATACATAATGTAGTTTTTTTCTACCCCTTTTTGCTGCTTTTATGATTTTCCTTCTATAGTTGTTTTTAAGCAATTTGGTTATGATAGGCCTGGTAATTCATTTCTCTTTTGGGGACTTCAATTGCATGTGTTTTAGGATACTTGAAGTGGACCCACAGATCACTTATGCTCTCTGCTCATCATTCTCTTGGGTCTTTTTTAATTCTGTGCTTCATTTCAGATAGTATTTATTGCTCTAAGTTCATTAATCTTTTCATTTATAGTGTCTAAACATATTAATTCCATTCAGTGGTTTTCATCTCAGACATGATATTTTTCATCTGCACAAGTTTGATTTGGGTCTTTTTATATCATGAACATCTCACCTTCTTCTGTTTTCCTCTATTTCTTGAGCACATATAGTTAAAACAATTTTAAAAATAATTGTTTGTATTTCCTTGTCTACCGTGTGTGTCATTTCTCAGTCAGTTTTGATTGATTTTTTCTTTCATTATAGGTTGTATTTTCCTGCTTCTCTGCATGCCTGACAATGTTTTTAAATTGAATTCCAGACATTGTGAGTTTTGCCTTGTTGGATGCTGGATATTCTTTCATTTTATTTTTGAAAATATTCTTGAGCTTTGTAGTAGTTTTGCTACTTGGAAACAGTTTGATCCTTCTGAGGCTTGCCTTTAAGCTTTGTTAGGTAAAGCCAAAGTAGCCTTTATTCTGAGTGTGATTTTATTCTTTATCCTACATATCAATTCCCTGCTACTAAAGCAACACCCTTCTGCATACCCTACCCTATACTCTACATATTAGGAGGTTTTTCTACTATTCTCAGCCCTGTGCTAGCTCTGTGGATTTTTCTGTCTGTTCCTCTCAGGTGGTTCTTTCCCTAGTCTCAGGTAGTTTTCTCACCTACATACATTGATCAATCTTCAGCTGAAAATTCAGGACAGGGTCAGGACAGGGTTGGAGGGGGATTCTGCAAAGCTTCAGAGCTCTCTCTCTCTCTCTCTCTGTCTGCCATGCAAACTCTAGCTACCTTGGCCTTTGTGAATGTCTATCTCTTGTCTTCTAAACTCTAGGAAACCACCAGGCTCTACCTGGGTTCCTGCTCCCTGCACTGCAGCCTCTAAACTCTCTAAGTAATAACCTTGGACAATCATAAGGCTTGCCTCATTTGTTTCCATTTTTTGTTTTCAGGGATCACTCTCCTGCATTGCCAACTGTTCACGTTGGAAAACTGTTGTTTTATATATTTTGTCAGTTTGTTTGATCATTTAAGGCAAGAGGGTAAATCCAGTTCCTATTACTCCACCTTGGTCAGAAATAGAAGTCTAAGTCCTTCGTTTTTAAACTTTTATTCTTTGTCCTTGCTTGGAGTCCTATGAATGCAGGCGAGGCTCCTCTCTGGGCTTCAGGTATGTATGTTTACTCTCAGAACTCAGAGACTGCTCATGGACCATGAAGCCCAATCCTCTGTCTGTACAAATAGGAAGGCTCAGGCTAGGAGAGCCAGGGGCTTTCCTAGGGTCACAAAGTTTTCTTTGTGACTCCTGGGCTGAGGCTCCCTCTACATAATAGTTCACGTGCTGCATAATTTGCTGCATAAAACAGTCTCATCCTTTTTTAATTTTTAATTTTTATGGGTAGATAGTAGGTATATATATTTGTGGGGTACATAAGAGATTTTGACACAGGCATTCAATGTGTAATAATCACATCACGTAAAATGGGATATCCCTCCCCTCAAACATTTATCCTTTGTGTTACGAACAATCTAATTATATAGTCTTTTATTTATTTTTAAATGTATAATTAAATTATTATTGACTGTAGTCACCCTGTTGTGCTATCAAACACTAAGTCTTACTCATTCTTTTTAATTTTTCTTTTTACTCATTAATCATTCCCATCTCTTCCTCAACCCCTCCACTACCCTTCCCCTATGTCCGTGAGTTCAATTGTCTTGGTTTTTAGATCCCACACTTGAGTGAGAACATGTTAGGTTTGTCTTTCTGTGCCTGCTTATTTCATTTAACATAATGACCTCCATTTTCACCCATGTTTTTGTAAATGACAGAATCTCATATTATTGTGGCTGAATAGTACTCTGTTGTGTATAAGTACCACATTTTCTTTATCCATTCATCTGCTGATGGACATTTACATTGCTTCCAAATCTTAGCTATCGCGAACAGTGCTGCAACAAACATGGGAGTGCAGATATCACTTCGATATACGGATTTCCTTTCTTTTGGGTGTATACCCAGATTGCTGGATCATATGGTAGCTCTATTTTTAGTGTTTTGAGGAACCTCCAAACTGTTCTCCATAGTGGTTGTACTAATTTACATTCCCACCAAGAGTGTGAGGGTTCCCTTTTCTCCACATCCTCACCAGCATTTGTTATTTCCTGTCTTTTGGATAAAAGCCATTTTAACTGGAGCGAGATGATTTCTCATTATAGTTTTGATTTGCATTTCTCTGATGATCCATGTAAGAACATTTTCATATGCCTGTTTGCCATTTGGATGTCTTATTTTTTATTTTATTTTATAACTTTCAAGTTCAGGGGTACATGTGCAGGTTTCTTATATAGATAAACTCATATCGCAGGAGTTTGTTGTACAGATTATTTTGTCACCCAGGTATTAAGCCTAGTACTCATTAGTTATTTTTTGATATTCTCTTTCCTCCCACCTGACACCCTCCAGTACACCCCAGTATCTGTTGTTCCCCTCTACCTGTCCATGTGCTCTCATCATTTAGCTCCCACTTATCAGTGAGAACATGCAGTATTTGGTTTTCTGTTTTTGCATTAGTTTGCTAAGGATAATGGCCTCCATCTCCATCCATGTTCCTGCAGAGGACATGATCTCATTCTTTTTTATGGCTGCATAGTATTCCATGGTGTGTATATACTACATTTTCTTTATCCAGTCTACCATTGATGGACATTTAGGTTGATTCCATGTCTTTGCTATTGTGAGTAGTGCTACCATGAATATATGTGTGCAGGTGTGTTTATGATAGAATAATTTATATTCCTCTGGGTATATACCCAGTAATGGGATTGCTGGGTCAAATGGTAGTTGTGTTTTTAGGTCTTTGAGGAATCACCACACTGTTTTCCACAATGGTTGAACTAATTTATACTCTCACCAACAATGTATAAGTGTTCCTTTTTCTCTACAACCTTGCTAGCACCTGTTATTTTTTGGCTTTTTAGTAATAGCCATTCTGACTGGTGTGAGATGGTATCTCATTGCTGTTTTGATTTGCATTTTTCTAATGATCAGTGATGTTGAGCTTTTTTCATATGCTTATTGGCTGACTGTATGTCTTCTCTCGAGAAGTGTCTGTTCATGTCCTTTGCCCAGTTTTTAATGGGGTAGTTTGTTTGTTGTTGTTTTCTTATAAATTTGTTTAAGTTCCTTATAGATACTGGATGTAAGATCTTTGTCAGATGTATAGTTTGCAAAAATTTTTCCCATTCTGTAGGTTATCTGTTTACTCTGTTGATAGTTTCTTTTGCTGTGTAGAAGCTCTTTAGTTTAATTAGATCCCATTTGTCAATTTTTGCTTTTGTTGCAATTTCTTTTGGTATCATTGCCATGAAATCTTTGCCGTTTCTGTGTCCAGAATGGTATTGCCTAGGTTATCTTCCATGATTTTTATAGTTTTGGCTTTTACATTTAAGTCTTTAATCTATCTTAAGTTAATATTTGTATATGGTGTAAGGAAGGGGTCTCATTTCAATCTTCTGCATATGGCTAGCCATTTATCCCAGTAACATTTATTGAATAGAGAGTACTTTACCTATTGCTTGTTTTTGGTGACTTTGTAGAAGATCAGACAGCTGTAGGTGTGTGGCCTTATTTCTGGGCTCTGTATTCTGTTCCATTGGTCTATGTGCCTGTTCTTGTACCAGTACTATGCTGTTTTAGTTACTGTAGCCGTGAAGTATAGTTTGAAGTTGAGTAGCATGATGCCTCCAGCTTTTTTCTTTTTGCTTAGGATTGCCTTGGCTATTCGGGCTCATTTTTGGTTCCATATGAATTTTAAAATAGTTTTTTTTTCTAGTTCTGTGAAGAATGTCATTGGTAGTTTGACAGGAAGAGCATTGAATCTATCAATTGCTTTGGGCAGTATGGCCATTTTAACAATATTGATTCTCCCTATCAATAAGCATGGACAGTTTTTCCATTTCTTTGTGTCATCTCTGATTTCTTTGAGCAGTGTTTTGTAGTTCTCCTTGTAAAGATCTTTCACCTCCCTGGTTAGCTGTATTCCTAGGTATTGGATGCTTTTCGTGGCAATTGTGAATAAGATTGCCTTCCTGATTTGGCTCTCGGCTTCGCTATTGTTGGTATATAGGAATACTAGTGATTTCTATACATTGATTTTGTATCTTGAGACTTTGCTGAAGTTGTTTATCAGCTGAAGGAGCTTTTGGGTTGGAACTATGGGGTTTTCTAGATATAGGATCATGTTGTCTGCAAACAGGGATAGTTTGACTTCCTCTCTCCCTATTTGGAGGTACTTTATTTCTTTCTCTTGCCTGATTGCTCTGGCCAGGACTTCCAATACTATGTTGAATAGGAGTGGTGAGAGCGGGCATCCTTGTCTTGTGCCAGTTTTCAAGTGGAATGCTTCCAGGTTTTGTCCATTCAGTGTGTTGTTGGCTGTGGGTTTGTCATAGACGGCTCTTATTATTTTGAGGTATGTTCCTTTAACACATAGTTTATTGAGAGTTTTAAATATGAAGCGGTGTTGAGTTTTACCAAAAGCCTTTTCTGCACCTATTGAGATAATCCTTGGTTTTTGTCTTTAGTTCTGTTTATGTGATGAATCATATTTACTGATTTGTATATGTTGAACCAACATTGCCTCCCAGAGATAAAGCCTACTTGATCGTGGTGAATAAGCTTTTTGATATGCCACTGGATCCAGTTTGCCAATATTTTATTGAGGATTTTTGCATCACTGTTCATGTCTTCTTTTGAGAAATGTC